>NC_092819.1:104946939-105281939 GCF_023375885.2 Dermacentor andersoni
GGCGTACTGCCGGAAGCGCCGGTGGACGGCGGAATTGCGGCGTTACAGGACCCTGGCGCGGACGCGGAGGGGGGCCGTGACGGCGGGCTACAGCGGCGTACGTCATCGCTTGCGGCTGAGGCTGCGGCAATTTAGGGGCTACTCCGAAGTGTTGGAGCTCCTCACGTACGACGTAGGCAAATGAAGCCACTTGGGGCTGTGATAAAGAGAACAGATTCTGTAGCTCCTTCCGCACGACCGCGCTTATAGATTCACGCAGGTCGTCGGTGGCCAGTGACTGAACTCCGGCGTAGTTTGTTGCGGCAGTTGAATTGCCAGTTCCGCGTTTCCAGCGTCTTCTCGATGCTGGTGGCCTCACGAAGAAACTCGTCGACGGTCTTTGGTGGGCTTCGTACCATTCCGGCGAAACGTTCCTCCTTCACACCAAGCATGGGTAAACGGACTTTCTCTTCCTCGGAAATTTTTGGGTCGGCGTGGCGGAATACGCGGCTCATCTGTAAAGGTGGCAAGATTCTCGTTTGGTTGCTGCTCTCAAACTTAGCCCTTTCTTTCCGGACGATGCTCGTGAAAGACCGCTGGAAGTTACTCCGGAACATCTCCCACGTTGTAAGGGTCGACACCCGGTTCTCGAACCACGTCCTCGCGGCACCTTGCAACGAGAAGTACACGTGGCGCAGCTGGTGCTCAGAGGTACAGTTGTTGAAAACCGAGCCTTTTTCGGAAGTCTCGAGCCAGGTTTCTGGATCCTCCAAAGAAGCCCAACGGAAGGTAGGTGGCTCTCTAGGTTGTTGAAGCACAATGGGGGACGATTGCTCGCGCTCGCCCGTTCATATAGCAGCCAGTTTTGAGCGTAAGTTCTATCCGTTCCGGAAACGGTGCCGAGGTCGCGCGATTGAGCGACGATGACGGTAGGCGCAGGTGACGGCATGCTCGAAGCGTTGTCGCCTTGAGCTGGCATTGCCGATGCAGCCAAAGAGCGCCCACTGCGTAACCCCGTCGTGCGTCTGGGAGCGCCGCAAACTTCCACCAACATGCTACGAGGAAACGAGAGATTTGAAATGTATTGACAGTATTGACAACCCGTTCATCGGCATAGAAGGCAACCAGGCAGAAGACAGCCCGCGCGACAAGAGCTATCGTCGTCGACGTCTTCTGTACTGTCAGCAGCGTTGTCTCTGGTAATGTTTGGTAACAAGATATATATATATATATATATATATTATAATACCGAGACCGATCAAGTTGTCCAGCGCTGTTTATTCCACCAAAGGCAACGCCCCCAGCTCACGCGCGAAGAAGTCGAAGAACAGTGAAGATGATGATGGCTATGTACAAATGAAAACGACGAAGTACGTTAATAGTGCTTACACTAACTTCCCCCCGTCATGGAAGCGGCCAGCCTGGCCGCAGATTAGAGATTATCTAAACGGGGAGTGAAGGGCTTCATGCGCGAGACGTGAACAATTTCAGCATTCCGGCGGCGCCGGTCAGTGACGGAGTGTACTGGGCGAACGAGATAGTTCACTGCAGATGTTTGCTGCACAACGGTGTATGGGCCAATGTAGCGTGGAAGGAACTTCTCACAGAGGCCTGGGGTGCGGACTGGAGTCCAAAGCAGGACTTGGTCTCCAGGGTGAAAACGTAGGTCACGGCGTTTGTTGTCGCAGTAACGCTTGCGCTCAGCTTGGGTAGCTTCTGTGCTTTGCCGGGCGATTTGACGGCAATGTGCAACTCGGGCAGCGAAATCTTCCGGAAGCGACGCGTTAGGCGAAGAAGGTGCGAAAAATAGTTCTCTGTCGAATATGGTGGAAGGAGATCGTCCATACACAAGGAAGAAAGGGCTGTAGCCGGTAGTTCGTTGAATAGCAGTGTTATATGCGAATGTCACAAAAGGAAGAATTTTATCCCAGTCAGTGTGGTCAGGACGGATGTACATGGAAATCATGTCAGACAGCGTACGGTGGAAGCGCTCAGTAAGGCCATTGGTTTGCGGATGATAAGTGGACGTAGATTTGTGGACGGTATTAGTGGCTCGAAGAACTTCCTCGAGGACTTGTGAAATGAACGCCTTGCCACGGTCACTGAGAAGAACGCGAGGAGCCCCATGGCGCAAGACGATGGCGCGCAAGAAAAAGTCGGCGACCTCAGAAGCGGTGCCGGATCGCAGAGGGGCAGTCTCGGCATATCTTGTTAAATGGTCGACCGAAGTGACAATCCAACGGTGACCGGAGGGTGTCAACGGCAAGGGACCATATAAATCAATGCCAACAAATTCAAAAGGTGCGTCCGGGCAAGGGAGAGGTTGTAGTAAACCGGCAGGAGGGGATGTCGAGCGTTTGCGGTGCTGACATGACGCACAAGAGGCAATGTATTTGGCCACCGTTGAGGATAGGCCAGGCCAGAAGCAGCGGGTCTTTATGCGGTCGTAAGTCTTGTGGAAGCCTAAGTGGCCAGCCGATACATCGTCGTGAAGTGCCTCTAATACCCGCAAACGAAGGCAGCGAGGTAGAACTGGGACCCACCGGTGACCTGTTGGGTGGTAAATGTAGCGGTGTAGCACGCCACCTTGAAGGCGGAATTGTCGAAGTTGGCGTCGCAAGCGGCTGTTGGGCGGTTCGGCGAACCCACTAAGGCGATCCATGAGAGCTCGACAGTAGGAGTCGGCCCGCTGAAGCGAGACGAAATCAGAGCGTGATGAAAGCGTAACTTGGTCCAGGGATGTTATCGAGAGTTGGTGAGAGGCAGGCGTAGCATCGGAACGACGTGGTTGGGAAGACGACGGCGCGTTACCTGGAGAGAGTGAGAGTGGGCAGCGAGACAATGCGTCTGCATCATGATGGTGTTTTCCAGACTTGTACGTTATAGTGAAGTCATATTCCTGCAAGCGGAGTATCCAGCGTCCTAAGCGTCCTGACATGTTTTTCATTGATGACAGCCAACACAGAGCATGATGGTCGGTGACGATGGTGAAGTGGCGGCCGTAAAGGTATGGGCGAAATTTCTGAATCGACCAAACAATAGCCAGGCACTCTTGCTCTGTAATGGTGTAGTTCCGCTCAGCTGGAGAAAGTGTTCGGCTGGCATATGCTATGACTTGCTCTTTAGATGCTGTATTACGTTGCAGAAGTACTGCGCCAATACCTTGTGCGCTTGCGTCAGTATGGAGTATGGTGGGGGCACGATTATCGAAGTGGCGAAGCACTGGTCCGGAAGTAAGATGCCGCTTAAGAGCTTGAAAAGCCGACTCGCAGTCGCTAGTCCACGTGAAAGAGGCACCGGTAACCAGTAGCTTGTGTAGAGGAGCTGCTATTGCTGCGAAGTTGCGTATAAACCTACGAAAATATGACGCCAAGCCGAGGAAACTACGTAGATCTTTCTGTTGCTGGGGGCGAGGAAACTGAAGAACGGCACTAATCTTGTCGGGGTCAGGCTGGATGCCATCTTTTGAGACGACGTGACCCAATACTTTTATTGTTTTGGTTGCAAATTTGAATTTTTTTGTATTGATCTGGAGACCAGCATTCGCAAGGCACTTGAGAACTTCGTCTAATCGTTGAAGATGTTGGCTGAAGTCAGACGAAAAGATGACAATATCGTCCAGATAACAGAGGCATGTCTTCCATTTTAGACCACGAAGTACGTTGTCTATCATGCGCTCAAATGTGGCAGGAGCATTGCAAAGGCCAAAAGGCATCACGTTAAATTCATAAAGGCCATCCGGTGTAGCGAATGCGGTCTTTTCTTTGTCAGTCTCGTTCATCGGAATTTGCCAATATCCTGATCGAAGATCAATGCTGGAGAAATACTCCGCCCCTTGTAGTGTGTCCAAAGCGTCGTCAATTCGAGGTATTGGATATACGTCCTTGCGTGTGATCTTATTGAGCGCTCGATAATCCACGCAAAAGCGAACTGAGCCATCTTTCTTCTTTACCAGGACCACGGGAGACGCCCATGGGCTAGATGAAGGTCGTATTATCTTCCGCGCAAGCATGTCAGCGACCTGTTGTTCAATGACCTTTCGTTCGGACGGCGATACACGATAGGGGCGTCGTCGTATTATAGCGGAACCTTCGGTTTCGATACGGTGTGTAGCCGCAGGAGTTTGGCTCAACACAGAGGAACAGCTATCGAAACAGGCTTTGTGTTTTGCCAAGACCACCATTAAGGCTTCGGACTGCGCGGCTGTTAGGTCAGAACCAAGAACGGCTGGAGGAGGGAAAGAATCATCCAAACCTGAGGTTGGTGCTGGCGATGAAGAAGGGCAAAGCGTGACTAGAGAGATTGGTTGAGTGTCGGCGAGGGTTGCCACAGTCATTCCTTTGGGCAGCATCACAGGATCTGGGGTCGTGTTGCAAGCAGGCAGAAGGGCGCGGCCGCGTGAAAACCGGACGAGACAGGTGGCAATGAGAATTCCGCGAGAAGTACAGCGGGAAGAAGGGGCGACTAGGGCGTCTCCGTCGGCGATCTGACTGGACGTTACGGCTACAACGTCTTCGTGACCAGGACGCAGGACGTAGTCTGAAGCGAGGACCAAGTTCACGCATGAAAGTGAAGAGTCCGCAACAGGTTCAAGCTCTGTATCTGTGATGTGGACAACTTCTTCTCTACATGAAATGACGGCTGAAGCAGAATGTAGGAAGTCCCAACCAAGTATAAGTTCATGGATACACGTTGGAAGGATGATAAACTCGATGTGGTGGCGTATGCCGTCGATGAGAACACGAGCAGTACACTGTCCGTCAGGGTGAATGAATGCATTATTAGCGCCACGCAAAATAGGTCCAAGATAAGGCGTTTTTACTTTACGGAGCCGGGAACACAGATCACTCCGAAGAACAGAAACCGCGGCACCGGTATCGATGAGAGCTGATGCGGGAACACCTTCGACAGTCACAGAAAGCATGTTGGCCGGGCGAACAGGAGGAATTTTTGAAGACCGATAAGAAGCAGTTTCCCCTCCAAAAACTGCAACAGTTAGTTTTCCGAGTGCTGGTCGACAAAATGGGAAGTGGGACGAAGTGGTGATGTAGAGCGCAGGTAAGGGGATGGAGAACGACGTCTGGCCGAACGGGAACTATGAGGCAGATTGGGAGCAGCTGGTGGAGACGGAGAACGCTGTTGAGGGAATGAGTGCGGTCCGGGATAGTAGTCGTCTGATCGGCGAGTGCGGTCTCTTTCGTGCTCAGCATAGCCTCGCCTTTCATCCTGCTGGCGCCGGCGGCAGAAGCGAGATATATGGCCGCGTATGCCACAGTAAAAACAAACCGGACGAGGTGGACGCCACTGAGGGTACGATGGCGCAGCAAGTGCTCTGGTTCCCATCGAAGCCAAATGGTCATAGGAAACGCCAGTAGGCACGGAAGTCACGGTAGGGGTGGGTAGCGAAACAACATCCGCGTAGGTAGGGGTGGAGCGCGCTACCGGAGCAAGATGCGTCGTGGGTGTAGTCATCGCTGTCAACTCCTGCTTTACGACCTCGCGCAAGTCGAAGGTGGGGGTTGGTGCGCAGGCAACAGGGGGACGCTTTAGGTCTTGTAGTTGAAGCTCCTCGCGGATGATGGTGCGGATAAGAGCACGTAGATCTGGAGAATGAGCAACCTGAGGATCGCTGCTGTCATGTGGAAGACGAATAGACTGCAGCTCGTCGAGGCGTTGACACGTTGAAGTGATGTCTTGGACAGAAGCCGGATTTTGCACGATTAAGGCGTTGAACGCGACAGGCCCAATGCCTTTTAAGATGTGGCGAACGCGTTCGGCTTCCGTCATGCTAGGATTCGCACGGCGGCACAGAGCCAAGACATCCTCTATGTATGAGGTGTAAGACTCTTGGGGAAGTTGGCGGCGCGTTCCCAGCTTCTGTTTGGCGACTTCTGCACGGCCAGACGAGGAAGCGAAGATTTGCCGCAGCTTCGAGGTAAACGTGGACCAATCCGCGATGTCGGATTCGTGGTTGAAATACCACGTCTTTGCAACACCGGTCAAGTAGAAGGCGACGTGCCTCAATTTCTGGGTGTCGTTCCACTTGTTACAAGAACTCACGCGGTCGTAGTGGTCGATCCAATCGTCTACGTCATCACCGCGGAGTCCCGCAAAGACAGGGGGATCGCGCTGAGGGCTCGTCACAGTCCAAGAGGGCGCCGCAGGTGGGGTCGTCTGTGTGGTAGGGTTTGAGGCGCCGGAAGGGCCGGGGTCGGAAGTGTCCATTGTTGTAGGGGTAGCTGGGTGCAGGCGGCGACCGGAACGGAGCTCCAGGGAGGACGGGAACGCGAGAGGACGTCGGGATCTTGACGTACCTCCACCACTTTATAATACCGAGACCGATCAAGTTGTCCAGCGCTGTTTATTCCACCAAAGGCAACGCCCCCAGCTCACGCGCGAAGAAGTCGAAGAACAGTGAAGATGATGATGGCTATGTACAAATGAAAACGACGAAGTACGTTAATAGTGCTTACAATATATATATATATATATATATATATATATATATATATATATATATATATATATATATATATGTATATATATATATATGTTACGACGCGTTCAACGCCTTAATCGTGCAAAATCCGGCTTCTGTCCAAGACATCACTTCAACGTGTCAACGCCTCGACGAGCTGCAGTCTATTCGTCTTCCACATGACAGCAGCGATATATATATATATATATATATATATATATATATATATATATATATATACTTTTGCGCATTTATGTACATTTCTGTACATGTATGTACGTTTCCCTGTATCACAATATGTTTCATCGGCAATATTTCGCTTACTAATGTACGTAACGTTTATATTTATTTATTCAGTGCAACAATCACCTTATGCAATAAAAATTCAATGTATTCGCCTGCTCAAAACTTGTGTATATTTATTATGTCCAAATAATCTGCTCTCTGTATAGCGTCGTAACATGTTGATCATTTTTTTTACAAATGAACACGGCTACCATTCGACATTTTTCTTGGCAGTTCGTATTTCAGATTGCGATACATTAGAAAAAGTTTGATTATCAGCAAATAACTTTCAATTCAAGACTTGTGCATTTGTTTACTTTTAACTCGTAAGTATTTCATTCACGAATAAGTATATTAGTATAAAACATTATATAACATTATACTACGAAACGAATGACTAAGTAAATTTTCAGTTGTAAGGGTGCTACCAGGCCCCGCACAGTCTCCAGTTCCAGCAATCGCAGAGAGGGCGAGAAATCAACCGCGGCGCGTTCCAGCATGAAGCGCGCAAGTGGAGCTACTGTAATTTGGGGGCACACTTTAATTTGTATTGTTTCTGCAATGGCAGCTCAACACGGCTAAACATTGTCAATAAATGTACATATAGTTACCAAGAACTGTTTAACATGTCTTTTTGTTACAAAATAAGTATACAGTTGTTTTTAGTGCACTTCTGTTATTGAAGTCCTTGTTTTATTACTTCAATAAAGGTATCGAGACCTCATTGACATCTGATATGGAGCAGCCCACTGGTATCGATTCCAATTGGTGGCTTTTATCGATTCGAATTGTACGGCGGTAATGTTTGTGAACGCGGTGGTCGTTTTCTTAAAGCAGCACCACAGAGGCTCGTTTTAATAAGATCACAATATCTCAGTCACTTTATACGTCTAACATTCCGCAGCCGCCACCAAGCGAACGTGTTGAGAGACGGTGCATTTAGTCAGCTGCGGCATTTCACTGGCATAACGGCTGCATGCACGGCTTCCGTCGTTAGGGATCTGCTGCGCCTGGGGCCGTAGCGTCGTGCTGCTTTTAAAAACTGTGTTAGCTAGCGTGAAAATTTGCCGCTGGAACCGAGCACAGTCCGTTTGGAAAATACCCACCATAATGGATTAACCTTGCAGCCTCTGGGCATGTGCACTGGTGAGTAAGAAAGCACTGCTTAGCATTTTCAACTTTTAATTTCTTTCATTATGCAAAAAAGAGGTGAGGCTTGCAGACAGGACACAAGAGTAGAGAAGTGGACAGCACGAACGCCGACTATCAATTGAAGGGAGCACTGAGGCGAAAAAAGAAAGACACAAAACTCATCTGCGCAAGCTCAGGAATGCCACGTGTCAGTCGGGTACATGTTCCGGTCTACGTGAGAGATAACTGTTAAGGCATTTAATCTCTTCCTTATGTAAAGTAAGCGAAGGCTGACTCACGCACGCACTTCCGCTACTATAGATATGCGATGTCTCTACCATAAGATGCGTATCATTATTCTTATTCCTATACAATATCGCACATTCATCTAACTCTGGCGTGCAGTTACAATCTTGGCAATGTAGGGAAAGATTAGAAGGCGATCCACCGGTTAACGACCTTTTATGTTCCATTAGCCTCTGATTGATACACTGTTCCGTTTGTCCTACGTGGAACTGGCCACAGCTAAGGTGAATTTTATAAACCACAACCATACGACAGTCAGTAAAACTGTTGTTCTTATTGTGCTTCACTGGACAAATATCTGTTCTTTTTTTGCCTTTTACCTGCTCCTTTTTCCTCTGTACAGCAGCGCATATCTTACCTAGCTCATTGGAAGCAGTGAAAGCAACATTAACATCATATCTACTTGCAACTTTTTTAAGCCTGTGCGACGCTGCATGAATGTACGAAATAGCCACTACTCTTTTTTTGCTATTACTGCTTTCTGTAACCACGTCCGTCCCCCTCGAAACCGACTTCTTTAGGCGCTCAGTCACAGTGGCCACTGCTACACTAGCATAACCTGCTTCTAATAAGCGCCGGACCTGCGCATTAAAAAGTCTGCATTACATCACAGAACTTACGAGCAGATGATATCTGACATCAGGGAAGTGCACCACCATGCTCTGGAAAGAGGGCACAACATTATATTTCAATGGATTCCTGCTCACTGTGGCATCGTTGGCAACAACCTAGGTGACAAAGCTGCCCGGTCAGCCCACGAAGATACCCAGACGCGTCCAACACCTTTGGCGAGGTCGGATGCTGCCAGAGAACTTCGCCTACTTGCAAGCAAAAAACGGGACCCATAAACTGGACCCCACGCTACGGCTGCTACTGCCATCTAGCCTTTCCCGCGGTGAAACAACCTTGCTGTTCCGCTTGTGGCTGGGAGTGGCGTTCGCGAACGCATACTCCTATCGTTTGGGAATGTCCGAGAGCCCGATGCGCGACTCCTGTGGGCGCGAAGAAACTATCGAACACCTATTGTGTACGTGCCCTCGCTACAATGTACACCGCCTCTCTCTGCGCGCAACTTTACACCGACTGGACTCAAGACCGCTCACCAAGTCTGATTCTCGGACCGTGGCCACACCCGTCACTGCCAAGAAAAGCTACTCGTGCACTAGTGCAGTACTTGAAGGGCACCTGTTTAAGAGACCGCTTATAGTGTCCCTGTGTATAGTGTCCCTCTCACACGCACTCAGTGCTTACTCTCTCCTTTTTTCCTTCTATTCCCCTTTCTTCAACCCCCGTGTAGGGTAGCAAACCGGGCGCTCTCCTGGTTGACCGCCCTGCCTTTCCTGTCCTTGCTTTCTCTGTCTCTCTTTGTGGAAGATAGTTTCGCTTCTCTAAGTTTATATAGATGTTCTTTGGTGCTACGTCCTTGTGGTTCATTGCTTTATGCATTGCTGTTCCTTTCAGTGCCGCCCGGCATAGTAAGGCATTAATGTCTTGAACCATGTTTTCAAAGAAGAAGACAATCTAAGTTTTGTTCGATAAAAAAAAATAGCTGTTTCACCCATAAGACGAAGCATCGACTGCTACAGCAAATTAGTATACAATTATATGAAGTAAGGATAGTAGTTTTATCGGGTGTATAAACTTGGAAACATTCGCTTACCAAGGAATTAACAATCATGTTAATCGGCACCGGCAAACTGCAACACGTCACACTCTGTGAACGCGGACACTCGCTTACAGAACGCTGACTCGAGCAGCAGCAGCGAGCAAAATGACCTTCGGGATGTCTATCGCTTCAGCGCAAACAGCGGAGAGAAAACAGCATGCACAAAGATAAGAGCCGTCTGCAGATCGCTTTCATGATACGGCGCGCGCGACCTTGCGTCGCCATGCAAAGTACAGAGTTGCTGGCGGAGTAGAAACCTCCCCACCCCTTCCCCGTAGCACTGCCACCCCACTTTCCTCCGCTGCTTCGCGCGCGAGATCGAGCCGCGTTCGTCAGCTCCACTTCCGCCCGGTCGTGAAAGCAGTTGCTGCAGGAGCCCAACACCGCCCCACTCTCCTTCTCTGCCTTCCCCTCACGACCTTTCGGGCGACCGAAGACGGCGCGTTTGCTCTCCGCTTTTCTCCCTCACGCGCGCCAGATTGATCCGCCGATCGTCGGCTCCCCTCGCGCACTTTCACCCGCACATACAGCATACGGCGTTCGGCGACGGTGCTATCGCCCTTGGACTTTATGTGGAGCTATACGGCGACGGCAAAAATGCCCTTGGGATGTCCATATACTTGCTAACGCAATCAAATATGGCACTACCCATCTTGCGATGACGGTCGACACTGTTACAATTAGCATTGAAAATATGAACCGTCGAACCGTGTTGCAACCGCCGAACTGCGTCGTGTATGTGGCCTATATGCAGCCGTGCTGCTCTCTCGCGTTCCCTCTATACACGCTGCGCCATCTTGCGCGGCCGCACCGATGTTTACCCGTTGAGAATGTGGGCGACTGCATTCGAAGGTTGCCTGAATATGATGAGATGCGTTCAACTCCACCATGTACGAGATAAATTCAAAGGGGCCCTGAACCAGTCTTTATCGATGTGGAGAAAGACAGTTGAAGTAAAAATATGCTACTTCAGAAATACTTTGCCGCCAAAAAGTACTTCAATGCGTTCAGCAGAAGCGGAGTTATTGGCAATCAAACACGGCCGCCGCTATGTTCCCGTTCCAACTTCAGTGCCTTGCACTGCGAACGCTACGGCGCAGTGGGGCATGCCCACAACGCTCCGCCTTCTAAATGTCACCGTGGCGCGCCGTTAAAATTTCATTCTGGTTGTTGACGTAGGCGCCACGACTTTCACCTTTGGTGGCTACGACACACTAAACAAGCCAAACGCAGTTGTCAAGCCGTGGTGCGCTTAACCAGTGGACTCGTGGCAACACCCCGTGGCGGCCACGGTATCTACGGTATGCAGCCGACCGCATGAAGACGTTCATTTGAGGGATCGCCCGACGTTTTTGCGCAGGCGCGAGTACGAGTGGGTGCAAGATAAAAAATTCGGGAGCTTTTCCTCATTGAATATCTGTCTTTGTCAAGGTACTACGTAGGAGAAATGTCTGTGCTCGTGTTGCATGCGTTTGTCCCGTAGGCATACCGGCATTGCGGAGTGCGGTCGAGTTTACGCTCCAACGCTCGCTGCCTGCGCGGTGGGGCACTGGGCACGGACACCCCATTTCGTGACCGCTGTGTCTGAAGGCAAGTCGGACAGACATTCTCGTGTCTGCGGCACTGGTGCTGAGTCATTCATGCCGGAGTGAATCTTTCTTGCCCCTTACGGCGCTCTACCTTCAAAAAAACATCACTGATTTTCCGGGGGAGCAGTAGAGGCCCGGCATGCTCTGCTGGTGCAGTATCTTCGCTCTTGGCACGCTTTTCGCCTGCTTCTCGCGACTTCTCAGAAGCATCTTTGAACCCACAACCATCGCAAGGTTATGGGTTCGGTTCCCACCTGCGGCAAGCTGTTTTTTCATCCACTTTAATTTCCAATAATTGATCGTTTCTTTATTCCATTTATTAAGCACAAGCAATTTCCGCTATGTTCTCCTTGATGTCAGTGTTTGTTGGCTTCTGATGATACTACTAGTAAATAAGAACTTGTCACTAATCCGCACCAACTACCTTCTTGTTCCCTCAGCGCTGCCTCCAGAAGTACTGGACGCCCTGCATGACGATCCGACCCCTAGGCACCTCAGATTCCCCCGGAGACTATCGAGGATACAGGAAAGTTATTACTGGCCGCGCCTGATCGCCGACGTTGCCCGTTACGTCAAGACAAGGCGAGACTGTCAGCGACGCAAGACGCCACCGACAAGGCCAGCGGGATTACTACAGTCGACCGAGTCTCCTTAACGACCATTTCAGCAGATCGGGATGGATTTGTTGGGACCCTTTCCGACGTCAACAACCAGAAATAAGTGGATCGTGGAAATACGTGGCGACGGACTACCTCACTCGCTTCGCTGAAACCAAAGCTCTGCCGAAAGGTAGCGCAGCCGAAGTGGCGAAATCCTTCGTCGAGAACATCCTGCTGCGACATGACGCCCTAGAAGTCCTCATCACCGACACAGGAAGGGCCTTTACAGCGGAGTTCACCCAAGCCATTCTTCAGTACAGTGAGACAAAACACAAGAGGACAACTGCCTACCACCCACACACCAATAGTCTTACGGAGAGCCTGAATAAGATTCTCGTTGACATTCTAGAAATGTACGTTGACGTCGAACACAAGACCTGGGATGCCGTCCTGCCGTACACAGCCTTCACTTCCAACACGGCGGTGCAAGAAACAACACATGTCGCCCCGTTGAAGGTGGTCTAAGGCAGGAACCCGACGAGAACTCTTGACGCCATGCTGCCGCACGTCACCGACGAAGAGAATCTTGACGTCGCCACCTATCTTCAGCGCGCCGAAGCACAACAGCTCGCCCGGTTACGGATCAAGAACCAGCACCGTACCGACAGCCGACACTACAACCTCCGACAACGCTATGACGAGTAGCAGCCCGGCGACCGTGTTTGGGTTTGGACTATACGCCGACGAGAACTCAATGAGAAACTATTGCGACGTTATTTCGGACCCTACAGAATCATCCGAGGTATTGGCGAACTAGACTATGAGGTCGTGCTAGATGGCATTTCGCAATCACAGCGGCGCCACGCACGATCTGATGCGGTTCAGGTGGTGCGTCTTAAGCCCTTTCACGCACGCTAACGAACTTCCTTATTTTGTTGTTCATATGCTACGGGTGTTTTTGTTAACTACTTTCGTTTGTTTGCGGCATCGGGTCGATGCTATTTAAGCGGAGGGTATTGACAGGTGGTACCTGTTTATCTTTATCGGGCGACCCCGTTTCACCGCCTAACAAATGTAATCGCAAATATTATCGCCGACGTGTATCGGAAGTTTCTGGAATGTTATCGACGGTTCCATCCGCTGTTTGTCATCGAACTTTCTGTAATCTGATTGTATGTATGCGCCACGCGAATAGTATAGAACTTTGTGGGAGACACGCGGGTCCTAGCGATTACTCTGGAGCATTCGACGACTGATGTATAAAAGCCGACGCGCTGGACCCGCTGATCAGATTTTGACAATCGTCGACTGTGTTCGCCGCTGTCGCCGTTCTTTAAGTGTAGCCTGTTTTTGTGGACACAGGTTCGCCCAATAAAAGTTAGTTTCGTCTTTCACAGCATTGCTACTATAATCTTTATACGTCAGTACCACGTGAAATTATGTACGCGATCCAGCGACCGTTAGCTTAACAGCAGCTAGTATTCTGGAACCTACGTTGATAAAACCCGCAACCAGCATAGCTGCACACTGGGATCGCAGTTCAATAAATGAAAATCGCTGAGACTGCTAAGTCACCGTATAAAACAGCACACATATATTGACGTCCAACCCACCTGTTTAATTGCTTCAAGGTGTGCATCGATGGTACGACGTTCCTCTGGCGAGAAAACTGCCACGGAAGCCAAAGCAGCCACCAGGAGCTTGTAACTGGCCTCGACTTGCACAGCACAGTAGCGAGGTTGTACTGCCCTCGCCAACTCTGCGCTTCCAAATAAGGTCTTCAGAACGGCAGCGGGATGAGCAACTTGTCCGTATGCGTACACGAACAGCCACGATAGATGACGGAGCAACGTGGTGTCGTCGTAAGTGCTGATGATGCTGAGCATGGCATGTAGTTTCGCAATGTCGTTAAGCAGCAGCAGTTCATCAATACTGAAGGCTGGATTGATCCGTAGTGTCTTCTTGATTACGTCGTGCACGTGCTCGGCCGTGACGAGTTCAGTATAGTTAGCCACATCGCGCAGTGCAAACACAGCGGGAAAACGTGTCATGTGCGTGCCGGCCCGCACAAACTTTTCGACTATGGAATGCATTATTTCATAGACCTCCATGATTTCCTCCTCTGTGACCAAGTTTGCCTCGTCACCACCGAAAATGCGAACCAGCGCATTGTAAATGGCCACAAACTTGTTCGCTGGAACTTGACCGAGCATGGCGTACCAGTATGTCAGGAATTGATTGGTAGTAATTAAAATGCGGCGCCGTGGATCATCTATGGTACCCGGAAATAGCTGCACTTTGAACCAGAGATTTATGTTCCAGTTAAATGCAAGATCAAATAGGACTTCCAAAGGAGGCCTTGCCTTGGCTTTTCCGGGAAATACCAACCCATGAGCGCGCATAAATAACAGAAAGGTTGGTACATCAGAGCGCATCTGCGTCATGCAACTCTCGAACATTGCGGCCACTTTCCTCCCCACCGGCAGCTCGATGGAGGCCTTCCGTACGATGTCCTGGAAATTTGTACGCCACCACATAACCATCTCTGAGAAGGACGACTCTGAGAGCCCTCCGAAGCGTCTCTCGGGCTTCCAGTTCCCGCAGACATACGCTGCGAAGTTGTCGCATGGGTCTATGCTTTCGTCCAGCTGGTTCCTCAAACGATCCCTGCGGAGTAAATACAAAAATTCACGTCACTTATCTCTCTCTAGAAACGAATGGACACTGATCGGTTCATAATAAATATCAGAATTATCAGAATAAATAGTATCACGTATATCATTTTTCATGATGCAATATTCCAGTGCTGTCCAATAGACATATGTAGCTTCAGTGAAAAAGAAAGGCCGTATACATTACTCAAACATTTTATCCTAGCTACCAATCTGTTGACATTATTGGTAGGGCAAATTTTAACCAAACCTAAAAGGCAACTCCGGCGATTTTTCGATGTAAACGGATGTCGATGAAATTCCCTGGGTACGTTTCTCTGTACACTTTCGTCATGTCCTAAAAAAAAGCAAGTTTGAAAACTGCACAGGTTTTTTACAAATGAATTTAATTAATTGCTACAAGCCACATTGTCCATGTTGTCAGGAGAGTTCCATGCTGAGAATGCCGGGATTATGGAGACGACAGTTACGAGAGCGTCGAGGAATCGACGGGTGGCAAGGTGGTGCACGGCGTCAAAGTTGCTGTCGCGAGAACTTGCGTTCCCTGTAGACGTGGTCTGCACGAACTTCATCCCTCGCCATCCGAACACACAGTTTGAGCCGATGTCGATCGCGTTCAGCCTAGGTTAAGCCTATATGTCACAGTCGCGTAGTTATTGTGTCTGTTACTGGCAGACCTGAGCGACTAACCTGAAGCTAATTAAGGCATCAGGATGAGGAAAATTCCTTTTGTAGTTCAGTTTTGACCATACGGATTTGAAATAAACCATTCCACATTTCGTACAGTGCACACACGAAAAGTGAGAAGCGACGGCACGGAGCAGTATCGACATCGGTACGTTGCAGTTTTCGAAGGAAAGCTTCCGGCTTCACTCACCAGCACTTCCCTAAATGTTTATGTATTGACATGCGGACTCACTATTTAGCTGTCGAGATGCACTGCTTGCCTCGTATCTCAAATGGGTAACAAGCGGAGGCCTCTCGATACAGCAGCGTAAGCAACCGCCTCGTTCAGTTGTCAACGGTTTCTGTACTGGCATCGGCGTTTACTGCGAGAAAGGTACGCGTTCTCTAACTGAACGATCATGCGCGCAAAGTCCTCACCTACGTCAACTTTGCGGAACATATTGTGTGCATGAAAAGAGTACGAAGAATGACAAGTAGGCAGCATAACAACGCTCCCGTACTACGGTCTCCCGCTCGGTGTTTTCGAAGATGTGTGGTCGCTCGTATTAGTGCGATTCATTGTGATGCAACGGTGCTTACTTGCCCAATATCTGTCTATTTTGATATGTTCTGACATTAATTGATGTCAGCAATGAGCGGCTAGCATTATATCTCAAGCGAACGAGGAGTTGTCGCTGCACCTGCCGATGTGAACAAATGCACCGTTCGGTGCTTTGGACGGTCAGCAGCGTTCTTGTGGGATACAAATGCGTAAAGTCGTGCTCCACATCTTACAGTGAGCATGCGAAGCGCTTCGCTCATGAGGGGTAAAACACCCAAAATAGCAAGCAGAACGATATGTTGCGCATGGGCGCTGGCTCTCGTGGTTGCGGGTCGAATGCCAACGGCAATTGGTGGCTATTGAATTCGTCAGGATCATAACTGTCGATATTTGACAGATCCGAAAAGCTGGTGCAGCTGACATTTTCACCGGATGGTCCGGCGCGGTGACGATTCTGCCGAGCGTCTACTCTTTGCAGCCAGCGGGCGAGACCGGCATGCCTTGCGCGCCTTTCCCTGTGTGTAGAAACTCGTGATGCCACACGAAGAGGTTCGCACGGCTGCTTGGTCAGGTTTCGGTTTCATTTTTGCGCTGTTTTGCCTATTTAAAATTATTTCCCAATTTGCGTAAGAATTCTCCTATCATGCGTGGTACAGGGAGGTCTCGGGAACCTAAATATTCCATTACCTTGGCATGCTCAAAAAATCGCCGGAGTTGCACTTTAAGCTCGGCACAATATTAGCGAAGGTGACCGACGATTGATAAAACAGCATTCATTTCTGCCGCGCAGTCAGTTCTCGTCGATATTTCGTTTGTTTTCAGCCTTTATTCCAGGCCTTCACCTGCTATACCAACCGTTTGTGAATTCTGCTGCCATTTCAATGGTCTTGCCACACTAACGTCCCGGCCGGCTCATCTTGTGCCGAAGTAGCTGCCTAAGTACCCGGGTCCTATGTTGCTATACGAGACTGCACCCAGCTGCGCTGCTCCCCCGCTTACTCTCACTGTTTCGACTGACTGTGTCTGCGTAAGGTAGGTGGCTGAATCATCGACAAATCAATATCAATGTGTGGACAGTTGGGCTAGTTTCGGTATTGGCATTAAAGCGTCGCCATTTTCTTGATATCCAAAGGAAAACTTAATACATTTTGCTTATTTGACTATCTTTTCAACCTACAGATTAGTAAAGTGATGCAATTTTGGGTAGAACTAAAACGTGCTTTTGCCAATTTCTTTTTCGGTGTCCTACATTTGTATTTAGTTGCTTTATTTGTTTTGCCAACGGGTGGCGCTTTCGCTGTTATCGCTTTTAAAACCCCTTTAAGTCCGTAAAGTAGCGACACTCTCCTCCTCCGCCTTCACTCCTCCTCGTTTCTTCTCTCTTTCACGATCCCTCCTCGACCGTGGTGCCACCTAAACTAGTCGAGCGTAGTAGCGGCGCCAACATGCGCTCCTCGCCACTACGTAGACGCTTCTGAAGAAAGAATGGCGCTTATGCATGGCGCGAGGGCACACGTGATGATATTAGGCCAATAGCGACGCAGCGTTGGCCTCAGCCAGAGCGCGCGAGGAGGAGGCGGCATTCTTGAAAGCGTGACACTACTTTACGAAGTTTAAGTGACTTTAATCGCTTTGGCTGTGATTCTGATAGTCAGCTCCTGCGGCTTTCAATACAGATGCATGTTTGTTCGTGTAATGTGTGGTTCAATATTTTATTTCTGTGTCCGCGAATATCCTGGCATTGTCGGAAAAACCGAGGAAAGGTCACTAGGCATGCTGCTTAGCTGTGTGCTTTGACAACGTGGGGAGGAAAACCGAAGTTTTCATTTTCCCACCGAACACGAGATAGGGACACTTTTTCTGCAATCATTATAAAGCAAAGCAGCGCTATCCTTATCAAAAGAGCTAGAGTAAGAAACAACGATCTTCCGCGGTTTCTTTCTAGTGAATATCCTCTTGGTTTCGCATGGCACATTTTTTTTCTGCGCTGTTGTAACAAACTGAAGCTGCCTGTTGACAGTTGTTCATCAGTCGAATAGTGCCAACTGACGCGCAGGTGAAAATCTCGCTTCAATATGGTAGCGACAGGGGTCTAGCAAGGGGGGGGGGTGGCTTATGGGGCTTGAGCCCCCCCCCCCCCCCTCCCGAAATATTTTCGTGCTGTCTATGCTGCACCAACCAATGCAACCCCTGGCGCCGGAAATAATTCTGGATTTTTGTCTAAAATATCTTTTTCACGCTCGAAAAAAACATTTCACCGCGAACATTGAGAACATTGGACTTGATTTCGCGGCAACGCCCATGCACCGGGAGTCACATAGAGCAAGCAGCCCCATCCGAGTACAAAGTTTCAAGGGCGTTTTGGCGAACGGGGTCGCTGCGGCATCTCGCAGAGTCGACGGAACCTACGGAGCGCATGGATGTCAATTCCGAAACTTTATGGGTATAAGGTTCCCATAAACTTATCATGTGAAAGAAGCATTGGCATGTCCAAAGTTGTTCTTTAGATATTCAATTGCGGAACTTCGGGGGTTTAATGTTGTTACAAAGATTTGACGCCAAAGGTGCATTGACTTTTCTAAAGTCGTACATCGCAACATACAACGAGACAAGCCAAATAAACACACTATCAGACAAGTTGTCAACGCACGCAGCGAGGTCCGATGAGACGAAGCATTGCGGTGGTTCATTTGTGCCGAAATGTCACAGAAAAAATATCAACATTTTTTTTTACCTACGCCAAAGCATCCATGTCAAGACACTAAAGCCAGCAAAGGTAACTATGTGCTATTTATTTTTTTGCTTTGACTTTTATTCGCGAGGGCACATTGAGCATCTTCATTTTTTTTTTGTTCTCGCAACCCTACCCGCCGGGCTGCCAGAGCCTACCAGAGCGCATGCGTTTTTCTCGTGTTACCCCGACCACCGCGCGGCGCACTTTGGTGGGCGTTAGGTTTTCTCTGGCCGAGTGGATTTTTGACTGGCAGAGCTTTGGACGCTTTCTGGCTAGCACACGAGAAAAAGAAACAATGGTTGCTCACCGCCATCACTGTGGGGACTCAGCGGATTGAACCGCCTTCGCCGGAGCGCAATCTCTCCGGAAAGTCTTGTATCACCGGTGCAGGATACCGAGCAGTATGCGTAAGGTTTTTGGTGGACCAAGCCTGTCACGTTTTCTTCGATATGTCCATGGAATTATGCACCGGATGCACCCCACCAAATCTCCACCAAATTCTCATACCTATGCAGATATTGTGATGTACTAGACACCCTCCAACACATGGTGTTGGTGTGCCCACACCGCGAGAAAACCAGTCAAGATGATGCCTCAGAACCACTACAAGCGATCGAAGAAACGTGGGAGGCAACGTTAAAGGCACAGAGCCTGGAGGATCAGCGAGGTCTGGTGGACCGGGCCCGGGCTGTGGCATTAGCGAACGGCTTTCTGGACTAAGAGAGTCGCACACCTAGGGCGAAAAAAGAACACTTTCTCGCTGTTTCTCACAATAAAAGTTCATTCCTCCTCATTTCTCCTTCGGTAGCCACATTAGGTGCCCAAAGTCGACATTCAATTGTGGCCAAGATACTTTCCTTTGCGTTTTTTTTTTTATTTTGGTGCCCCCGCCCCACAAAAGCGAAAAAAAGACATTGTTGCGGCGCAGCGAATTGTAGTATGCAGAAAGTTCGATTTTGTTACTTCTCTTGCGGAAAGTTATGGGCCATGGGACGCTTCAGTTGCTGGACACTTACATTATATTATTGCGATAACAATTATATGGGCCATCCAGGCGCATTGCTGTCGTCGCCCTCATGTTCTGTATGAAGTCCAAGGGCGATAACATTGTGACCGCGCGCCGCATGCCGTATGTGCGAGTGATAGCGTGGCGGGGGGGGGGGGGGGGGGGGTCATGGTTGAGTCGACGATGGTGGCTCAGGGCCAAATAATGAAATCTTCCTTACCTCAGTAAGGAAGCCGTCATTGCGGTGAGGCTGCCCTATGTCACTCTGAAAGCTTCCTTACTGAGGGGCCGTCGGTGAAGGCTTCCTTAGTGCTTCCTCAGCATAAAGTAGCTCCAAAGCTACCTTCATGCGTCCTTACGCCGATCCTGGCCCTGAACGAGCGCTTCACCTCACTGTTTAACCACGTGACCTTTGCTTGTGCCTGCGAGCTGTCGCCCACCTGCGGAGAAGCGCGAGCACGGTACGTCTCGCCAGGCGTGTTCGTTTCAGTCACGCGTGTGGCATGAAAGCGTTGCTAGGCGTTGCTAGGCGTTGCACGACGCCGGCGTGCCAGCGTTGATGGAGCACATCAAGTTTAGCACTGTAATGCGCTACTCTTTATAACTTTAGTAAACAAGCCTAGAAGAAAGCGTGCACGCTTCTCTATATTACCTCTTCAATTTAAAGATTGTGCGACGATACAACATTTTTTTATTGAATAATGGCGTTCGCATAAAGCTTTTAAGCGATTATCTCGAACCCAGGCATGCGGCAACTGCTCCTTCCGTGAAGATGGGTGAAGGAGCTTTCAGAGTACGCTTGCTTCGGTCCTTCGCTGTAAGGAAGCCTCACGTAAGGTTAGAACGCGCTCGAATGAAAGGGACGTTTCATTGTTTGGGCCTCAGTCTTGTGTGCGCAAAGGAGAAAAGCGGGGAGGAATCACGCCGCCATCCGTCGCACGCGATACATCGGGGGGAGTGGAGGGAATGGGGGCGGGATCTGGGATCTTGTGAATCTGTCATTGCGCAACATGTTTATTTGCCTTGTTTGACGCATTATGTACAGTGACTTTTTCTTAGTTACGCACATTTATTGGAGACTCGTGCGTATATTTATATATCTTGTGGCGAGGTTTTGTTTATACATTTAGTGAACTTTGTTTCCAGTCACATATTTTTGCCCTTTATCAAGCTGTATCTTCGCATTTGTATATTTAATAGTATCTTCGCATTTCTAATGAACGAGGGCGAATCAAATGAAAGTGAGCCTATACACCCCGCGCAATTATGGTTCAGTTCATTATCTGCGAGGCATGCGCGTAGCACACAGGCATCTCTCATTTACAAAAGTAACACGCCGGTGTGAAGATAAATGTTCTTTAATGCTCTCATAGACTGGGTTGAACATGATTGGGTGACGTAATGCTCGCCGTCACGCTCCAGAAGTTCAGCAGCGTGGTGCGGTGACGTTTTTGACAGCTGAAGTTGCTTCCTAAAAAGAAATTAGTCGCCGTATTGCTGCCGTGTACGTTGAACATTGCATTTCATTGGCGACCGTGAAGCGTTGGAGCAAACGGTTCAAAGAAGGACGTGAAAGTTGCAAAGACGATGCAAGACCGGGCCAAAGCCACCGTGCAATCACCCCCAACAAAACTGCAAAGGTTGATTAGTCGATGAGACAAGAACGGAGGATAAGCATCGATGAACTGGCAGAACGTGTGAACAATACTCACGGTCCGGTTCATGCCATAATTTATGAACATCTCGGTTACCGGCTCTCGTGTGCGCAATGGATGCCCAAAATTTTGAACCACCGCCAGAAGACGGCGAAGTTCGGCGCTGCCTTGACTCATCTGATCCGGTATGAGAATGAGGAGAATGATTTCTTATCTGCAATTGTGATCTTAGACTAACCATGGCGCACTTCTGCGAGCGTGAAACACGACGGCAAAGCTTACAGTGGAAACATTCGAATTCATCCCCACTCCCCCCAATAAAGCAAAGGCCGTCATTTCCACCGGAAAGGTGCTGACTTTTTTTCGATCGTTAGGGGCCATTGCTGATAGAATTTGCTAAATCTTGAGCGACTATCAATTGTTTCCGATATTGTGAAACGTCGGATCGGCTGCGTGTCGCATTGAAGAACAAACGACGTGGAAAATTGACGAACGGGGTCATCTCGTTCCACGACAATGCCTATCCCCGTGTCGCTGATGTGTTTAATAAAAAAACTGGCAAAGTTCAAGTGGGAAACGCTGCAACATCCGCCATACACCTGAGACCTGTCGCCTTGCGACTTCCACATCTTTGGCCACCTGAAGAAACAGTTCAAGGGAAGCTGATTCGTGTCGGACGATGACGTGAAAGAGTCAGTAGCAGACTTTTTGAAGCAGCCACCTAAGGAGTTTTATGAGACGGGAATCACGCGACTCGTTAGTCAATGGGACAAATGTCCAAATGCTTATGGAGACTACTTTTAAATAAAGTACCCCCGTTTGTCATATACTCGCATTGGCTCACTTTCATTTGACTCGTCCTCATATATTATGCAGAACTCCTGCTTTGTATACGTGCTCTCTGTTGCGACTATAATTTCGGTGGAATCACTCACGATACACGACTAGTGACAGCTGCTCCTGCGTAATACATTGGAACAAATGACAGTATCATTGAGATTTTTCACTGGCCATTACATGTGTACAAGAATGTAAACAAGGTTCTTCAATGACAGTCTCATTAACATATTGGTCCTCAACTTGTTAATTTCATGGCCTTTACATTTTTCGTATCAGTGGCATGTACTGCTTAGCTGGCTTTGAACTGATATAGTTCTAAAGTTCGTGTGATATTTTCTTTACTTATTAAATAGAAAAAACTTAGAAACATTGATTTCAGTTATTTTGGGCACAATTTTTGGTACATACGGGTACATTCCGTATTGAAAGAAAAATTACATATTTTACTTATTTTGACAGCGCGTAGAGTTCAACAATTCATT
This sequence comes from Dermacentor andersoni, assembly GCF_023375885.2. Taxonomy (NCBI): domain Eukaryota; kingdom Metazoa; phylum Arthropoda; class Arachnida; order Ixodida; family Ixodidae; genus Dermacentor; species Dermacentor andersoni. The sequence continues at coordinate 104,969,590 of NC_092819.1, forward strand.
TGCAGCATCTTTGTCAATAGCAATGCAGTTATTATTTGTGTAATTTATCGCTTGACAAGTTGTTTAAGAGGAAGCTTTAGCTCGGGCCCAACTTCGACGCAGCCTATTGAAATACATGTAAAACGCAGTAACGCTTTTCTGAGATAACCTCTGGATCGCTTTTAATAGAATGTGTTGCATTTGAGAGAGGAATTTGAATTCTATTGTCTGTTGAAAGCGCAAATTTCATTTAGGGCCTGAATCTTGTTTAAAATATTTTGAAAAATACGAAATTCGAAAATATTGGAAGCACGACGTTTACAAACAAATAGCTCTGCATCAAGAACACATATCGCGCTTCTGTAGACGCCATCTACTATAACAGTCAAAGCGGACAATTTTGGTGTGTCAAATTGTCTTACGTGAACTGGTTACATTGTGTGTAAGGGTTCTGAAAAAGCCATATTTCCATAATACTAAATGTTTTGAGATTCATGAGCAACATAATTTTTTTCCGCTTCAAATGTACTATTAGATGCAATTATACAATTGTGATATCACCCGCCGTGGTTGCTCAGCGGCTATGGCGTTGGGCTGCTGAGCACGAGGTCGCGGGATCGAATCCTGGGCACGGCGGCCGCATTTCGATGAGGGCGAAATGCGAAAACATCCGTGTACTCAGATTTAGGTGCACGTTAAGGAACCCCAGGTGGTCGCAATTTCCGGAGTCCTCCACTACGGCGTACCTCATAATCAAAAAGGTGGTTTTGGCACGTAAAACCCAGAATTTTAATTGTGATATCATTTTTCATTGTTGAGTTAGAGTTTTAAACATGACAGTTTGGTTTAATGAAAATTAGTGATTTCTGCCAATTTTTGATAAAGAATTGACAACCTAAATGAAAAATTCAAAACAAACCGTCACTAGAATATAGGTTTTTTTTTTTTATGTAACAAGCTTCGTCAAATTTGGTGCAGTGGTTGCTGAGAAAAATGAATTCTCCTTCTACATGTACTTAGATAGGAGCGCCCGAGCTGAACCTTCCCCTTCCCCAGGCCGAGCTGCAATGTGAGCACCCCCCCCCCCCCCCCCCCCCCCAACAAAATTTCTGGATGCGCCACTGGCTAGTGATTGTTCTTTATTTTTCCCAGGAATAGAAAACTTGCAGTGTGTATTTGCGGAAGGTACTCGAATGCCTGCTGCACAAATTTGTTATGCTGTAACACATTTCCCTGACCAGTTGACGCTACCTGAGCGACGACCGATGTGCGCTTCACTTTTCCACCTGCATGTGCCTAGAAAAGAGATATTTTCCTAGCTTCTTTTGCACGTTAAACTCTGGTTTCGCTTTTAGACGTTCGTTAATCATGACCACGCGATGTTTTGCCCATTCTCCATGTGTGACGTATGGTAACACAACGCTGCAAAACAGGCCGCACACAATGGTATCAGCCAGGCACGTGCCCAGGATTTTTTTTCGGGGGGGGGGGGGGGGGGCAACCCAAGGTAATTTTTCTATGGAAATGAGGGGGGGGGGTGCCTTTACTAGCACAGAAGATAATAATGCCCACAACTCGCCATAAAGACGCGTGTTCTAATAAATAACGTGTATCTCACAGGTACGCCTGTGAGATACACCTCTCCTTTACTTGGCAAATAAAAAAACACATCAAATGGACTCGTGCATGAAGGATGCGCAGGAAGAACACTGCAAAGAAAAAGTAAACAAGCGGAAGTGTAAACTAAATATTTCTAGTAGCGTTTTTTTTAGTTAGCTCGGGAAGAATTATAGAGAAATATATATTTGCGGAAAAATTGCAGGTTCTTTTGGATCCCTCCTTTACTGTTCTACCAATTTAGGTGCCAAAACCGACTCGTGTTGTTATTTGGGAAGTTGCGTAACGATGCATGGTCACAAGTCCCGTATACAACCGCGTAGAGCACAGGCCGCAGTGGTTCTAGACGTGCGGCGCCCACCGCGGAAGGTTAGAAAAACAGCCAGATTAGCACAGCATAGAAGTGGCTACGTCAGGAAGCTCGACTGATAACTGTAGAAGTGCCATTCAAAACACACGGAATTATTCTCCACTTCCGGCGGCATTATCTCTACTTCCTTTTTAAATCAAAAGATGTTGGTCCATATTTTTCACAAACAACTGTTAAATTCGCTAATTTTCGCTTTTCCTTCCTGTTTGGCTGTTGCCTTGGCTCTCTCCTTTAGTAAATCGCTTAATTTCTCTACTCCTTGCGACTCTAGTTTCCAGTTGCCAATTTTGCATGAAAAGGGTTGTACAATTAGGGAAAAGCCAGACAAGGTAACGGGTGACAGCCATATTTCTTATGGGTTTAACGGTTATTGCAGGGTCTGATGATGGACGCAGTCTCTATTTGCTTATTTTCGACCTTATCTAACCTATATCGCGGCTATATGGTTCCGAGGATCTGCCAGTGTAACGGCGAGCCGTCACTCGAGGAAATACAGAAGCAAAAGAAAAATTTTAATGGAACTGGCGTTTTCTACGGCCACAACTCGTTCCGCGAACATACAGACCACCTGACTACGAACCGAATCCCTTTCCTGCCACTGGATCAATATAAACAAAGAAGGTAGAACTAACGAAGCAACAGCGATGCGCGTGATTGCTGAATAGATGGTGATATAAAAATTCTGTTGGGCATTACAAATAAAATAACTAAAACAATAAACTACGCCGTGCCTGCTGCAATAGATGGTGACAGAAAGTGAGAGAGGCATAAAGGAGAGATACCTCAACCTGTATAGATGGTGACAACTGAACTCATCTTGAGTTAATCGCGCCGGCACCGAATCGATGAGAACACTGGTCTTTACGCTCCAGGAGATGTCGATAAATACCGCCATCGAAAAGTAATGAGAAGATTGACAACCATTCCACTCTGTGAAGATAGAATAGCAGCGAAAGCTGATGACAATCAAAGCTCTCAAACGAAAAGCAAAGTGTTTCACCTCCGCCGCAGATCGGCCTGAAGACAGTGCAACACGCGGCCGACCCGTGGCAAAGATGAAGTAGGCTTTAAGCACTCCCTATACGTGGGCCGATCCCGACGGTAGTGAAATGACGGGTCGACCCGCGGCAAAGCAGGCATTAAGCATTCCCCATATGTAGGCCGATCTCAAAGATAGTGGAAAATCGGGCCGACCCGCGACGGAGGTGATGCAGGCGTTAAGCACCCTCCCCCCCCCCGCCCCCCCCCCCCCCCCCTTACGTGGTTTGATCCCGATGGTCATGCAAAGCTGGGCCGAACCGCGGCAAAGCTGAAGCAAGTGTTAAGCACTCCCCATACGTGGACTAATACCGAAGATATATTGCAAAACCGGGCCGACCCCCCGGTAGAGGTGAAGCGGGTTTTAAGCACTCCCCATACGTGGATCGATCCCGAAGGTAGTGCAATACCGGGCCCACCCGCGTCGGAGGTGAAGCAGGTGTTAAGCACTCCCCATACGCGGGCCCATCCCGAAGATTGTGAAGGGCGCGTTATATGTTCCTGAGCTCTCACGAGTATGCGCCGTTGAGCTTAAACCTTTTCTGCACTATCACCAGGATTGGTCCACATGATGATTTTTCTGGTGACGGACGCCGCAAAAACTACGGAAGTAAGCCATATACTGCTTTCGCTGTAAAAGGAAGCAAAATCCTGACCACCGAATAGATTGATTTCGCGGCGCTTTAGGAATATGTGTGAGAAGTGGTGGCGTGGGCGGAGGGGGGGGGGGGGGATACCGCTTAAATTTGAGGGGGGGGGCGGGCCTCCGCGAGCCCCCCCTTGGGTATGTGCCTGGTATGAGCCGTCTGCCGATCCCTTTCCAAATACGGTGCGCGCAAGTGCAAGCTGCCGTGCAAAGTGCACAGTTGCTTCCGGAGTCCAAGTTGCCCTTCTCTCTCCCTCACTGCCTCCCCGCGTTCCTCCCTATAAGGCACGCGTGACTGAGCCGCGAACGTCAGTTCCCCTTAGGCCGGGTAGCCAAATCCCCAGTTTCTGCCGGAGCGCAACGCCACCCCCCTCTCCCTCCCTCACATTCCCCTCAGCCTTTTTCGCGACGGAACACGGCGCGTTTGCTCTCCGCTTTCTCCTCCGCGTGCGCCAGATATATCCGCGATCGCCCGCTACCCCTCGCGCACTTTGATTCGCACAATCTGTCTCGCGTGTGTACGACGGTGTTGCCGCCTTTGGGCTTTATACGGAAGATCACGGCGAATATGTCCCTGCAGTGTCCATATAATGGCTATCGCAATAATACGATCACTCCTCCTGTAAATACTGTATGTGCACTATTGTTGTGAATAATACACTCTAGAATCAATGCATTCTTTAGGCTTTGTATATAGGTAGGCAGCTTCTCTTCTGGTGATTGTTAAGCAGCCTCAGAAATAAGACTTCAGCACTGCTACACATTGAATGCAGGCCACTACACAACCTGCATATTGCAACTGATCTTCAGAGGGTGTTGAAAGGAGAAGGCCTCAAAGTAGCCTGCACAAATAACTGTTTTGAAAATGGAACTTCAAGCTGACTGCGCTATGGCCACTTTCATGTGTATTATGTGTGTGCTGGTTGCTATGGCTCCATAAGACTACTAATTTTTCTATTATGTAAATAAGTGTGCGACTGCCTCTCAGGTTCACATGTATAGATAGACGCCGCCATAAAACTGTGATATGAAAATGAACATTCTGCGCAGGTAAAGAAGACCTAGGCTCATAATCATTTCGCTTTTATAAATGGAAATATGTAATGAATTCACCAGATGAAAACCACTGTAGCGTGCTGTCGCGCCACAAAAGAAGCTGAGTGGCTTGGCAGACAGGCATGTCACAGCACGGGTACAAAGGAAACAAAAGACCTGGCGCACCAGAGAAGGTGAAACTTGGAAGAGTAACTTTGGCCTTTTAGCAAAACTCATAATCAAACTATTGCACGGTGAATCTCCCTCAAGGTGCAAATGGAGGAGCAGCTACTGCCGCTGCGAAAGCCATATTTATGGTCGTTGCCGTCGCAGGAAGGTTGTAAACTGAGCTTGTTGGTTGTTGAAAACCAGGAAGCGGAGCCGAAGTGGAGAACGTCTTCTTTCTTCGACGCTTGTAAAAACAACTAAAAAAATTCAGGCGCGCGCTCGTGTCCACGCTCGCTTTTCCCTTCGTCTTCTCTTCTTTTTCGGAGCATAATATTTAACAGCTCCCCGCCGAATAATTTGCGTGTGCTTGTTTCTTTTCAAGACGGAGCTTGTCCAGCAGATTCTAGGTGGTACAGCATCTGTACCGGTCTCCGCAACGTGTTGCCACACGAAGTGCGTGCTGTGCATGAGCGAACTTTGCCGTCTCTGCCCGGCAATGATTCTGTCATTTGTCCAAACTTCCACAATTGTCTTGGCGAGTTTAATTCATTTGTCAGTACTGTCTCCAAGCTTCACTGATGCTGAGTGTCTATTTTCATTATTGTGGGGGGGGGGGGGGGAGCTGTACGAAGTTCTTGGAGGTACTCTCGTCGCCACCAATTCCAGAAATTGTTTCTCTGTGTTTGCATCTTCGTTGAAGTAATTCGCGTGACGACGGTTTCTCTTTCGATGCTGTGCTCGAAGTGGAACCACTGCTGGCGGGTGTCTTCCTGATGGGAGTAGGTGCCGCAGTGGGAGCCGTCGCAGCCACCATTGCTGACGTGCTGCTGGTGCATGCGTCGGGTGTTATGTGACTGGCCTGCCTTGGCCCCGGGCCAGACAGCATTCCTAGCCCTCCAGGGGGTTAAAGGTGGCGGCTGCTGGGGTGAAGGTAATTGCTTTTCACGGCCTGGCGAGCTGTTGCGGGTGGCCATGGCTTCAGGCCGTCACGGAAGTGGCATTCGCTCCACCCGGACAACGGGGGCCAGCGTGTGGTTGTTGCGTTTTAGCCTTTCCACCCCCCTGCTGTGCCTCCCTGACAATGAGGACCTAGATGGAGCCTTTGCTGTTGACGACGGGCGTCCGGCAGGCCCGCTCGAGTGCCGCGGGGCGGAAGACGATGACGTGTAAGACGACGATGATGACGACAATGACAAGGAACTGTGCCCCGACGACTTCCCTCCACCCGCCGGGTGGAGCGCGGACGTGTCAGCAGTGTGGTCACCCCGACCAAAGGTGTCAATGCTCCCACGCCGCTGCTCCAAGTGATTTCGCAGAGCCTGTGGTTTTGTGACTTGGTTACATATTTCACATACAATTAAACAGAAATCATCCCACGCTAGACAAAATCCGAAAAGTTCCATATACTCTTTTCTTAATTTCATGGCATCGATTTCTCATTTCGCTGTCTCTGCCTCTGTATCGGCTTCTTTGTTTTCTGGACTCCTGAAGCAGATACTTTCGGCCCAAGAATTCCATGACTGTCCTTCAGTAGCCGACACACTATTAGTGGCCGCCATTCTGTGAAGATCTTTCAATAGTTTGGCTGTAGAAGGGTATTTGTCTTCTACCAGTTGGAAGTGGAGCCGCAGAGTTGTAGCAAGGAGTAAGGGCCTGCTGCAGGCACCAAAAGGGGCCCTTTTTATGCGCAGTTCTTCAATATTGGAAGACCCTTCTTCAAACCAGAAGTAACGAAACGCGTCTCGGTCATGTTCAGCCAGGGACACTTGAAGAAACGATTTTTCGATGGCGGCGGAAATTCCAGCCTTGAAGCTGCGAAACTTCAGCAGTAAGACGATGATGTTGAGGTTCAAATTCGGCCCTGTTCACAAGACGTTGTTGAGTGAAGGTGAGTCGGAAGCATGAGAAGAGGCGTCGAATACCACCCGTACTTTAGTCGTAGTTCTGTCGCGTCGCACTACTGCTCGGTGTGGCGTATAGTACGTGATATGTTCACTCGTACAGCCTATTGTGACTTTCTCAGCCTAGTCTTTGTTATAGTAGCTCCTAATGGCAGTGTCATATTCCTTCTGAAACTCTGGTTCTCGATGTAGCGTTCTCTGCAAGGACTCCAGCCTCTTTAACGCTACATCCCGGTTATTTTTAATCTGAGAACGATGCTGCGCCACGGCAGTTCAACTTGATAGCGACCATTGTTTCTAATGTTTGTTTCTACGAAGTTCTTCAGGATGTGTTCGTCATCTTTCGAAACTATGTCTTCGTTAATAAGTCCCAGATGTTTTACTTCCCAGGAAGACCTCAGTTTCTGGGAAACATTGGCTTCCGTAAGGTATATGTTGAAGTTCCTTACGGTTACCGGCTTATAGAATTTCGGTGCAATACTGGTATCTCCATGAAGTTTCCATCCTATGATAGTTTCGATGGCGCGGCAAGCAGTCGTCCAGTCGATGAATTCTTCCACTGACAAGCTGCCAGTAATAGTCTGCACCTATAAGGACGCTTATTCCAGGCTCAGGCGAGACCTGAACTGCTTTGACGTCAGCCAAACGTAATTTCTTGCTTTTAAACTTTGCAAGTACATTTGTCTCTGTCAATGCTGACAAGTCACTGCATATTTCGGGAACTTCTATAGCCTCTACTTCAAGTGAGTTTGAGTCGTATTGGCTATGCAGCGTGACTCGTACTCTCCGATAATATTTCCGCGGTGCTGAAACGTTTCCAAATACCGAGATGGTGAGCTGCTCTTCGGCTAACACAGTGGCTTTCAGCTTCCTAGGCAATTCTTCCGTGATGAAGCTGTGTTGACTGCCACCATCAATCAACATTCTTGCAAAGCATTTGCTTCCAGTGCCGAGAGCCCAAACTTAGGCGGTCTGCAGAAGACCTGTGTACTTTGTACTTTAGCGAGTCTGTTGACGAGCTGGAAACAGTTCTCTGCGTTTCCGTATTCTTCTGCTTCCATTTTGGGTCACACATCGCGGTGATATGTCGCCCCTTGCATTTCGCTATTCTTAGTCTCTTCCAGTTTAGGCATTCCTTAGCTTTGTGAAATTGTCTAGCGCAGCGGAAACAACCACCTAATTTGCGTAGTTTCTCTTTCTTCTCGTCTAATGTTGGCTCCGTTGGGCAGACATCCACCGAGTGATCTTTGTCTCCGCATAACATACAACTCTCTGAAGTCAGTTTCACGGTTAACATAGATGCAGAAGCTTGAAAATGCTCATTGGATTGTCGTTTTGTGGTTGAAGTTTCTTCTCTCTTGTCAGAAGTCATCATTATAGTTTGTCTCCAGCTTCTTACTTCAAGTCTCAAGAAGTCTAGAAGAACAGGCATTTCATTTAGCCTGTCACTAGTAACGCCGGTATTTGTGGAAGACAAGATGCGCTGAGTATATAGGAGTACCATTTCTTGCGGAAGATTTTGTATTATAGCAGTTTGCAGAAGCACTCCATATTCTTTTTCTTCGACGCCAAGGTTGTGAAGGGATCTCACGCGCCCATGCTACCACGCAACCTTTGAAGATCTTCAAAATCTTCGCAAGAACGAACTTCACGTAGGTTTAGAAGACGACACATGTGGTCGTTAACAATCAGTGATTCTGACCGAATCTTTCTTTTAGAAGTTCTATAGCTGTGCTATAGCTTTCGTTAGTTGTCGACAGGCCGCTGATCACACCTTCCGCTTTACCCATCAAGTATCTCCGAAGATATTTTAATTTGTCTACGTCTGTGATATATATGTTCTGATGAACAGTAGACTCAAATTGATCCCAAAATTCTGGCCATTTATTGGGGTCACCATAAAACTTCGGCACATTGAGCTTCGGTAGCTTAACGTGTGCGAGTGCTTGATGAAAGCAATCGTGAGATGCGTGCGTAGTCGTTTGCTGATCGAATAAAATGCGTTCAGCAAGCGATTTCGCGAGGACGATAGATTCTTGATACTGTCCGACGCTTTGAAGCTGATCCTCAAGGTTATCATCGGTAACATGCTCTTCTACTTGGTTATCAAGGTCCGTAAGCATAGTTTCCTTAACTTTAATCGGTTAAGATGGTCGGTCAGCTCACGATATGGCGTTGCTTCCGTCTGCATAAGGGTTGTCATGTCGTTGATGATCCTGGTGACCGCTGCTCGAACGGTAGCACGCTTCCGTCGTTGTCTTTCCATGTCGTCACGTCGGGAATGGGAGGCCTCGTGATGACTTCGATTCTGTTGCAGCGTCGGCGCGTTGATCGCGTCGGTCGGTCGTCCTCTTCAGGTAGCTCGCTTCGTCATCAGGGGTCTTCAACTGTAGATGAAATATCCTGGTCACGGCACCATATGTTCAAAACCAGGAAGCGGAGCCGAAGTGTTCATTTGTTGAAAACCAGGAAACGGAGCCGAAGTAGAGAACGTCTTCTTTATTTGACGCTTGTAAAAACAAACAAAAAAATGCAGGTGTGCGCCCGTGTCCATGCTTGCTTCTCCCTTCGTCGTCTTCTCTTCTTTCTCGGAGCATAATATTTAACATTGGTATAGCGATCAGCAGAGCTGTGGCGAGCACGAGAACATGTGGCTATGCTCAGAGGAACAACATTGCAGCCTGCGCAGCCTCGGGTACAACGAACCTGCGCAGTTTCCGATTCACCGCGCGGAGGCTCGGCTTCCTATCATCAGCTTGATCGTTCGCGTGCACCAGAGCTGCATGTGGTCAATCGAACTTCGCTGGGAGCAGTTTTGATCGATGAGGGCTGCAGAGCCCCAAGTCACTCTTGCGTTCGTGCGTCGCATGCTTTGGCAAATCGTACCATGAGCCAGTAAACTGCATGGACTCAAATAAACGCTGTCTTCAGGAAAAGACAAATTGCTTTCTTGTTTATTTCGTAAACAGCTGCAATGAGATGGAGGCGTTCGTTTAATTCCGAAGGTTGAAGTTAAGCACGCCGCTGGCCTTTTACATGCTGCACACAAACACAAGGCTGGCTTCTCTGCGATGGTCACATGCTCACCCCAATTATATTTTATTTTTTCAACGCAAAGGACCGTTGGTGAGCAGAAAATGTCAGATGTGACAGGAAGCCACGCCTTCCTGTATCGCTCCAAGTGCTCTTGTCTGCTTTCAATGAGCGGCCACGTGGACTGCACTGGCTCTGCGCGTAGAGCAGGCACGTGCTCGGATCTTTCCCCTCACTCTTCTTATTCCCATATGTGTATATATATATATATATATATATTACTCGTGCCTGAGCGAGAAAAAAAAACGAAATGGGACAAGACTAGATACTGCGAGTGCCAGCGCTCATGTTACACAATATTGTCCTGTTTGTTTCTTGTTTGTTTTTTGCGCACCCCAATTGTTGGTGTCACAATCGCGTTGTTGAAAATGTACGGAAACTCTGGTGCTCAAATAATTTTGGAGTCCTTCACTGAGCTACCTATTTTAGTGCTGAGGTGTTGCCTATTAGATACACATCCGCTCACCAATCGAGTATATGCATAATGCACAAAATGATCAGTGTGCGGAACTGAGACATAACTTCTCTGCGCTATTTTCAGACTTTCTGTATTGCCACCCATCTAACGGCAGAGCCACCATAAAACCACTGTGGGGCAGCCTGCCGCAAATACTCTAATTCTTTCTTGTAGTTAGGTGTCAGGTGAAATGGGTTTGCAAAGTGACAACTAAACACTAAGGTCGCTCTGGGGCAGCGAGGGTCTGAGAAATAAATAGATAACAAAGCAAGAAAGTGACATATTGGAAGTAGTGCTTGTACGTGCATGTTTGCCTGACGCAATGCTTAGGTAACAAGCATGTTGCATTTTTTTCAATGAACAACACTGTCTATGTTCCTTAATTTTTATGCACGCACTATCTTTCTCCATACTGGTTTCTAGCTTTCATAACATGTACACACCACGCATAGAGTGTCAGACGCTGAGTGCGAAGTTAATCACTTCACTTACCATTATCAGCCTGTTACTGGAAAGGTTATTCAGAGGTTTTACCAGCAGCGTTTTTTTCACTCAAATTTGTTACACTTCTGACGAAGAAGATCGGCAGGCTGAAAAGCCCCATTGCCATCGCGTGGCTCGTACCCTGTTCGCTCGCTGGCTGCGTTGCCCTACCTGCTGTTGCCGCGTTGGTCGCTGCTTCTCTGCGACCCGAATAAACCCCCTTTACAATTGGTGGAGGTGCTGGGTACAACCGGAATTCTGGAACTTCGCAACCGGACACTGCAGCCTGTCTTCATTATGCCGGAAGAAGGATCACCGCAACCACAACCCGCTGCCCCGGTGACTACCGTGGTCTGCCCCGGCCTGCTGCGTCAACGTGACCCACCCATCTTCAGCGGTACCGAAGACCATGACGTAGAAGACTGGCTCGCTGACTACGACCGGGTGAGCATCCACAACCACTGGGACGACACCAAAAAACTGAATTACGTATCGTTTTATTTGAGCGGTGTCGCCAGCGTGTGGCACCGCAACCATGAACGTGATCTCACGACGTGGCCAGCCTTCAAAACTAACGTGACGGAGGTATTCGGGCGCCCCGTCGTTCGCAAGCTTCGCGCCGAGCAACGTTTGCGCAGTCGTGCGCAACAGTGCGGGGAGACATTTACAAGTTATATAGAAGATGTTGTAGACCTCTGCAACCGCGTTGACGTCACAATGGCTGATGCCGAGAAGATCCGCCATATCTTAAAAGGCATTGAAGACGACGCCTTCCAGATGCTGTTGGCGAAAAATCCGGCGACAGTCTCTGAACTCGTCAGTCTCTGCCAAAGCTTCGACGAACTCCGCAAACAACGCCTAGCCACCCGCCAATCTCCTCCTCAGGCGACTTCAATGTCGAGCTTGGCGGTTTCCCCGGATAATACGTCGCTACTGCTACAGATCAAGGAGTTCGTCCGTGAAGAAGTGGCTCGTCAGCTTTCTCTGATTCCCCTCACACACGGCCAGTCGAATTCTCCGTTGGCGCCCGCTCTCCAATCTGTCATCAAGGCGCAGGTAGCCGACCACATTCCACCTTCTCTTCAGCAGGCTCCGGTTGCCGCTCCCCTGACGTACGCCGAAGTCGCTTCGAGGCCTGCACCACAGACCTACGGTCCCCTTCGCCCGCCTTTGCGCCCGCCCGTATCCGCTCCGGTCCGACCACTGGTGCAGTATGCACGACCTCAAGATCATTGGCGCACGGAAGATAATCGGCCGATTTGTTTTTATTGTGGCCGTGCTGGACACGTAGCACGTCACTGTCGCCTCCTTACCCCCAACGTCCCCAACAATGTGCGTCCATATGCGCCACGTTTCCACCAACGCCGCAACTATTCGGACACCTTTGACTCTCCTCCTGTTGTCGACACCGCATTCTCCGCTGCTCGCCGTTCACCTTCTCCTCGCCGCCGCTCGCTTTCACCCATGCACCGGCGTCGGAGCCCTTTGCGCCAGGAAAACTAAATATCGCAGTTCAGGAGGCGAGAACTGCGGTGCCAGCGAAATGTATAAGGCCTCACACTTCCCCGAAGAACGTTATTGAAGTTGCAATAGAAGGAACATTGACGCTAGCACTTGTCGACACCGGCGCTGCACTTTCAGCGATAGATGCCCGTATTTGCCGCAAGATCGGAAAAGTGACGACACCGCTTTCTGGACTATCTCTTCGAACTGCCAACGCGCAGCACGTCGAGCCATCCGGCGCCTGCACTGCTCGTGTCGTCATTGAGGACGTCCTCTATATCATAGAATTCGTCGTGTTGCCATCATGTTCACACGACGTCATATTAGGTTGGGACTTTCTTTCCACACATCATGCGATCATTGACTGCGCCCGCGCCGAAATCGAGCTGTTTCAGTTTTCGACTGATATTATCACTGACCATAAGGACCATTGCCGCAAAATCTGTTTCAGAAGACACCATTATTCCTGCCTGGTCTTCCACCCTTGTCAGTATCTCTTGTGACTATGTAGATGACGGCACAGTACTCTTCGCTCCGTCTGAACTCTTAGTTCGCCGCCGTTCACTACCACTGCCGTTCGCCGTCCTCGAGTTCAAAGCTGGCGCCTCTCTCATGTACGTCTCCAACCCATCGGCTGAACCAATTACTTTACGCCGCCGTGAAAGCCTTGGCAGAGCAGAGCCACTGACTTCATCTTTAATATTTGACACGATGGACGACTCCACTTATATTGCTGCTCTCGAGGAATCGCGTCCACAGTCCCTACCGGGTTCTTTTACGCCAGCTATTGCCAGTGACCTTACGACGACGCAGCGCGACGAACTTCTTCGCTTGCTCCAAGGCTTCTCTTCCTCCTTTGATTGCCAAGCAACATCACTCGGCCGCACAACGACTGTTTCGCACACTATCGACACTGGGAGCCACGCACCAATTCGACAGCGTCCCTACCGAGTATCGGCGACTGAAAGACAAGTTATCAATGACCAGGTGAATGATATGCTCAATCGCGGTGTCATCCAGCCTTCTAGTACTCCTTGGGCATCACCAGTCGTCCTAGTTAAAAAGAAAGACGGCTCCATACGATTTTGCGTCGACTATCGAAGGCTTAACAAGATTACCCGAAAGGATGTATACCCGTTGCCACGTATTGACGACGCACTTGACTGTTTGCAAGGAGCGGAGTTCTTTTCCTCCTTAGATCTCCGCTCTGGCTACTGGCAGGTGCCCATGGCGGACGCTGACTGTTCTAAAACCGCATTTGTAACACCAGATGGCTTGTATGAATTCACTGTGATGCCGTTCGGTCTGTGCAATGCACCCGCCACCTTCGAACGCATGATGGACGGCATCCTACGTGGCCTAAAGTGGCATACTTGCCTCTGCTACCTCGACGACGTTGTCGTCTTTTCCCCTAATTTTCCGACCCATCTTCGGCGTTTACATCAAGTTTTGACCTGTCTCCGGAATGCTGGTCTCCAGCTTGACTTAAGAAAGTGCCGATTTGCAGCTCGAAAACTGACTATATTAGGCCACGTTGTCTCCAAAGAAGGCATTCTTCCTGATCCTGATAAACTTCGCGCCGTATCCGAATTTCCGAAGCCCACTAATTTGAAAGCACTGCGCAGCTTCATTGGCCTATGCTCCTATTTTCGACGTTTCGTTCGCAATTTCGCTACAGTGATCGCACCACTTAACCAACTTCTTCAAGGCGACAATGAACTTTCTGGTTGGTCGGAAGCCTCTGATGATGCCTTTACGACTCTTCGTCACCTCCTCACGTCTCCGCCAGTCTTGCGCCATTTTGATCCAAGCGCACCTACAGAACTTCACACTGACGCCAGTGGTGTCGGCCTTGGTGCCGTGCTCGCACAACGCAAGAACACTAATGCCGAATACGTCGTCGCTTATGCTAGTCGTGCCCTCACGAAACCTGAGGCCAATTACTCAGTCACAGAAAAAGAGTGCCTAGCTATCGTATGGGCTCTTCAAAAATTTCGTCCATATCTCTACGGTCGACGCTTTGACGTGGTGACGGATCATCACGCTCTTTGCTGGTTGTCCAACCTAAAAGACCCGTCGGGCCGCCTCGCTCGGTGGGCCCTCCGAATCCAGGAATACGATATCCGTGTCGTCTATCGTTCTGGACGCAAACACTCTGACGCCGATGCCCTCTCGCGCTCCCCAGTTACTTCAGACAGCAGCACTTCTACTTATAGACATGACATCTCACCAGTTGACATCCTGGACATGGCATCGGAGCAACGAAAAGACCCATGGATCGTCATGATATTCGACTTTTTATCAAATCCTCCGGCAACTTCGGCACCTCGAGCGTTACGCCGACAGGCGCAGCATTTCACGATCCGCGACGGACTTTTATACCGCCGCAACTACCAAAATGACGGCCGCAAATGGCTCTTAGTAGTGCCTCGCCACCTACGACAAGATTTATGCTCCGCTTTTCATTCTGACCCGCAGTGTGGTCACGGCGGAGTGTCAAAAACTTACACACGGCTTCGCCCACGATATTATTGGCGAGGGATGTACACCTTCGTCCACAAATACGTGCGCTCCTGCATTGCCGGCCAGCGACGCAAATGTGTCCCGCATCTCTCCACCGCACCTCTCCAACCACTTCCCTGCCCAGCTCAACCATTCGACCGCGTCGGCATTGATATATACGGGCCTCTTCCATCTACTGGCGCTGGCAACCGATGGATTGTTGTCGCCGTAGATCATCTGACACGGTATGCCGAAACCGCCGCCTTGCCTGCTGCATCAGCAAAAGACATCGCCTCGTTCATACTAAACAACTTCGTTCTCCGCCATGGCGCCCCTCGCGAACTGTTGAGCGATCGGGGCCGCGTATTCCTCTCAGACGTCCTGCAGTCACTCCTATCTGAATGCCAAATTATTCACCGCACTACTACTGCTTATCATCCACAGACCAATGGCTTAACAGAACGATTCAACAGAACTCTTGGTGACATGCTATCAATGTATGTTGCATCTGACCACTCCAACTGGGATCTTGTACTTCCGTTCGTCACTTACGCATATAACACTGCCTCTCAAGCCACTACTGGATTCTCGCCATTCTTCCTGCTTTACGGTTGCCATCCCTCCAGCACCATTGATACTGTTCTCCCGTACCGGCCGGACCCTGCTGAATGCTCACCTGTTTCTGCGATTGCTCAGCACGCCGAGAAATGCCGACAACTGGCCCGTTCTTTGACGTCTGCTCAACAGTGTCGCCAAAAAGAGCGCCATGACCTCAATCCTCCCCCTCACCCTTTCCCCGTCGACTCACTCGTGTGGCTTTGGGTCCCGCCTGTTGCTGCTCTTGGCCTTTCGTCCAAGCTCCTCCCGAAGTACCACGGGCCCTACCGCGTGGTTGCACAAACATCACCAGTGAACTACGTGGTCGAACCCGTATCGCCATCTCCCGATCTCCGTCGACGAGGGCGAGAGACTGTACACATTGACCGGCTGAAGCAGTACTACGATCCGCCCACCTCTTCCTAGGTCGCCAGGATGGCTACTCTTCAATTCCGGGAGTGATTGTGACGAAGATCGGCAGGCGGAAAAGCCCCATTGCCATCGCGTGGCTCGTACCCTGTTCGCTCGCTGGCTGCGCCCTACCTGCTGTTGCCGCGTTGGTCGCTGCTTCTCTACAACCCGAATAAACCCCCTTTACACACTACGCATAATCGCTTATAAGAAGGTGAATGTTTAAGAGGTGAATATCGCTTGTTCTGCCCAAGCTTAATGTCTAAAAACAGTATATTACACTGAGAGCTCTCCAGCTACATTTAGCATGCGTAGCAGCCCTGCGATTCTAACAGGCCCGCCGCCTGCCTGCACGCCAATGTGCTTCCCTGAAACCCACTGTGACCGCTATACTCGCATGCCCATTACCCACCATGACTAACACCCGGCACACTGCAACAATCCTCTATGATGCTCAGTGCTGCCTTCCGCTATGTCTAGAGTGGACCATTTTCCAACAGGGCAGAGTTCGCCTTTGTTTGTTTTTATTTACATTGCATGCCCATCCAACTGCCGACACGGCGGCTAGTAACCAAACACGAGACCTTATGTTCAGTATCAGAAAATCCAAGCCACTGAACTACCACTCGGGTGGTGCCGAAATATCGAGAGCAATGAAAAAACCTAATCCCGCAGCCAGTGGTAGAATAAGTAAGAATACCACTGAAAGAAAAAAAAGGCGACAGTATCGATCGTAGAGCAAGCGGAGTTCAATTCACATTCTAGTTGTTGCAAAAAAGAGTGCATAAGATTATGGGGGTCGGCCATGGGAGATATGCGGTGGTTCATTAGAAAAGCGGATGGATGCCAATGGTAAATGCAAGCAGTCGAGCGAGCATAAGTAATCGGTTCAGGGTGAGATGGAGTAGTAGCATGGGTTAGCCTAATGTGTAAAAGGCATAAGTGGAAATCTTAGGAAGAGGTGGTCATCATGCGATTAGCATAAATCAGGCTCATGATCTTACCAGTACGCATAACACGAATGCGTTCGGCACAGTCCCTTCACGTCTTGGAGTTTTCTCGGCCTCAAGTAGGTAATTATCACCACAAGCACCACGCAGAGCCCCACGGCCAGCAGTACTACGATGCGAACTCGCTGGTCCACCGCGGGTGCAACATCACCACGTGTCCCGGCGGTAGCGTCCTGGAAAGAAGTCAAGAATTCATACACTCGGTACTGTAGGAAGCTCGGGTGTAGGCGCTGACTATGGGAGGTCTGGCTAACAAGCCTTGCCCTCCCCCCCCCCCCCCCCTCTAGCGACATTTTCTTGGTCGGGTCCGGGAGGCGGGGGTGGAAGGCCGCACCCAAAGCATACCCATTTTCAAGAAAACTCAAGCCGTGCACCATTTCACGAAATGTGCCCCCCAAACATGAGTAAATTCGATTTGTGTTGAAGTGGGCATTATCACGACTGCATTCTCTCACAGTTCTGTTAAGTGCACATGTAACTACCAAAGCAGCTGCAGCATATGATAAGTTTTGTCAGTGACAAACCAAAAAGCTAGTTGTTCATTATTACCTTCCCACGGCCAACACCAAAGACTCATGTGATCCATCGTGTATATATATTTTATATACTGACACAACCGTTTAGTAGCGCTTGAGTAACTTAATAAACACTCACAGTAAATTCCATTCCTAGTTTGCTTCCCACATATATACAATATATATAAGAAGAAACGGAAATGCTGGACCCGGTTTATCTACACCACAGCCATATGAAGCCAGCATATAATGACAAGGAAAGCAGGGAGGAATTACTTGTTCAGTTTACTGAAATTGTATAAATTGTAAATGAATGAAAATGAAAGTGGACGAAAAACCAACTGGCCGCAGGTGGGCAACGAACCGACGTCTTCACACTACAAGTGCGATGCCCTTAATATTTGAGCTCTGTGGTGCCGTTTTCCTGTCCATTTCCCTGGGTATTTATTTATGCGTACTAGAGTCAACGAGAACAAAGTTCAGATACCGCGCAAGCAAGAAACAAAATCAAAATGAGTCAGGGAAGTACGACAACCGGCACTCAAATAAAATAGAGGCCTCAGAATAGATAGTACAGCACCGCGGAAATCAGTTACCAAGAAATATTTATTCAGATAAACATAAAAGCTACTGCATCCGAAAGATCCGCACAGCGACAAGATCCGCTCGAGCGCACCTCAAGTCAAGGAGGATAAGAACCCTGTCCGCAAACCGCCGCCACCCCTCTCGGAGGATTACTACAAGTCATATAAAGACCAGACCAGCATAAAATCCGCACAGCTGGCATGGCAGGACATTGCGAAAGGAATGGCCCAGGCGCGTGCCATGACCTTTTACGACTTTGTACCACCACCCTCATCCAAACCCAGTGGGATCCTAATTCTAGCAAGCACACTCAGCCCCGATCTCGTATGCAAACTAGCGGGAGTAAACAGTACCCAGCTAAATCCCAGAATCTACCAGATTGTAGCGTGCATCAAGGCTATCCCAGGCACGGTGAAAGGAGTCACGCACAGGAGTCACCCGAGAGTAACGGAACAGGAACTCATAAGGTCACTGAACGCAAACGACAAGTGTGTGATACTTCATGCCATAATGCTTGGAAGGTTGTCTTCAGTGGTCATCACCACGTTCGAGGACCCGCATATGCCTTTCTACACCACGGTCACCAGCGAATATATGAGATGCTATCTCTTTTGCAAGGCTGTTTAATACTGCCGGGCCTCCAAGGAAATGGGACACCGGCAAAATGACTGTCCGAACCAGAACAACATTTGCAGTAAGTGCGAAACCAAGAAGCCCAAAGGTGCACACTACTGACGACTCAAATGCAAGGTGCGCGGTATTCCACATGAGACGGCAAGAAAGAAATCCAGCAAACTCCTATCGGCTCCACCCTAAGCAATAAAGAAGTAACGAAGCCAGTGCGCAAAGAGAAGACGACCATTAATCCAAAGAAAGGCTGGCAACAACTCGCCGACTATGAGACTGGACCCTTGAGAGTGCATACTACATGCAGCAGCAGAAAAGCCGAAGCATGAGTCGTATTAGAAGCCAAAGCAATAATATGAGCCAAATCAAGCAGGGACTTAGCTGGACTGATGTAAGTTCTTGTGACCTCGGGGCTGGAAGATGAACAACAACCTGGTAGTCTCAGATCCGTACTTATGCCATAAGAACAACTTGACCATCTTGACGCAGCAAATCAATGAGCTGCAGAAACGACTTGAAGATTAAGACAAGACGTAGGCGACAAGATATCGCGAGGGAGCGGGAAGAAAGAGTGGAGAAAATATGCCGATCCCACGCACTGTGGTAATCGATGTAAGCAAACATTTGTATGCTGTTTGCTTTGATTAACGACAATTAGGGGTGATGTTGGTGGCCGAATGTGTAACTTCTTCAGCGCGTCAGTCTATTACGAGGGTGGTGAGTTCAATTTACACGTTACTTTGCGTCTACCGCTGGTATTTCTCGGCATATTCTACAGAACACACAGGGAGCCGTGTTTGTCCGAGGCTTTGTGCGTCATTGCTCATAATGTCTGAGAGGGTTGAGCATTACCTCTGTCTAACATGGCACATCCCATCTTGTCAGAAGTGTTCAACTTTAATTGAATTATGAGGCTGTACGTAACACAAAACGGTATTTCAATTGTATGTATACATTGTGTGCATACGTTCGCGGTCTGCACCGCTTTTCGCTGCTCAGTGAGGACGCTCCTGTTCCGCGCGGCGCTTCTTTCGAGCCTGGGTATCCTCGAGGGTGAGTGCGCGTTTTGTAGCCATTTTGTTGGCGCGTATTTACGTCGTGCTTCTCCATACGTGGCCAGCGCTCTGTTGAGACGCCAGCTCCAAGCGCTCTCTTCGGGCTATGGACGATTGTAACGTTTAGAATATCAGAGCCAAGCACGGGACTTCCACAGCTCAGCACTTGAATTTCTGTAGCACAGGAAAGCAAGCACTGGCTGTTCCATACCTCTAACACAAGAGATTGAAAGAATTCAACAGACAATGCAGCAAAAAAAGTAGAAAGGCAGGCGTCCATAGAAGTGCCGCACGGAAGGTGCGACGAAGTAGCAGGCACGGTTCTACCGATGGTCGAAAGAGAGACTAATCCATGTGACCCTAAAGGCCCATTCAGATGCGATGTGAGTAGTTTGAACATATAGTAGTTGGTGAGGAGCCCGTTGGTGGGAACCGTATTGAGCGCGACGAGATACTATTGTCACCAGCCTTCAGTAGTACTCTTGGGGGTTTAATAAACCGCAAGGCAACTGGCTCCTGGAAAACGCGTCCGTCGAGGTTGGCTCGCGAACAGGGAGGAGAAGCGCGGTCTTCTCTGTTCACTTGGGCATAACCCACTCTTGCTCACGACCCACTACCTACATGTGGCATTATCCCCTCTTCCGAACAAGGGCATCGTCTCGATGCTGCTAAATAGGCGTAAGCAATTAAATTAAAGCAAACAAACGAAAAAGAGACCATACAACGCAGACAAAGCGAAAGCACAAGAAAAAAAACGAAACGTGCCGCTGGCACAGACAATGAACAGAAAGGCAAACGCACGAAGACAAATGAAAAGAAGAAACAAAGAAGGGTGAATGAGAGACAAGAATTATGAACTCGCTGTGTACGGCTCCCTGGCGCACTACATGAACTATGTCTGAGCTCGGTTGTTTTTGTGTCCGGGTCCATGTCTGCGATCTTGTGTCTGGGACCACTTCGTAGTTAACATCACTGACGCGGCGTAGTACTTTATACGGACCAAAATACCGGCTCAGCAACTTTTCACAGAGGCCACGGCGTTGAATAGGAGTCCACACCCGAACTTGGTCTCCGGGGTTCTAGGACACGTCCCTGCCGCCGCTTGCCTGTGTGCAGCCGCGCGAGCTGCCGAGCTTCCTCGGTACGCTCAGCAAATTCACCGGCGTCAGTTGTGAAGTGGTCGACGTCTTGACACGGCAGCATAGCACCCAGCATCGTCTGGACTTCGCGACTGTAGAGAAGGCGAAATGGTGTGAATCGCGTCGTCTCTTGCACGGCAGTGTTATACGCGAAGGTCACGTAAGGCAAGATCCGATCCCATGTATTGTGTTGAACGTCGATGTAGTCACGTGCAACATGACCTGCAACACCGGTGCACGTGGTCGAAGGGGCTCCATGACTATACGGCTGCGCAGACACCGGGTAAGCTCCAGACCTAAACACAGCTTCAATTAGTGGTACTTATTAAACCGCTATTTCGCATGTCAGACCCACCGCGCAGCCCTGGAGCCCATTTGACCCCGAACTAGGGTGTCTCAAGTAATATATCACGCGACTGTACATATAGATCATGCCTGCGATCGTCTTATTCAGTCGCTCGGTAAGTCCGTTGGTCTGTGAATGACACGCGGTCATGGTCGTTCGATGCCTGGCGTTGCTTAATTCAAAAACTTCATGCATAAGCCGGTCTGTGAATGCTATCCCTCCGTCTGTTATGACAATGGAGGGAGCACCGTAGCGCAGAACGATGTGGCGCATAAAGAATTACGCTACCTCTGAAGCCGTGGCGCTTGAAATCGCCTGCATCTCATCATAACGTGTTAAATAATCACTCGCGACGGTCACGCATTTGTTGCCGCAAGCAGAAAGAGGAAACGGTTCGACAATATCCATGCCGACTTGGTCGAAAGGCGTGTGAGGTGCTTCAATTGGCTGAAGGAAGCCAGCCGGCTTAACGGACACTGTCTTTCGGCGCTAGCATTCACGACAGCATTTAACGTACTGTTTAACGTTTGCCGAAGTCCTGGGCCAATAGTACATCTCACTTACTCTAGCGAGTGTTCGTGAAAAGCCTTAATGGCCAGATGTGGGTTCGTCACGGCAAGCGAAGAGTATGTCGACTTGCATGTGTCTTGGAACCCCCAGGAGATAAACACGGCTGTTCGAACGGGCATTCAGCCCGTTGTCTCGTTGACAGAAAGATGTGAACGAGCGGGACAGATGGCGAGGTGTGGCTGTGCCGCGGCCCTCTAAACGATCGCCGATCGGTCGAATCTCAGCGTCGTCACGCTGCTGTCTGATGAAGTCCGACGAACTAATAGCGCCCAGGAAGCCGTTATCGTCCCCTGTTTCCTGACTGACAGGAACAATGGGTGCGCAGAACAGTGTATCAGCGTCTTCGTGCTTACGGAAAGACTAATAATCGATAGTGACGTCAAATTCCTGTAGCCGTAAGCTTCACCCTATCAGTCATCCTGAAGGGTCGCACGTGCTTGCCAACCAACAGAGGGCATGGCTGTCAGTCACTACTTTGAAGGGACAACCATAGAAGTAGGAGCGAAACTTTATAATCGCCCACACGACTGGGAGGTACTCTTTCTCTGCAGTTGAATAAGTTACCTCGGCGCGGGACAGTGAGCGGCTGGCATACGCTATAACTCTTTCCACTCCATCCTTACGCTGGATGAGCACTGCGCCAAGGCCAATGCTACTGGCGCCTTTATGAACCTCTGCATCGGCATCATCTTCAAAATGTGCAAGAAGAGGTGCTGACTTTAGGCGCTGTCGTAATTCAGCAAAGGCGGCCTGTTGCTCATTATGCCAGACAAATTGTATGTCGTCCATTGTAAGGCGAGCCAGAGGCGCCGCTATCTTCGAAAAGCCCTTCCTAAACTGGCGATAGTAGGCGCACAAACCCAGAAATCGCACGACGGCCTTCTTATCGACAGGAGCTGGAATTGCGGCCACAGCGGCAAGCTTGTCTGGATCGGGTCGCACCCTTATGGCACTTGCTACATACCATAGGAATTTGAGCTCTTCATAACCGAAGTGGCACTTTTCCGGCTTAAGTATGAGATCTGCCGATTGGATGGCTTCTAGCACACTCCCCAGGCGCGGAAGTTGCTGCTCGAAAGTTTCACAAAATACGACCACATCATCAAGGTACACAAGACAAGTCTGCCAATTCAGTCCAGCAAGGACAGTGTCCATCATTCGCTGGAATGCAGCCGCAGCTGAACACAAGCCAAAAGGAAGGACTCGAAGTTCGTAGAGACCATCTGCAGTCACAAAGGCGGTTTTCTAGCGGTCTCGTTCGTCTACCTCGATTTGCCAGTAGTCACATTTTCAATCGAGAGCAGAAAAATAGGGGGCATGCCGTAGCCTATCTAACGATTCCTGGATACGCGGCAGATAATACACATACTTTTTAGTCACGTTGTTAAACTTCCGGAGGTCGACACAGAAACGGAGCGTTCCGTCTTTATTTTTGGCAACAACAACCGGAGAGGACCACGGACTTTTGGAAGGTTCGATAACGCCATCGTCAAGCGTCTCCAGGGCCTGCGTACGTATGGCTTCGCGTTTTTTTTTTTTTTTTTTTTTGCAGACAATCGGTAAGGCTGCTGCTGTATCGGGCGTGCGTCAACGCAGATCGCTCTCAAGACACGGCCGGGCGAACGCGCGCAGCCACCACATGCGCAGTAGTTGCAGCCGGAGTGCATATCCTAGGCACTGTGGCAATCGAGGTTATGCCAAGCAATTTGCAAGAACCTAGCTGTCTCGCATCCCAGCTCATTTGTACAAGATGAGCAATTCTGTGTGTGACGTGACTATTCACACCTCTATTTCGTAAGATGTGAACTAGAGTTTGGAAAGCACAGAACGGAACTTGAGCATGTGTCCACCACCCAAATCAGTCTGTAATTTCGCACGATTCTGCTTAGGCTAAAGGTTTTTCTTTCCATGCATCATACATCAATGGAAATGCTCACCGCGCGCTGTACTTTCTGGTCCTCACCGGCGCTTTTTGTTTGCTGAAAAAGCTATCCATTTCTGATATTGGTAGTATGACCTGCCCCATTGCTCTGGTGTTTCACAGTACGATAAAAATTACTCGGAAAATGTGACAAAAGTTTCAACCGCAGATCTTAGCAACTTTTCGCCAACATGCGACTTTCATTGTTTTGTCATCGCACAGCACCGAAAATCACCCATGACCGCGTGTAAGCATGTGTTGAGTATGCATGGTGGCTGATTGGACAAGTTTCTGATTGATAATCGGAGGTGTCTTTGCCCCTTGTCTTACCCACCTTTAACTTTCGCGCAGGGCACTTACTGTTAAGCACAATTTGTCCACAAATTATAAGATTCCATGTCAAGTTTTGACGGCCTAAATGACGAATCATAGCAATGTATGCAAACGTTTTCCCCTAATGTGTCTGTTCGCGAAAGTTGTTCAAAAAAGCACCTAGGAAGCGGTGTTTAATAAACTTTATTTTTAAAGACGGGGTCTTCTTTGAGCACAACAGATCTATTAATAGTTCATGGGATCTGGGGACCACTCACCAATCGCCAACTGAGACAAGTTGCAACGTGAAATCGAGGGTTCGACGGAAGCCCGGCTGGTCGGGATGAAGCATTGAAGAAATAAAACGAAGGACACCGACCAACATAGAAGTGCTAAAAAATGAAAAAATCTAAAAGACGTTTCGGCTTCGCTACGGAAGCCTTGTTCACAATGGGATGACGGAAGGTTCATGGAAGCTTATGTATGCTTTAGAACGTGACGTAATCAGCGCGTGTATGACGGGGGGTTGGTTCCCTCATTTTGATTAAGCGTGTGACGTGTTTTTTGTAAAATAAAAACACGTCACACGCTTAATCGAAATGAGGGAACCCTCCCCCCGTCATACACGCTTCATACATAAGCTTCCATGAACCTTCCGTCATCCCATTGTGAACAAGGCTTCCGTAGCGAAGCAGAAACGTCTTTTAGATTTTTTCATTTTTTAGCACTTCTATGTTGGTCGGTGTCCTTCGTTTTATTTCTTCAAGTTGCAACGTGATAGTGCGCGTAAAAGAAAAAAGCGTCAAACTGATGCTTCGAGCAAAAAATGCGCACAATGTTAGGTTAGAGCGATTTAGGGAACGTTAATATTTAGTAATTAGGGCAAAAAGACAAATAAAACCGACATGCGCTTGTTCGAACTGCCTGCACCGCATAATGCTACTAGAAGTGTGGGCTTACTCCACAAAAATTTGACCATATCACGTCTGAAAAGAAATTATATGAGAATAAGGGCAGACCCGCTCTCATGTCTCATGTATGTAAGCGGTAATGCCATTAGCGTTCGAGCAATTAGCGACACGTTTTAATGCTGAAGACGTTTAATTAGAATCGGTCGTGATAATCTTGAGACTTCCGTTGCTTCAGCTATACGCGACATACACTGTCTCATGTAGGAAAGCCAAGGTCACTGATTAGATTGAAGGCATGACATCGACTGTGTGACGACTACTCGGGGACCACAATGCAACGACGAAGCAATGATGTCGGTGGAATAATGATGGCCGTATGATGAAGACTGCAGGACAACATTGGCATGACGACTGTATGACGACAGCTTCAAGACGCAGGCGCGAAGACAATGGGATGAAGACGAGTGTATGGTGACAATAGCGTGAAGGTGATGGTACGGTGACCGCGGTATACAGCAGCGCTGTGATAGGGATTGACGATGACGCGATGAAGATGATGGCATGACAATAGCGGTAACATCGCGATTGAAAGACTGCATCATGATTGAAATAGAATGACGAAGAAGGAATTACATCGATGGAAAGACAAAGGTGGTGTGACGACTATGGTCTGTTATTTACGCTGCTCCCCGAGAAACCTGGTCTTCCTCTAGTCAAGGGAGCAACCACAGAGCCTTTAGCGATGCAGTTGTGCCACCGCACAGTGCGACGAATAGTTGAATGATTACATTAACTACGAGGGCTTATCAGAAAGTCTCCACCCCTATATTTATTAGCCAAAGTAAGGTACAGACAGGCAATTACAAATATACGTATACTATTCCACGCACCTTACACTATTTTTCCACGTCTCAAAGATTACCGCCTCTCAAACATTAAAATAAGATCCTACAAATATAGTTAACATTGCTTGAACCTTTTTAATGTCCCCGGCAAAAGTTTCGATTAGTCAATTAATGGATGTCATACACTGCATCATATGCGAATCAATCTTGCTTAATCGGTAATGCAATAAAATGTAATAAACCATCCCTATATACCACCTCACACTTCTCAAAGCAAGATTTCTTTCCCCATACGTGGGCTGCATTTCCCTGTGGATTTCGACGGGCTTTCGTCCCTTGTTCCACAAAAACGTATCCCACTTTGTTGCTCGTACGCCGTGGATGTGTGAATTGCACAACACCCATTTTTAACAACTGACAACATGGCCGTACCGTTTAGCTACCGACCGATAAGGCAGGGTAGGTCCAAGAAAGGTCCGCCACTGGGAATGGATATCTTGACTTCGCATTTACAGCGAATAATGACTGAAAAATTGCGCAACAGACTTTCTGATTCGCACTCGTACATGGAAGTAAAGTTGTAACGCGAGATACAGGAGGTGATGAAGGACGATTGCGGGCAGAGGGCTTTCTATGAAAGCCGGCTTCAAGTGGCGAGTGGACAGGACAGTGTCCCGACCCTTGACAGAGTTTGTCAACCACACCTCGATGCAACCTATAGACAACATGGGGCCATCTGTGCGGCGGATGAAGGAAACGACGAGGGGAGTCTACCCAGG
The DNA here is from genome assembly GCF_023375885.2 of Dermacentor andersoni. Classification (NCBI taxonomy): domain Eukaryota; kingdom Metazoa; phylum Arthropoda; class Arachnida; order Ixodida; family Ixodidae; genus Dermacentor; species Dermacentor andersoni. The sequence continues at coordinate 104,996,005 of NC_092819.1, forward strand.
GAAAAACGTAGGTAAGGTCGTGAAAGTTGCAGAATCTGAAGGGTGTTCAATATTGACCAGTTCTAGTCAGTGTTGCACGAATGAGGCAGAACAGATCGGTCAATCATATATACTAGATGTACTGCTGTTGGCCAGACGCGATCTTGCGTGTAGGGCAGAAAAATTCAGCATACTTGCTCAGACAACACGAGATGGGCAGCTGAGCAGGATGTATCTGCAGTAATAGCTGTCCAAAGCCCCAGGAAGGTGACGGCGGTTACGGTAGCGACCCATTCATCCCGAACTTCTTGAGCCATGATGGCAGTCTCCAGTGAGCGGTGAAACCACTTAAACAGGCCGTCGTTTTTCAGATGGTTGGCCGTGCCCTTGAACTGGCACATATCTAGGGCTCTATTCTGGACATTCTGTCATGTCCTTCAAGGTGTGACGTTGTCAAAACGCGCACAAAAATTTGGAGGATGCTGAAGCGTTGCCTTCAAGAGTGGAATGCGAAGCAACTCAAACATCTCTGACTGCTTCTCACGTTTCCCGGCTACTGCAGCTTTTGTAACCGTAAAGTTCACCTGTAAACGCTAGCCGCGAATGCTATGCTTGCTGTATGCACAAAACTTCAGAGAGAGGCCACCTTGGCTTTCTGCAAGAGTGACAGCTGCTGCAAGCGAACATATCGCCGTCGTCACTCCGCCAGATTTTTTTTTTTTTTGCGTAACAGAATTATGTTTTCTCGTGTATTGAAATTACAGACCGACGCTATCATGTCTGTAGGTTGCGTGTAAATCATAGTCTACGATTTTTCTACGTACCTTACGTTGAGAAATTTAATTAGGTCAATAACTTCCTTGCACCACATGGAAGGCCTGCGTGGTTGCCTGTGCGTGGTTCGAAATTATATTTACCGAGAAAACGTCGGACGCACGACGCAATACGCGGGACGCCATCGCCGCAGCAGCTCGCATCGGCAGAAGCGCCATGAAATTTGCACTTTTTTCTTAAAAACCAGGCAATTAACTGTGCAAAGTGTTATACTAAATAATGTAGACGCAAAAATGCGATCGTTCTGCAAAATTTGAGCAAGAAGAGCGTAGCGGTGAGCGCAAAACCTGTTTTTGAACACGCGCAGAGAAATATTCAGGACCCTTTATGGCTCAAAGTGCACGATTATTCCGTCAAAAGCATCTCTCGCTTCCGTGGTCTGGTGCATGCAAGGTGTCCTCTGCTTTATTGGCCGGGATGCGCGCCTCCGCGAAACAAAATGAGTCGTCGTATGTCAGATCTCGCTACGTGAGTCGGCAGGCTGAGACTGTCCGCGTAGCGAAAGGACGAAAACGTCAGGAACGCGTGCCAATCCAACACCTGCTGCAGCAGGACATTGCCCGCCAACTTCCATGATTTTGCATTTTGTCAGCATGCACAGCCAAAGCCGAGATAGAAAGATCTGATGCCGTGCCCACTTCAAGCACTTCCTGAGGTATACCAATGACACGGGTGGCACCGAACCCTCGTTACATATATTCAGACAATTTTCTCTGAAGATATATTCACACCCACCACACGCGGACATCTTGGCAGTGCCGCTAGATGGCCCAACATGTACAAAGCAGCAGGGCGTGATAAAAGCCAGGCTGCACACAAGCCTCGTACATGACGCGTTTAGAGGTAACCTACGGTGTGTCGCTACATTCATTTAATTGTAATCCCTTCAATGCTTATATCCACCGTGCAACCAGTGCTGCCCAACTTTTGATATAATACCTTATTTTTATCTTTGTGCAAACGCCCGACTAACCAGCCGCGCATTACTCTAGTTTTGATGTGTCGGTGCTCGTTCAACAAGGCGCGCTAGATTCAAAAGTATTGCGTTTGCACTCCCAACCTCGAAAAAAGAAAAGCATGGTAGCAAGCTTCTTCCCTCTTAATTATTTTCCGAGTTATTAAAAAATAAATGCAGCTCAATAAACAAAAAAGAAACAAAACTCAATAAAGGGGCGCGCTTTTGCGAAGGAAATCGATAGACCAGCTGCCACAAACAATCTGATCTGCGGCGTCTTGTAGAACAATTATGACTCAGCCATCAGCAGACACTAACAAGCCACCTTTGCATTGTAACAACAGTGCAACAGAAGGCTTGATCACTATCTGGCATATTTTACAGTGAAGCTGTATACGGCTAGCCAATTCGTCCGTCCATCTGTCGACTGTACGCCAAGAACTGCGACGCAATGCCATGGGCCGGCACGAAAAGAAAAGCAGAAAGAGAGGCGCGTGATAGGCTGTGCCAGTAGTGACGTCGTTGGTCTCCGTTCGAACTGAGCGCACGCGCAGCACTTTGTTGTCCGGCTCCTAAATGAGTAGGCAATGCGTCATACATTCTCCTTAGGAGCCAGGAGCTTTCGATCAGTAACGCCGTGAGCAGAACCTGGGACGAGCTCGTCTACGCCATGCCGATGCTGCAGCCCGGGAACAAGAACAAGCTCGTGCAGCCGAGCGCAAGCAGCGACTTCGCACCGAGGATCCGGCAGCCTAGCAAGCCATCGTTTAATTAACCGCCGGAGTTAATTAACGCAGTGATAAACACCGGAGCCGCACGTTTCCACTTCGCTGGTTAAACATCTGCACGGAGAGCTTGGGCGGCGATTTTCTTTTTTTTTTTTCTACATTCAACGTGGAAGGGCGAGGGAGTGCGGCATTTTTACGATTTATTGTAACCCATCTTAAAAAGCAATGGCGCCCTGTGTAGCAGACTCACTGCGAAAGATTAATAAACCACGGCAGCTCACCCTACAGGACCCTAGTGTCATGCGGTCTTCCAGAATCGTATTCAGAGCCTTTAAGGATTCTTGCTGGGTCATCTGCGTGGTGGTGCCACCCGTCTTCCGCGAAGGTAGCTGCATGTTGCTGCTCAAGAAACCAGTCTTGGTTGCCATTTTCGGTTTCCCAGTAACGGTGGCTGCGCCTGGCGAAGCTGACGCCGGTTCAGGCGACACCGTCGCTGGAAAGTCATGGGTCAGCTCCAGCTGGCCAAGCTGGGACTTGGCCTCCGCCGGCTGCGTCAAAGATCAGTGGTCTTGGTGCGAAAGGCGCCTTAGACACCAACTTTATAGGGGCTTACCTGAAGAAAACTATTCTGCATGCTTGTTGCTAGATTATGCCCTGCCTTACGAGTCATGCAATGACTGAAGGTCACGCAACAAATTCCAATGATCCCACAGAAGTGGCTTTATGGACTTATTTGTATGTCCTAATCTAAATTACTGTAGCACCCCGGAGATAAGAACGCGCTCGGGACAAGATATAGCACTGCTTATTTCGTTCTTTTTCGTCAACGTGGTGCTTTGCTGCTGTTATCGTAGGTGTAATGGAAGACTGCGGTGCCTTATCTGGCTCAGACAAGATGACTTTCTCCCGAAGCAAGGCCGAGATAAGTGGATGCATGTAATCAGCTTTGGCGAATACTGCATAAGTCCAATTGGCGAGATTAATCACGACTTTGCCGTAAAGCAATGTTAAATACTGTCGATAATTTTATCCGACGAATTTAGAGAGTCATTTTAAAACCACATAAAATAATGAAGCTGTACCTGTTGTGAAGTGGAATCAACCAGCCGCGGATAAAGTAACGACGGCGGCTGGGAGTTTGCCGGTTTGTTCTCGAGGCTGCGCTCCTTTGCCGAGGCTGCGCTCTTTTTTGACGACGGGCGGTGCTCCGCGGCAGCTGGTGTGCTGACGTCGCTGCGACGCCGCCGGCGCGGCTTCCCGTCACCGTGCTTCCGCGACCTCCGCAGTGACGTCCGAGTCGAAGAGGCCACCGGAGTCGCGGGACAAGGAGGCGACACATTGGTTGAAGAATGTCTGGATGCCGCTCTGTGACGTTGAGCGACCGGCGTGCCGATGGCGACGTCCTGTATGCTGCGCTTCGATGGTATTTTCTCAGGCTGGGACATCGTAGGCTGTATCGGGAGGTTCTCGTCTACTACGGTGAAGCAGGAGAGGATGACGCCGCCTACAGAGAACACGCACCTCTTCTTCTTTAGCACGTACCCGCGACACGTGCTCACGGGTGCCACGCGCTGCCCTCGCAGAAGAAAGACAAGGATGCCAGGGAGACTGCAGCTTCTCGGCCAGTCCCAAGTAGTGGGACAGCGCCTTGGTCTAAGGAGCAATCGAGAAAGTTATCGACTTCTTTCTTTTATTTAAGTTAATAATTGTGTATTATTCATGCTAATATTGCTTTCATTGTCGCGCGTGGTATAAAAGGTAAAGACAGGGATAAGGTGTACCAGAAAGCCTGAAAAACGTTTCGATAAGAGGACATATCTTCGTAAAAGTTGATCTTGTCATCGTCGGCACGATAGTTTAACAGGTCAGTAGGGTGACGCCTTGTGCGGCCGTTGTCAGCGGCGGCTGGCTGGCTGTAAAGGAAGAGGGCGAAAAAAAATAAACGCTGTCGCATGACGCCACTAGACGTAGTTTCTAAGACGAGGGTACAAGAACGGAAGAGGGGGAAGGCGGCAGGAAAGGAAGGACGGGAAGGTATTCAGGGAGCGAGAATTGCCCAAGTCTTCAGCGCACTGAAGACATGCCGTACCTGTTGCAGACGACGTGCCTTTGTTGTTTTTGAAGAGCTCCTGAGCGCGCGTGTAAGAATTCATGTCTTTCGTTGCTTATAATATGCATCCATATACAACCACCCCTATCGTTCGGTATCCCAAATTAAATTACTTTCTTGTGCTAAAGCATGTATTTAAATCACTGGTGTAGGGCCGTTACAAAATTCTTGTGAGATTACGGTGTAACATTTTTGTCACTTCAGAATATTATCTTAGTAGCACATCCGTGTTTTTTAATGCCAGACAGTTTATTGGCCGAAACGGAACATGTATAGGGCTGTGTGTCGCGTCGACGTTGTGCGATATATTTCTGTCGCCTATTGACCGTGACTTGAAAGATGCTATGCACACAAGGATTCTTAGAATATTTCGTTGTGTTGACTTTCTTGTGATTTTAAGTTCTGAGGCCCCCACATACAAAGACGCTGGAATTTGTTTTATCTGTTCTTAAAAAGTGTGGTTAGAGCCCGGCGTTTAGGTTCGAACCACCCACATAAAATGAACTGCAGCTCTTAGATATTAACTTTTCCTTTTACAACAGTCAGACATGCTGGTCGTGCCCGAAAAAAAAGCTTCTTTTCTTTTGAGAGTGCACATTTTAAAAGAGTCAAGGGAGGCATAGCAACAGTGTGCTCCAAATCCTCGCTGCACAAACCGTGTGAGCACATCTTGGATGAGAGTTCTGGGCCACAGCTTTCGTGACTGTAGTTGGCTGGCATCCCTTGCTCGGTGGTCACCAATCATTCCGAGAGAAGATGAAGAAATCACATGCAAAGGCCAAATTGCGACAGAGCAAAAGAAAGTCAGATGAAGTACCGTACTTCGTCAAAGTCACCCGCAATTTCAAGCAATAACGAAGTACGAATGTACCTGCCGGTGGTATTATCTGTGCCTAATGTGTTGTTCAGGATGTGCGCTAGTATTTCTAAGGAAAAGAAGAAGCGACCGTGGGAGAAAAGGTACGCCAAGCCCTTTCTGACCTGCACTGTTGGTGCGGTATACAAAATTCCCCTGATTTGCGGCATGGTCTACATCGATAGAAATGGCCGGTGTAATAATGACCGCTTAACGAAATATGATGCTTCTATAAAGAGTTGATCAGGCTCACATGCGCCCATCCACTGCGGCTCAGGATCATGTGCACCGTGGTTAGCGGACACTAGATTACGTCGCAAAAGCCGCGACCAAGTTGTCCGACAATTGATAGAGGCGTTTCATTCAAGAAAGGGGGTGCGGAATGGGTTAGCGTTCATCTGTTGTTACTTTTACAGCAAAGCTGTTGACGGGTACGGTTGCGTGAACTTTTCGTGTCCGTCAAGAATTCTGCGCGAGCTAAAAACAGCATCTGCAGCGGCTCGTGCCACTGCTCGCGCCTTCGTCGTCTTCTTCCATAGCTGGCTGCGTCGTCGCTCATCATGACAGCTTAAAAATCGCTGTGCCCGTAAACACAGTTTCTTGCACCTGCATGCACTACATGTACGACGTGCATGCAGGTGCAGCCTATGCATTAATGTGCACTCAGTTTGTCGTGCGTCTGAGAAAACGACTGTGTATGTCCCCACTTTATTTTGTCTAATGCTGTCTTGAAGAGTGTCAGTGTGTCGTCGACTGCAATACGGTACGACTACATATGTCATCATTCTCATTCCCAAACTCTATTGCGTTGCATGTTTGCCGCTTGCGCTACCTGTACTTGCAGTCGCAATATTCACTTATTGTAGTCCTCCTTTTATTTAGGACCAAAATTCTGAGGAAGTCGTACAAAAATGAGGCGCTATCGTTGCATCTATACGCAAGAGCACTGCCGACACGGAAGAAGCGTTGAATGTGACAGGTCTGCATTTGGAATCTCACAACGCGATGAGGTGGAATTCGCAGCTGCGAGTGACAAGAAAGCTCGTTACCATTTTTGGAGTCAGCCAGGCCTGACGGAAACCCTGCACGCGTGCAAGAAGGTTAAACTGTCTAAACATGAACTGAGGCTGGCGACAGACTTGATTGATTTTCTCTCCTTTGCAGAGGAAGCCACGGAGTTGCTGCAGAAAAGGTACGAGACAGCCGGGCTTTTGCTTCCCGCGTTGCGAAATATCGAAGCTTCCCTTGTGGAAATCTGAAGCAAAGGCACACTTCTTTGAAAAGGGACGGCCTAAGGCCTACAACGTAGTCTGAAGAAGCGGTTCGCAAGCACGTGGACTGACTCCTTTGTGTTCAGCTGCAACAGCCGAGCAGATACATTCTGCTGTGTTAGAGCAGGACAGCGCCAGCACCGTCGCGAATACAGACTCTGAAGCAGGGCCAAGCAGACTGATGTTTAAAAACATCAGTCAAAATGAAAATGCCTACCAAGACAGTATGTCTGGATTCATTGCATGGGAAATTTCTGTTTACGTAAAGGAGGAAATTGCTCAGACACGGAAATGCCCCTGACCTATTGGAAGGGGAACCCTAACCGCTTTCCTTTGCTTTCTCGCCCCGCAAGACCGAGAAAGAAGGAATGCGACATCAGCTGACGTGGAACGCGTGTTTTCTACGGCATCCCTGATAATAACAGCGAAGCGACATCGGCTGTCAACTCCTCTTTCGAGCAGCGCATGTTTGTGAAGCACAACACATAGTTAGGTGGAAGGCAATTGTTTTATCTCACTTGTTTTGTCTTTAGGACAGCTGAAGCAGGCGTAATATAGACTTCGGGTTTTCAAAGGAAAAAGTTGAAGAACCTATTTAGTTCACGACGTTCTGTTGCAAACTTTTGATGAATAAAACCAAAATAAAGCTTCTTTTTGCACTTTGCACTGCTTGCGACGTTTATTCCAGAATTAAAAAATCATGAGGACACCTAAGCAAAAATACGCTACGTCGTCATTTTAGCATTACCACATTTAAGCTGAAACGAAAATTGGCAGTGGCTTAGCTCGGCTATGCCAGAATATGCGTAGCGAAAGCTAAGGCATAGCATGGTTAGCCTTGGCTAATTTTCATTGCAAGTCCAGGTTAGTCTGGTTTTCTAGCTATGTTGCGGCGTTTAGCCAGTCGTTCGGCGCGCTGTTCGTCTGTTTCCTGGGCGATTCGTTTCCTCTTCATCTCGTTCCGATGTCGATTCCAGGCCTCCTCCTGCTTATAAAAATTGTCGCCTGTGGATGCAGAACTGTGGTTGTGGAGCACGCGAGCTCTCCTTTTCAATCCTCCGATATGTTATCAGGCATGCGACGCTGCTAGCGAAGCGAGCGGAGGCTAGCGCAACGACAAGGAACGCGGTGTGACGTCATACCAAACGGCGGCAGCGGAAGGGCGCGGCGCTGCGCAGCGGCGGAACACCTGTGGCTGGATGCTACTAGTGGCGCATGCGCAGTAGTGACTAGGGCAACAGAGGGAAATATCCGCGGCAAAGCACGCGGTTTGACGTCATGTGCCTCCTCGGAGCACCGCCACGACGAAATCGCAAGTTCGCGGCCAGGAAAGCTTTCGCTTTAATATAAATAATCACAAGCCGTTAAAAAATGCTGACCATGCAAATGTTGCATGTAACGCGAGAACTACCCCTATGGGAATTAGTAGGGTGCTTGTACTGCACGAGATGTATCGCCAATATACTATCCCTCGACGTTTATAACGTGTTTTGATTATTTTTGCAGTTGTTTACGCGTCTGATGACGTCAGCTTGATAGTGCGTTCATCGGTAGCTCGATGCAACTACCTAGGTGCCATTTCTACGTTGTGGAAATACAGGAAAAGAATTGAGCTTCGCGGCCATTCCCGGAGTGGGAATGGGATAAGTTATTTTTTCATTCCGAGGAATTGAAAGGAATGAAATTGTGGCAACTTCTAATTCTCCAGAATGGAATTGAAAGGTAATGGACGCCCATTCCGCAAAACGTTTAGCGAGGCAGTTGCGCCACATTTCGCTCCGTTTGCTATGTGCCGCATGAAACAGATTGTCCGCGCCAGCCAATATGTTGCCTCATGGTATGGACATCAAGGGGACTGAATAAGGGGAGAACGAGGTTCGTCTCGGCTTCGCACGTCGACGCTTACGTTTCGTGAAGTATACGCGACAATTTGGTGGAGCTTGCTGGGTACGCTCAACTTATGCAGGATACCCCACTGGGCAGCAAGAACCTCGCCCCACAATTGGAGTAGACTCCAGTTCACCGCAGAAGCCGGCGAATGCGAGGCATCGCCCTAGAATTTGGAAACCTCCAGGAAAATGTGATTACTGCGACCACTGCGACTTCTACGGAAAGGGTGACACCGACTTACCTAACGCTGCTGAACCGCCAAGTGCGACGGCTTTTCGTGACGACACATTTGAAGACGTGGAAGACTCGCTGGCGGAGTTCGAGTGCGTGGCTGCGTTTAAGGAGTGGGACAACAACGCCAAACTCAGGAACAACTACTTCAGCCTCCAGGATGGTGCTCGCACGTGGTTTATGAGCCGCGAAAGTGCCCTGTCATCCTGGCCTGAGTTCCAGCGTATGCTACTCTAGACTTACTACAGCCACGAATACCGGCAAAAAGCGGAGCGGGCCCTTCAGTCACGCGTTCAAAAGCCCAACGAAAGCATCACGATGTGCGTGGAGGACATGACGCGTCTCTTTCAGCGTGCCAATCCGAGCATGTCGGAAGAGAAGAAGGTGCGTCATCTGGTGAGAGGCGTAAAGGAGCAGCTCTTTGGCGGTCTTTTTCGGAATACGCCCAGTACTGTTATGGAGTTCCTCACCGAAGTCACCGCGATGGAGAAAACGCTTCAGCAACGGTCGAACATGTACAACCGACAAGTAAATGCCCCCTAAACTCTGCATACATCAGTATGCTTCGGGTGCCACGTTGCCTTTCCTTGCAAGCTGATTCGTTCAGGGGCTCGCGACGAGCTACAGAAGCAGCACGGTACGTCGCCACCTCCAATTAGCTCCCTCGCCAGCGTCTGACACAACGAAGTATAGCAGGCACTGCAGGCATTTCTTTCCAGCAATGAAGCACCACCTCTGCTAAGCGATTCCAGGCGCAAGACTTACGCATAAACATTACTGAGCCCCGCCCAAACTTTCGCACCTACTTATGTTGTGTCGCCAGTGGCGTTGCAATCTGCGCAAGCCACTCTGACAACTCCGCTACCGTACTTCGACGACTGCCGAACACCCGCGAGGAAATCAGAGGTTTGGCCAGCACCCGATCAACGACCGCCGTGCTACCACTGCGGCGAAGCTGGTCATGTGTATCGGGAGTGCCCCTGCCGAAGACTCAGACTGCGGGGTTTTTCTATCGATTGGCCTCGACCTAGGTTCGGCCAAAGGCCTCCCTACATCGCCGAATTCCTCGAAGAGCAGCGCACGCCGGGCACATCGCAGCGGCAGTCACGCTCACGATCACCGCGACGATATTTCCCTGCTCGTGATACCACCTCGAGGACGACGCAAGGAAGATCACCAAGTCCACGCCGAGAAAACTGACGTCAGCGACCTTCCGCGGAGGGGCCGCTGATACTCGACGCGCTGAAGACCTCGTATCGGGCCGATCGCAGAACAACGAAAACACGATGACGCCACAACCAGTTCCCGCGAACAAGATTTCACTGGACATACCTGTGTTGATCGACGGAAGAAAAATCAGTGCACTTGTAGATACCGGCGCCGATTACTCTATTATTAGTGGTAAACTGACGAGCGTTCTGAAAAAAGTTACGTTGCCCTGGATTGGGGCACCAGTTTGTACGGCAGGTGGCCACGTCGTCGCACCGCTTGACTTATGCATGACCAGAGTAGGAATTGGCGGTGCTGCTTTTCTCGCCACTTGTCTGGTTCTACGCGAGTGTTCCCACAATTTAATTCTTGCGATGAACTTTCTCCGCGAATATGGCGCCATTATTGACCTCTGTGAGCGCTGCATCACTTTCTCGACACAAATGGCTACAACACATACCGACGCCATTGGACACAGATCCGCACTTCGCGTTTCGGACGACAGCATCGCGATACCGCCACGTGCGAGTGTTATGGTTCCGGTCAAGTCTGATGATCTACAAGACGGTGAAGCCATTGTAGAAGGCAACATTTCTATGTTGCTGAACCAAGGTATTTATGTAGCGCGTAGCCTTGTGGAACTTCGTGATAGCCAGACGGCGGTCCGCGTTACCAACTTTAAATTTGAGCATCGGCACATTTTTTTGCGGCACTGCCATCTCCTACGCAGAACCATCAACGGACATCGTCGAGTACTTTGCTTCTGAAGTGGACAGAGACGACGGTTCACTCAGAGCTCCGAGCTTATGGACGACCAAAAGAGGGCACTGCAGGAACTCTTGAACGAATTCCGCGCGTGCATCGCTAGGTCTACTAAGGTGGGCCAAACGCCAATCACGCAGCACCGAATAAAGATATCCGCCGAGGCACGCCTCATCAAACAACAGCCCTATCGTGTCTCGCCGAAAGAACGTGAGGCAATTCAAGGCCAGGTCAAGGAGATGCTAGATGATGCTGTCATTCAGCCTTCGCACAGTTCGTGGTCCTCCCCGGTCGTTCTGGTCAAGAAAGAAGAAGGAACGCTTCGTTTCTGTGCTGATTATCGACGCCTCAACGATGTTACCAAGAAGGACGTGTACCCGCTACCACGTATCGATGACTCTTTAGACAGGTTGCGGCGAGCTAAGTATTTTTCGTCTCTCGATCTAAAGAGCGGTTACAGGTAAATTGAGGTAGATTAACGAGACCGCGAAAAAGTTGCTTTCGTCACTCCATATGGTCTTTACGAATTCATAGTATTTCCTTTCGGTCTCTGTTCGGCACCAGCAACTTTACAGCGAACGATGGACACCGTCCTCGCTGGTCTGAAGTTGCAAAGCTGCCTCGTCTACCTCGACGACGTGGTTGTTTTTTCGGCGACATTTGACGGCCACCTGAAACGACTGCGGCAAGTTCTCGAAGCCATCCTATCGGCCAACCTCACCCGTAGGCCTCAGAAGTGTCATTCCGGCAACAAGGAGCTGATGTTTCTGGGACATGTGGTCAGCGCGGAAGGCGTTAGCCCCGATCCCGCGAGAACTGCCGCTGTAGCCACGTTTCCAACACCGACCAACAAGAAAGGTGTCCGACGCTTCCTGGGCATTTGCGCATACTACCGGCGTTTCATCGAAACTTTGTCGAAGATGGCGGAGCCGCTTATACGCCTCACGAGGGACGATGTATCGTTCGTCTGGGCCTCAGAGCAAGATACTGCTTTCACCGAGCTTCGACAGCGTCTGGTGTCAGCACCACTTTTGGCCCACTTTGACGAGGAGGCGGACACAGAAGTTCATACAACGGGAATAACGTTGATCTTGGTGCGGTGCTTGTACAACGGCAGGAAGGTATTGAAAGAATGATCGCATACGCAAGTTGCACACTATCGCGTGCAGAGACCAACTACACCACCACGGAGAAAGAGCATCTTGCCGTCGTATGGACGCTGGCCAAATTTCGAGCTTATCTCTGCGGCCGTCCATTCAAAGTTGTAACCGATCGTCACTCGTTATGCTGGCTTGCAAATCAACGGGACCCTTCTGGACGACTGGTACAGTGGAATCTACGTTTGCAGGAATACGACGTGACCATCGTGTACAAGTCAGGCCGCATACGCAAAGATGCTGACGCACTCTCGCGCGCCCCAATCGACACTACCAACCAAGACATTGAGGACGACTGCGCTTTCCTTGGGGCCGTAAGCGTTACTGATTTGCCTACACGGCAGCCGGCAGACGACGCACTACGGCCTATATCCGAACATCAGGCAGGACGAAGTCCATCGATACCCCGGCATATCACTAGGAGGATCGTCGTTTTTTTTTGTTTACGACATGGCGTCTTGTATAAGAAGAACTCCGCTGCAACCAACAGGACCTACCTTTTCGTCCCTCCAGCAGACCTCCATGCCGAAGTTTTGTTCGCCTGTTATGACGAGCCTCCGTCTGGTAATTTGGGGTTTGCGCGAACGTTTGATAGAGTGCGAAAAGGCTACTACTGGCCGAAACTTGTCGAGTCTGTTAAGCGGTAAGTCCAAGCCTACCGTGAATGCAGGCGCCGAAAGTCGCCAGCTGTGAAGCCTGCGGGATTTCTGAATCCGATTGAGCCACTTAGCAAACCTTCCGACCAGGTAGGCATGGATCTTCTGCGCCCGTTTTCCCTGTCATCTTTTGGAAACAGGTGGATTATCGTCGCCACAGACTATTTAACCTGGTATGCCGAGACAATGGCGCTGCCTCGAGGCACAGCTTCCGAGAATGCCCAGTTTTTTATACAGAGCATCGTCCTACGGCATGGCACCCCATCGCTCGTCATCACAGAACGAGGCAAAGCCTTTACAGCACAGCTCATTGAAGACGTTTTTAAACTCAGCTGCACGACCCATCGAAGGACAACTGCCTATCGTCCACAGACAAACGGCTTCACCGAACGACTGAACAAAACGATGACTGACATGCTATGTATGTACGTAGACGTACAGCACAAGACGTGGGACGAGATACTCCCTTACGTAACGTTTGCCTGCAACACTGCTACGCAAGAAACAACACGCTTCACGCCGTTTTACCTCGTTTACGGCCGTGAAGTGCAGCCTATGTTAGAAGCAATGCTGCCGTGCGACAACATCGATCATGTTGACCTCGCCCAAGATACCGAACTTTTCGTGCAACGCGCGGAAGAAGCCCGTCAGCTTGCCCGATTGCACATAAAGCAACAACAGAGCATCGTTGCGCACCGTTACAATCTCCGCCATCGACATGTCGAGTGCCATCCTGGCGACCAAGTTTTGGTCTGGACTCCCGTGCGCCAAAAAGGACTATCCGAGAAGCTTTTTAGTCGCTACTTCGGGCCTTACAAAGTGTTGCAGCGAATTAGTGACGTGAATTACGAAGTCCTTCCTGACGGAAGCCAGCCTCCCCGACGTCGACAACCGCTATCTGAGATTGTGCATGTTGCGCTTTTGAAACCGTACCATAGCCCCTAAAATTCGGCATTTTCATCCGCTTAGGTTAGTTTTTGTTGTTGCTCGTCCCTCAGTGCCTTGTGACTATATCGCACACCACAGTGATTGTGACTATAGCCTATGTGTTCGTCCTAGACCATCTCGGCGCGCTCAGGTCAAGCCTATGTATGGTTTCTTTCATCTTTTTTTTTTTTTTTTTTTGAAGAGGGGGTAATGCCACATGATGTGGCGCAGCAAGAGACTGAAGAAGAGGAGAACGAGGTTCGTCTCAGCATAGCGCGTCGCCGCTTGCGTTTTTGTAAAGTGCAACCACCTGTATCTTGATTCTGCTTGTATACTGCAGCAGGGTACACGCGACAATATTACCTAAAAATATATTATAAACCCTGCACATCGGTCTTATTGAGCCATAAACGACAGAACCGTTGCCACACTCTTCCATAGCCGACCTACCGCCAGAAGGCCGCTCTCTTTGCCTGTGAGGAACCTTACCCTCGTATTCAGAAATCCATCTTAACTTGAAGCCCACGTTTGACTAGAACTAAATGACGCCTTGCGTGAACGTGCTCAACCAGCTCATTGCTTCCTACAGCGGATTAAAGGCAGGCGTAATTTAAATCAAGTACAGCATGGGCTTCAAGTTAAGACGTGTTTCTAAAGACGGGAGTTAGTGAGGAAATGGGTGTTCCAGTACTTGAACATTGTCCTATTGCTCGAGCGAAAACGTTGCCGTCGTCGCAGTGGCAGCTGGTAGACTGTGACACAACGTTTGTAGAGGTCGCTAAACACGCGCCAGGGGCACCTATCGGAATCTATTTCTTGGAACGGCAGTCCAAATACTCGTGCACACAGTTTTAAACAGACGCTTCGAAGTCAAATGCCACGGTGTCTTATGCAGCCGTTGGTCCATCCTTCTCGGAATCGAGTGTACTGCATGCGGAAACAAGCACATTTATGGCTGATGTCTAAGCACTATTCTCAGCTGTGAAGCATGTAAGGAAATCAAATCTTCAAAAAGCAATTATGTGACACACTCTAAGTGTCGTAATAGCCTTGATATCATTCTGTAAACGCAAAATCTTTGTACTCGTTAAGATCTATTCTGTTCTATGTAGAGCGCTTATATCTAACCAGCATATCGCTACATGCTGGGTTATAGAGGCATCGAGGGTAATGTGCTAGCAGACCAAACGGGCACGTCAATTACATCGTACGCTCTTAATCCTAAAGCAACCGTCCCGGCAACAGGGGTAAAGCTTTTCTTGCGAAAGATACTGCGAAGCCACTGGCAACGCTTGCCAGACGCTGAAACAAATAGGAAGGTTCACTTGCTTAACGTACACCTAAGTTTACGGCCTTACATAACGAATACACGATGAACTGTTGTCTTATTTTGGCCTTGCCTAATCGGACACACATATGGCACCCACAGCCTTTTGCTAACTGGTGATGAACCACCAATCTGTGATACATGTGATGAAAGGCTGAACGTATCCCACGTAATTCTGCAGTGTCGGGAATCCGAGACCGACAGAAAGAACCATTTTCCTCTAGCACACCGCTCCGTCCCATTATGTTTCTTGCTGAAGAAACCCTTTTTAACACCAAAACACGCCTAGGCATGTTGAACGATGTCGTCCTACATGTTGCCAAATAAATTGGTAGCGCATCCTCTTTCCAAAGGTCGCCGCACTGACAGTAGTTATGTCTAGCGCATGCCTCCAGACCCTTCTGTTACGTAGTAGTGCTTCGTGCCAATTTTCGCATCTGACATATTTTGTATATCCTATGATTTTTTTCGCAAGGCATCTTCACGTTCATACCCCTTGTCAGTCATTGCGATAATGTTATTGCATGTAGGTCTTACGCATTTTACAGGTGCTATTTTTAGGTCCCTTTACAGCCGCGTCACATCTACTTCTCATGTTTCAACACTCCACTGACAACTCACTAACACTGGCATGGCGCACTTCGGCCGCTCCTGGCCCTTGCGCCACTAAACAACACATTCATTCAAAACAGCGCAAGCTCGCTTCAGAATCCGCCACAACAGGCGCGATACGCTGCGCATAAACACTGTCCCATGTTCGGAGAGTAGAATGGGCGGATGAAACTCGGAGCCATCGCTGCAAAAGCATAAGTACCCCATCTCTCGTAGTGGTATGAGCTGCCTGGTCTCCCCGAATACCCATGTGCCCCGGTGACCTGCCGTCCGAACCATCCAGCCTTACCACCCGTAAGCATAATACCCACAGTAAAATCCAGGCAACAGTTACAGTGAATCCGGACCCATTGGCTCTGTGTTTCCCCAGATCCTGCCAGGAGCTTGTTGAAAAGGCCAAAATTGCGAAGGCTTACAGTCACTACATCCTGATCATGTGGAGACAGCAACGAGCGGACGAACACGGGGTGATGCCAGCCACAGCGAGGACAAAGTTGGCAAGACGAGAAAGGCTTCCCTACATGCCCAGTTTGTCATTACCGACCATCAAGATAACGTCCGCCACTTTAAAAAAATGGATTAACCCACCTGAGGACAGTCGATCCCGTCTTCCGGGCTTGCTGGAATTAACACGAGTACTAAACATGCTTCCCGTCACCTGAGATGGGTTTGTCTCTGTTTAGGAGTTATGGATAGGAGACCCGAGCCATGGTTCGATCATTTTTGCTCCTCTACTTCTAGCCGATGGGAAGCGCCCTGCCCAAGCCAGCGGCTCCTACACCTTATACGGTTCACACACCTTATCTCATTGGGCCTCCCATTCAATAGAGGTTGATGACTATTTGGTTGGCACAAATATTAGAGAACAAAAACCTAGCTTCGCATTCATGTAAACGTGGCTCTCAATTTATACGGTGCAGGCGATTCCTGTCATGTGAACTACCATTACGCACAGCGAGGTTCACCAGGAATGTTGGAAAAAGCTAGCAAAATCGTGCCGCATCGGGGGGCCCATGAAGTCCCTCCTATACTATGGAAACAGTGTCGTTGCTGGCGGCCCAATAAACTCGTAAGCCATACTTTCTGCTTGTCTAACAGGGGATGAGCAGAGTCTCTTTCTAAGCCACGGGACCTTCTAGAAAAACAAAATTGCTTGAAGCGTGATAACTGTAATACTCTTGCCATGTAAGGAGGCTCCAACTGTGACGTCTCGTTCAGACACTTTGTTGCTGTAAACTCCATTAATAAAGCGCTAGTGCTACCGTTATGTTGAATGAAGATTTTGAAGCAGTCTTCTGATAACCTATTATCACGCCTTATAAGCGTGAAAAAAGTGGTAAAGCTTACTTTTGAGACATTTAATTTGCTAACACTAGCACTACTTGTCCGTGAGCTGCTTAAAAAGTCAGCTTAAATTACTTCTCATGCGGCGCAACAAGAACACATAATCAGGGCAAGACTTCATCAGCAACAAAACAGAGCCGCTACTTACAACAATTTATCATGCTAGACTTTTTACTGAAAGAGCGAATTGCAGCCAGTTTGTTAATTTTCCCAAGAATAACAGAAATTTATTATCCAATCAAATCAAATCAAATAAAGTTTATTCATTACAATAAAGGAAATGGTTACATTTTCGTTTTACAGACGAGCGTCCCAAAGTCGAAGACTGTTACCGGGAACCTCGGTGGCTAACTATAAGAAAAAATTATATAGGTGGCAGGACAGAAATAAAATTCACAAAATTTAATGTTGGTAGACTGCGCGTGGACGGCACATATTATGTGTATGATCCAGCGTCAGACACTGTCATACATTCGCCAAGGCCGACATAGGCCGACTTCACGAACTACTCACAACTGCTGTCAAACTTGCACCAGGCAGTCTCAGTTACCTCTTTCTTTATCTGTTTCATTTACAAACATTAGAAGCTTGCTTTCGAAACGTGACCAACTTTGTTCTTTCATTGATTATAGTAACGCTGATATTGTTGTCCTAACAGGAAGTTGGCTTACCCCTGAAATTAATGATACTGAAATATTTCCTGATAACAACTCTTACAATGTTTACCGCCGTGATCCTAGAACTAAAAGGGAAGGAGGCGTCCTGCTAGGCATAAAAGAAGTTTTCTTCTTTTCTTATTGATTCGAAATATGATCTTGAAATGGTTTGGTGTGCATGCTCATCATCATCGACTAAGGTACTTATAGGCCTAACAGGAAGTTGGCTTACCCCTGAAATTAATGATACTGAAATATTTCCTGATAACAACTCTTACAATGTTTACCGCCGTGATCCTAGAACTAAAAGGGAAGGAGGCGTCCTGCTAGGCATAAAAGAAGTTTTCTTCTTTTCTTATTGATTCGAAATATGATCTTGAAATGGTTTGGTGTGCATGCTCATCATCATCGACTAAGGTACTTATAGGTGTGTGTTATCGACCACCTGGCTTTCGCCAATCCCTTGTGGAGGAATTTTGCAAGAGTATAGCCACAGCTCCGGAGCTATTTCCTTCTGATTACATGTACATTCTTGGATATTTTAATTATCCCCTAATTGATTGATCTTACTTGTTTTCTCCCTGTCATAAATCTATAAACTTTGTTAACTTAGCTTTAGATTTTAATTTATTTCAGGTCATTAACGACCCCCTCGGGGTAAAAATTTGTTGCGCTTAATGCTTACCTCTGCTCATGATACAGTCGGACAAATACTCACCCTCGATGGATTCAGTGATCATCAATTACTACAAATACCTCTTTACATACCACTTGAAGATGTCAGCTTTACATCCAAGAAAATAAAAAACTACAATAAAGTTAACTATAAAGATATGAATTCCGATCTTGAAATGTTCTTCCGCCAAGAATTTATGCCCTCTTTCTCTGAACGTCCCGTCGATGAAAACGACTCTTTTCACAGAAAAAATATCTTCGCTAGTTGACAAGTATGTCCCATTGATTATCATATCTAATAGCAGGACTAACCAATGGTTCAACAAGTACCTTCGTAGGTTAAAGAATAGGAAAAAACGCTTATACCAGAAAGCCAAGCAAAACCGAACAGCTTGGGCTGAATACAAAAACTTTTTCAAAAACTTACTTCCCCGCTATATCTGCTGCCAAAGATAAATATTATAACCATGCCCTCACTCAATCCCAACCAATCAATCAATGCAACCAATCACCCTCACTCCTCAAATCAAACCCAAGAAGGTTTTGGAAAACAATTTCACCGGACAATGGCTCAACTCGCATTTCCCAGCCCGGAGCAACAATATACCTCTAGCTGACCACGAGTGCCCTGTCGCTTTGAACAATTCTTTTTCATCTGTATTTACGACGGAGGATGAGTCCACTGTAACCCTCATCCCTGAACCCGACCACCCTTACATGGAACCTATTAACATCACCGTCGAAGGTATATCTCGTCTAATTACGAACTTTAAATGATCTACATCTGCCGGTATTGATAAAATTACCTCCAATATACTAAAACACACCATCTCCGTTTCCAGCCAAATACTATTTCACATATTCCGACAATCATTATCATCCAGTCGCCTCCCTTCTTGCTGGAAAATTGCTAAGGTAGTGCCCATATTTAAGGCGGGAGATAGAAATTCGCCTGCTAACTACCGTCCTATCTCCTTAACTTACATTTCTTGTAAATTACTTGAACATATCATCGCTTCTCATGTCTACAGCCACCTTGAGTCCAATAAGTTCCTTTTTACTAACCAACATGGCTTCAGGAAAGGGTCTTCTTGTGAATCACAGCTATTGAAACTTACAACCGACCTACATTTTAGCATGAATAACAACAAACAATCCGATTGTATTTTCCTTGATTACTCAAAAGCCTTTGACCGTGTCGCTTATTTTCGTCAAATCTCGAAATTAGCTTCACTCCGGCTAAATTCGGTAACTCTTTCTTAGATACGGAATTTTTTTTTCACTTCGCCAGCAGTTCACAGTTGTTAACAGTTCGTTTCACCCCCTTGCTATGTCACTTCCCGTGTTCCACAAGGCAGCCTTTTGGGACCCTTAATATTTCTAATATACATCAACGACCTGCCTACTAACATATCTTCTTCCATCCGTCCTTTTGCTGACGATTGCATAATTTGCCGCACCATTAATTCTATCGACGACCACATCGCACTTCAAAATGACCTCAAGAATGTTTCTGATTTGTGTAGTACCTGGCAAATGCATCTTAACGAATCTAAATGTAACGTTATCAATTTTAGCCGCAAGCATGTCAATTCTAAGTTCACCTACTTTCTTAACTACACTCAGGTCTCGGAAGCTTTTTCATATAAACATCTCGGAGTTCACCTCGCTCATAACCTGTCCTGGTCATCCCACGTTACCGCCATTTTCGTCAAAGCCTCACGAACTTTGGGGTATTTAGGAAGAAGCTTAAAAAACGCCCCAACCAGCATGCGGAAGCTTGCATATGCAACATTTGTCCGGCCTCAACTAGAATTTGCAAGCCCTGTGTGGTCGCCTCATCAAAAATATCTAAACAATATGCTAGAAGCCGTACAGAGCAGCACGTTTTATTTCTTGCGATTATAACTATTCTCATAGCGTAACTGAGATTAAACAGAATCATGACATCATTTCACTTGAAGCTTGCCGTCGCATCGCACTTCTCTGTCTGTTCCACAAGTACGTTCTTGGTAATAGGCTGCCTCCGCTACCTCCCGAAAGGCCTTTGCGCGTGTCAAAACGCCTCCATAACAGTTTCGGTTACTCGCGCATCTTCGGTCACACATTAACCTTCAACAGCTCTGCGCTTCCACGTACCATTTCTCTGTGGAACGATTTGCTCGATACTATCACTTCCTTAACAAACCATTATTCCTTTCGCAATCAAGTCAGCAGTCATCTTTCAATACCACCTTTTTAATTTGTTCACCGACGTATTGCTTTTCATTGTTATTTCTCAGTTGCATTGTGGTTTGTACTGCGCATCAGTTACATTTTGAAAGTATGGTGTATTTCTTGTGCTTGAATTCTTTGTAGTAGAAATGTATAAATGCGACTTGTTACATAATATGTTTACTAGCTCTTATAGTACTGTTTCCTTTCGCAAGCTCTTTAGCAAATTCACTCGAAAGGTGCTGTGTGTCCAAGAAACACACCTGAAAGTAACACAGACCAACTTTCTAAGGCAATATGCCACTTTTCGCAAAGACCGCGAAGATGCACTCATCTCCTCAGGGGGTGTGCCGTAATAGTCGATAAGGGCGTTGCGTGTCAGCAAATCAAACTCCGAACTCTCCTCGAGGCAGTTGCAGTCCGAGCTGTGCTGTTTGGTAAGTTAATTACAGTTTGTTCGATATATGTCTCCCCCTCCTGTCAATTTTCTAAAGCAGAGTTTCAAAGCTTTATCGATAAACTTCCTCTACCATACATAGTCGTTGGGGATTTAAACGCACATAGCCCCCTGTGGGGTGACTCGCGTTCCGATGTGCGCGGGGGCCTGATAATAATTTTTCTGTTTTCTTCAGGTGCATGCTTATTGAACAAAAAAGAACCAACGTATTACAATGTTACACCCATTACACATACTCGTCCATAGACTTGAGCATCGTTTCGAGTTCACTATTTCATTACCTGGAGTGGTCTGTTCTCAAGAACCCCTATGAGAGTGACCACTTCCCAATTACATTAAACCTAACCAAACCAGATGCATGCTCGCCGCATTTCCCTCGATGGAACCTCGAATCAGCAAACTGGGAACTGTTTCGAGAACTCGCGTGTTTAGGATGGGCCGACATTTCTGATTTTAATATAGACGATGCTATGGCATACTTAACTTGTTTTATTATTGACGCTGGACCAAAATGCATTAAACAATTTAACGGACTGGCAAAGAAGCGTCGCATCCCATGGTGGAATGACGAATGTCGAAAAGCACGCAAAAATCAAAACAAAGCTTGGCGATTGCTTCGCAATTCTCCAGCAGCTGAAAACCTTATTAATTTGAAACAAGTCAAATCTCAAGGCAGGAGAATACGTCGACGTGCGAAGAGAGAGAGCTGGGAGCGGTACATATCTAGAATAAATATTTACAAAGACGAGGCAAAAGTGTGGAATAGGGTGAATAAACAGAAAAGCCGCGGGAGACGAACCCCCTGCTCTTAGTAAGTACCCATGGAGATGGCCTGGAAGACCAGGCAGACTGTCTGGGGGAACACTTTGAGTATATCTCCAGTGCATCGCATTACTCACAGTCATTCGTGAAGTTCAAGGAACGCGCAGAGCGACAGCGCCTTGATCGGAAATGTGCCCGAAATGAAGATTACAACCGCCCGTTCAGTTTAGCGGAGCTAAAAACATCTCTTGCTTGTTGCAACAGCCCAGCACCAGGTGGTGACCGTATCATTTATGAAATGATCAAGTACCTGCATCCTGAAACACAGAAAACATTCCTCTCACTTTTTACTGTCATGTGGGCCGCTGGGTATATCCCAGCTTCTTCGAAAGAAGCTGTAATAATACCCATACTCAGTAGTTACAGGCCTATCGCTTTGACAAGCTTTTTCTGCAAGCTCTTTGAAAAGATGATAAACCGGCGCCTAATATATATCCTTGAGAGCAATAGCCTGCTAGATCCTTACTAGTGTGGTTTCAGAGAAGGCAGGTCGACCGTAGACCACCTTGTTCGCATTGAGGCAAATATAAGGGATGCCTTCATACACAAACAGTTTTTTCTCTCCGTATTTCTTGATTAGGAGAAAGCATACGACACCACATGGCACTTCGGTATTATTTGAGACCTTTCCGCTTTGGGTATCCGCGGGAGTATGTTAAGTATCATTGAAAGTTATTTTTATAGCCGCACATTTCGTGTTAGGGTGGGCCATGCCTTGTCAAGGTCTTTCACCCAGGAAACTGGTGTTTCACAAGGTGGTGTGCTAAGCTGCACACTCTTTATTGTGAAAACGAATTCTTTAGGCATGGCTATCCCACGAACGATGTCATACTCTGTATATGTAGATGACATGCAGCTTGGTTTTAAATCATGCAACTTAACTATCTGCGAACGACATGTCCAGCATGCCTTAAATAAAGTTGCAAAATGGGCTGACGAAAACGGTTTCAGGTTGAGCCCACAGAAAAGTACCCATGTTGTTTTCACGTATAAGAGAGGAATAGTACCACGGTCCTGCTATTGAGCTCTCTGGTAGCAGATTACCTGTAAGCGCCGAGCACAAGTTTCTCGGCATCACACTGGATTCGAAACTGACATTCATCCCGCATATTAAATACTTGAAGGTTAAGTGCCTCAAAACAATGAACTTATTGAAACTTCTATCAAGTACAACATGAGGCAGTGACAGGAAATGTCTTTTGAACTTGTATAGGTGTCTTGTCGGCTCACGTCTTAACTATGGCGCTATAGTATATCAGTCCGCTACACCAAATGCTTTAAAGATGTTGGATCCTGTCCATCATTTAGGAATCCGCCTCGCGACCGGAGCCTTCAGGACAAGCCCCGTACAAATCCTTTATGCAGTAGCCAATGTATGGTCACTCCGTTTTCAGATATCATATCGCAGTTTTACATATTTCTTCAAAGTAAATTCTAACCGCGAAGACCCCTCTTATTCACGCATAAACGATATGACCGATGCCATACTCTTCAATAACCGATCTGCAGCGAGAAGGCCGTTCTCTTTGCGTGCAAGGAACCTTGGTGAGGAAATGGGTGTTCCGGTGCTTGAACATTGTCTTATGGCTCCAGCGAAACTGTTAGCACCATGGCAGTGGCAGCTGCTAGAGTGTGACACATCCTTTGTAGAGGTCACTAAACATGCACCAGAGACACATATCAAAATGCATTTCTTGGAGCTCCAGTACAAGTACTCGTGCACAGAGTTTTACACAGACGCTTCTAAGTCGCATGCCGGGGTGTCCAATGCAGCCATTGGTCCATCCTTCTCGGAATCCGGTGTACTGCACCCTGAAACAAGTATATTTACGGCTGAAGGCTGTTTCACATGCTGCGACTGCAACGACGAAAATTGGTGCTGCCGCACGCGTCGCAATGCGATTTTTAGAGGGCTCATTTCACATGATTGCGATTTCAACAATGCGACGGGTGCGACGCCCAGGGCTGCTTACTGCCAGGTTTCGTGGCACACGCTGCATAATTCTTTTATTGTAGAGAATAAAACGTTTACACTATAATATTATTCACTTCGCTTGATTAGATCCAAATAATATGTAAGTTTACTAATTTAAAAACGTTAGTTAAGATTTGTCTTGGAGTGCGCGACGGCGGTTTCTGTAGTTCAGTGCGACATCGCGCATGTAAACAGCTGTTCGCAGGTGTTTCAGCGCTGTGTGCTGTCTAATCTGCCTTCTATGACCGTTTTGTTCTGCCTGCGCTACAACAATCTACAAGATGACCTATCGACAAATTCATATAGCTACCCTCACCGCATATGCAGTATTCGGAATGCGGCTGCCACGAAGTTGTCGTGTCAGCCCAAGATCCTCGCGCTACCCGTGCTCGGCGTCAGCTTCTGGAGAAATGATGCGTGTACATTGCCCGTGATTGCGCATATGTGGTGCCTGCTCCTAGCCATATTCTTACGCCAAACGCAACAAGAAGCACCAACCCGAACGCCCGCGTGTGCCCCTGAACGAAGCCTCAAACGATCTGTGTGATTACGACTTGGAATGAAAATTGTGTTGTGAAATTCAACCTTAGCGCTAGCCTGGTTCGTCCATCGCCATGCTTGCGCTCCGAATACATCTATGGGAGCCCTCTCTAAATATTTCTAAAGGCGCAGAAGCCGACGCATCAAATGTTTCGAGCAGTTACCGTCACTTTTGTAGAAACCTGTACGTTGTAACATAGCATTCTAAAAGACACGCTTCTCGTCCACTTTGTTGTCCCGTGCCTCGCACTGGTAGTATACTGGGAACTTCTAACAAGAAGACCATGTCAATACGCGCTATTCATAATGCAGGATCGTAGGCCCACGGCAGGCGCACTTGCCGTAGAATTTTTCAGCTTTCTGCTCAGCCTCGCACGCCTCTCACTTCTAGCCTGTTTTGCGGAAATAAATATTATTATTATATTACTAATGTTATTAGACATTATAGTTTCTTCACTGTAATTTATAGCAATCCTCCAGATTTCTTAAGCTAGTCATGCATTTAACCTGTATTAGATCAACATTGTTACGACATGCTTATGGGAGTCATGTCAAACTAGATTGCTCAGCCAGAGAAAGTACAAATGCCAGCCTCAATGTTTATTCCGATTTGGTATTCCTAAACAGATTATATTGGCAGAATTTTATGCCTGCTTGCATTTCCTGCAATTCAATGTTCAGAGCTGGAAAAATTGCTTCTTTTTCTTGCTGTCGAAAGGCTACTTCAATGTCGATAGCCAGCTATAATTATTCATTTCGGAAGTGTTAAGCAATGAATATATGTCTAAGCTTATCAATGTGTTTTTGTTCCACGAACACAATTCCGTTTTCTCTCTCCCTCTCATTGACAGCCATAGAATGAAACCATTCACTTTCATAAGTATCAGGATGCAAACATTCTGGAGTTTGTCCTGAGCATTTTTCTGCATCCTATAGTGTGCATGTTTGTATCAAGTTTGGTTTTACAATCGCAGTGATCTACACATATTGTTATATTCCAACAAACAAATTTATTTAACTTTGTTTTCAAATCTACAATGTGGCCATGCAGTAACGACTACATTAATAAGCAAAAAGAAAAAAAAACTGCAGATTCAGTGTACGTGTTGGAATCTATGCGAAGTGAAGTTTTTGTCAAGTGGTCAATTAAATACTGTTAAAGTAACTGCGATATATACAATTTGTCTTATTTTCAACAATCTAACATGTCATCTTTTGCAAGGTTTGCTTATGCACCGCATAGGTCACAACCTTAATGTCATGTAATCTTTATGCATTGCACTGTTCACAAACCATACCGAAACGCAAATGGCAGTTAATGTAGATGCACGCTGCAAGACATCAACACAGTGACGTTTGTTGAGCAAGGAATGGTGCGAGTTGAATGCAGATGAATGAATGACGTGCTTATGTACTTATTTATTTATATACCTTGCAGGCTGCAAAGTTGGAGTATTATGCGAGGGGGAATAAAGAAGTTGTTACAAAAGGAAGAAGGGCACAACATTAAGAAAAAAACTAGCAAAAAAAGCAGTACCAATACATTGCACCAGCTAGCCCAACGTGTTTTACTGGCACAACATTATACAATACTTAACAAACAATAACAGAAAAAGTTACTGCCCATGCACCCTGTGCAGACGGTAAACCAGCGAAGCTGAAATGTGCGGCCCCGGTGTTTATCACTGGGTTAATTCCAATGGTTTATTCAAGTCTTTCTATATTATTGGTTATGTCTGTGTTTCTTAATGAGGTTATGCACATGGTTGGCTTGGGTTTATCACATTGTTTATTTGGAATGCCATACATCGCACTTTGCAATATCACCATCATGGGAAGTGCAATGAGTGGTTCATTGTGTTAATCCAGCGGGTCCATCTAGTCTTTCTGAATTATGTTACGCATTTGTGTTTTGTAATGCGTTAATCATAATGTTTATGACTCCGTTATGCACTGTAGTTACCAAGTGACACTGGGGCTGCACATTTCATTTAATTAAATACAGGGACACATTTTCGCACCTATAGGACAGTCGGAGAGACTGAAGCTCTGCTGCGAGAGAGAAATGACGTCACTATCGGTCTAGTGAATGGCCCACCACACCTTTGCTGTGAGATAATAAGGACATCATGATTTTGGCTTAACCCCATGCCCCTCTGTGTCCCTTCCCTGCAATAATACGTAGATAAATGTATGTTTGAAATGCATAAGTATTTCTATGTCTACCCAACAAGAAATTTCTCCGTCCATCATGCAACATGAATGCAATGGCTCACACCCCCTTAAACAATGGCTCACACCCCCACACTAGGGTTTTTGTGATCGGGCCACGAGTGTTTCGCCTAGGTATATACAGCTTCACTGTAAAAAAAATGAGCACCTTTCTGCTAGAGACCAAGACAATCATGAGGTGTAGTAACAAATGAAAGCTTATTGAACATGCCGAGTAAATGCTGGTCGACAAGCAATAAATCGAATTTACACAAAAAGCAGAAGCAAGATCTGATGTGTGTCCATACAGATCCCAACAAGAAACGCATCCATCTCGGAAAGTGTGACAGAGGCCATGCTGACACAAGATTTTGCCAGTGTCTTTGCATCTACAGCTTCCATAATTTCTCTAGGCAGCCGATCTCCACAGAATGCTAGCTTCTTCCTCTACAATGCACTCTCCACATCTGAGCGTGCATTGTAGAGGAAGAAGCTAGCATTCTGTGCAGATCGGCTGCCTAGAGAAACTACGGAAAATGTAGATCTAAAAATGCTGGGTTAATCTTGTCAGCACGGCCTCCGTTAGAAATGGATGCATTTCTTGTCAGGAAACGCACATGAATTTTAGCTTCTCCTTTTTGTGTATGTCCAGTCTATTGCTTGTCAGCGAGCATTTACTCGGTGTGTACATTAAACTTTTGGTTGTTAGATCATCTCGGTTTTCTTGCTCGTCCTGTATGTTCTCTGGTGCCATTTGCAGCCAGGCTATTCATTGTTTTTACACTGCGACAAGTCACTTTAATAGCCCTTATGATGCTTCTGTGTACCTTACAAAATCGTTTATTTGGCCAATGTAGCAAGAATGTTTAGTGTGAAGCAGTAAGAACAGGGTACGCTAACTTCTAATTAAAAGGTTTATTGTGAAAATGCAGTGATCTATAAAGGTTACCCGAAAGTAGTACAGCAATAAAACCTGATAAAGACTAGTGCTTGATGAACCCAAACATAAGAACAAGAAAGGGAGAAAATACATATGAATATACAAGTCCAGGGAAAAAAAGAACATTGTGATCACCAAGTGTGCATGTGGCTACCTTCCAGGAAACTCATATTTTCCCCAATGGCATGGAACTGGAAGAATGTGCTTGCATAAGCAAGCTGTCAGTCTGTCTATTGGAATAACAACAGTGTTTCTTGAAAGGTGCTGGCATGCAGGATTGGCAATTGTAATGATTTTTTCCTGCACTTGGAATTTTTCTGTATTTTCTTTCTGTAGCATTTTTATTTATGTTTGGCTGCATCAAGCACCAATTTTTATCTATCCTTCAAAGATGTCTTTCTTTTTCTGGGGAAAACTCGGGGAACGCGGGAGATGGAAATTCAAGACGATGAGCAACACGAGAACAAGGGGAAAGTAGGAGCCAACGTTTCCACAAGTGGACCTTGAAGAAGACAAGTCCACTTGTCGAAACGTTGGCTCCTGCTTTTACCTTGTTCTCGTTTTGCTCATCGTCCTTTTTTTTTCTGGTAATTTGTATAACTCGCCACATTTTTACAAATGAACCGCAGTTGAAAGCTAGTACTCATCCATATCAAGTGTCATCCTGTTGATACTGCTTCATGCTATGCACTCTTGCAACATTTGTTTGTGTGTGTGTGTGCACACGCGTGGATTTGGATGTGAAATCGGGCCCCTGGGCAGAGGTATCATTCTTCTCCTGTGCAGCCTCGTGAATTCATTAACTATATTGCAACAGAAATACGATGGACAAGAACGAAGTGAACACACAGAGCGCTTCGTTCTTGTCTGTTGTCTGTCTGTTGCACGTTAGTTAATAATGAATACACACAAACTCATCTAGTTTTCAGTTATGTCGGGCTTATAAGCCCGCTTGTGTCTTGGAATATCTGCATGGCTATGTATCCTGTAATTTAATTTCTGGCCATGTGCTTACAAGTCGCGTGTCAATCTCCTGATTTTCCTGACAATCTTGTGTGATGTGCAGGCCCAGACAGTTTCTGGTGAAGCCATGCAGGGTGTTTTGCAGGGTGTAATCTGCATTACAAGCTGCTTTGATTGCTTTCAGTTCAGCTTTTCTAGGTGTAGGATGACCTGGAATGGTAATCACTTATATGGGGTTTAGATTTATGTAGTGTCATACTACTGTTACACTGCTATTGCCAGATTAGTGTACTATATGTACCTTATGTTTGCTTGCATCTTCATCATTAACAACCTCCTCTGTGTGTTTGGCAGTTGCATATAGTCTCCTGGTCTAATTGTTTGCCCCCATATTTCACGGTATGGGCCTGTTGTGTTTCAAGTTCAGGTACTCCCGAGGTTGTGTTTCTTAAGGGAGGGGTACTCGTATTTGCATATCATATGCTAGCTGGCATAGTATCTTGGGACGAGGCTCTGAGCTCTTGAGACAAAGAATTTGTGCTGCAGGCTGCAACTGTACTCTGTCTAGGTGCTTGTTCGTTAGCTCTTTCTCATAGAGGTCTTCAAGCATGGTAAAGTTGCAAAGACCTGTTATTACTACCTGATGCCTGTATTCGACGAGTTGTCTTTTTTGTGTGCTGCTGGTAATTCATACCGTACCATACCTTGCACACAGGCACAGCATCTGCAATTTTCCATAGTATCCACTCGTCCAACCCCATGATTTCGAGATTATTCTTTTCACCAGGTGTGGAAGTTGCGGCCAGGCATTGAATAATTGTTTCACCCACATGCTGGCTCTGCCGTCATGGGCTTACACTAGCTGAGGATTTGTGGATGTTGACTTGCAGGCATATTTGTCCATCTATGTGAATCACAATGTGCAATCTGGGGTAGTTCTTGATTCTAGCCTTTCTTCTTTTTCCGAAGCCAATATGAGCTGACTTATCAGAAAGCAAGAGGCCAGACTGGCCAAGAAAGTCTGGAATGTTGTCGAGGGCTTGTTGCATCATTCTTGATTTCTGTATAAGATAGCTTTGCCATAGACTGTAATACACCATAGGCTGTAGCGTTTCTTGTAGTATGCCCATGTTGTTGGTGTGTGTGGGCCAAATGTACCTCCAACTCTCACCTGGAATTTTCTGTCTTTCAGAAAGTTACTGTTTAAGTGCTCTACCAGAAATGTTTTTGCTCATCGTTCCTCTTATTAGAGTAGCATGAGGTATTGCTGTTAAAAGGCTCTTCATTCTTTCATAAGCGGTATTACACAATGTCCTGCAATAAAGTTTCTGCTGCTTGTGGCCTACTCATATCTGCCAGAAGGGACAACTCTTGAAAAAGGTTTTCTTTGAACTAGTCACTTGTCTATATTTCGCGACAGCCTCCTCAAGTGTCGACAGTCTTCAGTGACGCAAATCGGCTGTCCAACTACTTAGAGTTGTAATGAAAGAACGCCCTTACAGTATGTTGGTTCTTGAAATTGCTAAGCTACGCATTTTAGCGGTAAAGAAAGGCCACCACATTACATTTCTATGGATTCCTAGTCACCGGGGTGCACACAACAGCGAACTAGCTGGTGCTGAAGCGAAGAAGGAACTCGAACAACCAGAGCAACTGATTGAACTGGTTGCAACTGATTGCCGACTACTTTCTCTCAAGTGTACTCCGAAAAGCGACCGAGAAGCACTGGGACAATCCTTATAATCGCCACATGCGACTGCAAAGACTGGACCTTCACATGAAATTTAGGCTTCCTCCAAAATTCAGCGCAGCTCCGCCAGACTTCTGCAGAGACTGAGGCTGGGGGCGGCGTGTACGTGCGTGTAGCTGCACCTCATGCGACGCACCGAGTTTCCAGACTGTGAGCTGTGCAACGTCAACGAGGCTATATGTCACGTGCTGCGCGATTGCCCTCAGTGCGTGGAAGACCGACAAAGCTTGAATAATGACCTCGCGTATCTCGGCAGCCCACCCTTGTTGGAGGACGTTAGTTTAGGCTTTTAGTAAGGCATTAAATATAATTTTTTAGCCTCACACACCTTACCTGACTTTTTAAAAAGTGCATGTCTCGACCGTAGGCTTTGAGCAAAGTTAATTGATTGTTGTATGTTTTATATTCTTCTGTCGTCATCATCACCC
Source organism: Dermacentor andersoni (assembly GCF_023375885.2). NCBI lineage: Eukaryota > Metazoa > Arthropoda > Arachnida > Ixodida > Ixodidae > Dermacentor > Dermacentor andersoni. The sequence continues at coordinate 105,026,484 of NC_092819.1, forward strand.
ATGCTCCTCTTTCTGTGCCTCTTCCTCTTCCCCGAGCGCGGAGTACCTGGCTAGAGCAAAGTACTTCTTGCCAACCTCTCTGCATTTCGTATCTTTAAGCTTTGCTCTCTCTCTCTCTCTCTGTGAATTACCACTTGGTAAAAAGCTTCTTAACAATGTGCTCAAAAACGTTATATGCGGGCAAGGTTTCGGATGGGCGAGACGTACGCATGTAGCGTTTTGAAATAGGTAGTTTAATTCACGGCAGCTGAAATCCATAATAGAACTAGTTGAATGAAACAGCTTCGCTGTTAGTTGTGTTGTTATTCTGCAAGGTCCGACAACGCTGCTGTACTTTTACAGTGAAGCTGCCAATGAGAATTTAGCAGCTCATTTTTTTTTCTTTCTTTTTTGCGTCGTAGGACGGCGCGTGCTTGCGTTGTCGATGTCAATGAATAACAATGTTTTTATATTGGGTTTGTTTTACTGACTACGTATTGGAAACCAGCTAATACTATGTACGGCCGCACTTGTTAAGAGGGAGCTTTAGCACGGGGGCACGGGGACGCACAAAAGGTACACCACAATTATGTGAGTAGTGCTTTTGCAAAGCCAATGCAAACCATTGCAACAAAACGACGTATCTTATAAATTGGTGTATCAGGTATGTATGGACTGTGGGATTTTCGGACGGATGCAGCTTACAGAACTGCAATTTCTGTTCTTGGTGCAATGTTGGGATGAGTAAACTTCGTCCTTCAATTTTTTTTTACTTGTAAATTTTCAGCAATTTTTGTAAAAGTATACAGGACCTAAAACAGAATTTTGTTCTAAGACCCTTAGCCTTTTCTTTAATTTTATTAAAACCATTTTAATTAAAGTTAGCCAGGAGTTATCTGAGAAAATAATTTCAGCGCTTTACACGTATTTAAATAAGTGCATTGATATTCGGCTCCAGCTGAAGACCCCTCTTAAGAGGGCTTCCATGTGAAGGCTGAAAATTGTATTTTACAGCGTAAGCTGTTTGGGCGCATTCCAAAAGTCTTTTCGGGTAGCAATGCTGTCCGCCACTGCCGCTGCCGCCACTGTCCGTAGCACCTATCACCGGGAAGGTGACGAAAAAACTGACAAGAATTCCACTCTGTGAAGATGGAATGGCATAGAAAGAACTTTGCTTTTCGTTTGAGAGCTTTCGCTTGAGAGCTTTGGCTGTCGTCAGCTTTCGCTGCCATTCCATCTTCACAGAGTGGAATGGTTATTTATGCGTTGCGAGTCTGGCGTCGTTGCTCTTTCAAAGGTGCTCGGGCTCGCGATTGTCGTTTTCGTTCGGCATCGTCGGAGCGTTCTTCGTCGGTGGTCGTTTGGCGCCGGCGCCATTTACATTCTCGTTGCTGTTCCCTCCGGCGCTCTTCGTACACATGTTCTTCGGGTGTACGAGCTGTACCTGTACGCCAAATCGATAACAGAGCTGCTGAATGGCTCACACCTCCTCATACCTCCTTAATGGCTCATACCCCCGTAGACGCGCCCTCCCAATTACAAAGACAGAAGGGAATTGAACTCTACGGTGGAATGATGAGCGGCAACAGAGCCAGCTGTAGAAGACGAAGACGCATGCGCCATTGCTGATGGTGAAAGCTTTTTGCACCATGGAGCCAGCTGTGGAAGAAGAAAAAGAACGCGCGAGCAGTGACACTAGCGTGCGTGCGTGGTTGGAGCCGGGAATTTTTTAGTCCTAGATACACATGTAGCGGTACAAGCTTGTCAAGTTAACGAAGGTGTGAGGAAGAAAAAAAAAGATGATGGAGATATACAACTGTTATTGTAATGGAAAACATGTATGGCATACCCAATTCATTCGGGCAGGCTAGTTGACTGTTGCCTCCATGTCCAGTGTTGCCTCCATGTCCAGTAACAGATTTTCCAATATTCACCGTAGTCGTCAACAAAGAACGTCGAAGCAGCATTTCGCTTACCCCAAACAATTCCCTCCAAGCCGAGGAAGCGGCCATGGCCCTCGTGCTCTTCCAAACAAAGGTTCAAGTCATAGTGACCGACTCCCAACAGCCGTACCGCAACATTGCTAGCGGCAGAATTCGTACCACTACGCTCCAGATCAACAATCAAAAGCCGCCAACAAGATCAATCATGATCATCCGAGCGCATGCACCCTCTAGTCTCGTACCAAGACATTGCGCAACACTACAAGCTAACCCGCAGAACATATGCACCCCCACACCAGTTACTACCTAGAGAGCAGGAGCGATTCCTCCGAGCTCTACAGGTGTATACATTCCCCCACCCAACCAGAAATCACCTCATAGCCCCTACACAATTCTCCCCGCAATGCCGCCTCTGCGCAGAGCCCGGGTCTCTCAGGCACATAGTAGGGGGTTGCAGAGTGACACCTTTAAACCCTCCGAACCCTTACCAAACGAACGAGCTTTGGGAGAGAGCCTTGGCCAGCTCCGACATCGACGATCAGCAACGGCTGATTGCGAAGGCCGAGGACGTGGTCCGAGCTCAAGAAATTCTGGATTGAGGACGCCTCTCCAAAAATTTACCTAATAAAAATGTTTATTTTGTTTACAATATTATGAGCCATTATGCAGTATATTTTTCTCGCGTAAAGCGATTTCTCGATCCATAGTGTTTACAGCGCGGTCCGCGATTGCGAACGACGTCGTCTTCGTGGCGATGGCAAATTATCGATGCATTTCTAAAATCTAAAAAACTTATCCGGTTTGCTTTGGTAGTTTACGACACAAGAGGTGGGCGTTTTAGGCGACAAAGAAAAAGAAGTCCCAAACGCCCCTGCAAGCGAACTGCCACTGCAATGTCGCGAATCACTGACTTCCTGGCAAAGGCAGCCTACTTCCAGTGGCTTCAGTCTAGGAACTTGATGCGCCATCCATGCCCCTGTTCTAGAGATCAGTGGTTGCAGCAATTGGCGTAAACAGGGTCGCGATCCTCGATGTATGAATGGCTAAGATAGCCATACATTTGCATAGATTTTTTGCGACACTTCGGCGAGGAAACGTTATTGCCTGATGTGTTGCGACTTTGGCATATCCCGAAGGTGGCGCAATCTAACACAGCGTCTGGTAATGCCAACAGTAACTACAGAAAAGTGGGTAAACTAGCACCTAACCTCGTTTATCAGCTACGTGTCAACATGGGGCGTCATAGACGCGGAAGACAGTGACTATGACTATGACTCGTACGTTTCATTCCAAGTCTGTGAGCGTGTGCACGTGCTCTCCCTCGTGCCACACTTCTCTGAAAGAGCCAGCTCGCATTGGCATCATTAGAAGCAGGCACGTAAGATTGTCAGAACTAAACAATGCAGTGCATAGTAATGCGAATCACAGTGTACTGAGGCAGTGGTGGTGACTACTGCTATAATAGGTGAAACCTGGAAAAGTAACTGCGTGTCACCGTGGAGACGGCGTATTGTCTTCCATGTGTTTCACAATTTGGATGGAAGCGCGAAGTCTCGAACGTACGAGGTGTTCACTGCATGCCAAAATACACAGAAAGTGTCGTGACACGGCGATTGAGGCAGTTGTTCCCGAATATCTACATTGACGGCAGATGAAATAAAAAAAAGACATGACGACGGGATTCCCATCAGTCGAAGAACGTGCATTTGCTGATGGGGTTCATTTTGGAGCCCACTGGACAATTGAAGGCTTCGGCAAATGGCGCAAAGTTCATGACCGCCTTGTTGCAATCTCCACCATATAGGTTGTCACTGGCTGATAGAGCGCAAGAGGCAGCACAGGTAGTGACGAAGAAGACCTGATGTTCGGTAAGATTCTGTAAAGAAACATGAACCAAATTCATGAGTTCTTCGTAACTTCGATAACTGGTTTCTGGGTGAACCATGTTAACCAAAGCCTTCCGCATTATGAGGTGTTTGGCTACCTAGGCCTGTAACAGCGTGCTTTTTGCGTAGATGTATCTGAGGTAGCTCAGGCTTAAATGACATGCCACTTTACCGCCATCACTAGGGCCCGTAAAGGTACTTTATCCTTATATCTTAAACTCAGATGTCTGTGGCCCATGAAAAGTGTTGTAACGCAGTTTTAGACACAATAATACTTAGATACCACCTTCGGGCAGATGTGAAGCCTTTAATCTGTGGGTAGTATAGAGCTTGTCCCTCCATAGAAAAGCAGCAGCCAAGCGTCCTCCCCATATTTTCATGTAAGGGCAGTTCGCATGCGACTCGCTTCGTGAGACACTTTTCATAATGTTTATTATTATGAATTTATTATTAATATTATTTATTAGGTGCAACGGTGGTGTAGAGGTAGAGCATCAGCCTCGCGAGCAAGAGGACCGTGGTTCGAATCCCGATTCCGCGCAATTTTCCACGGGATTTAAAAAAATCCGCCTGTTGATAAAATTGCATTAATAGGCGTGGAGTGCGGCCTGATCCCGGCGACCAGAACCAGTAACGCACTCCGTCAACAGAGCAGGATTGGCCGCCCTGGCGCAGTACTCGGCTACAACCTCCTATATGAATACAACAATCAAAGTCAGCCCGCAGCCCCAGCAGCTGCGAAGCAACTGACCACGGCAGCGATCAGACCTGCGACGCAGCAGAAGTTGCTAAGAATCCGTGGTTCCGGACAGGCCGCCATTGGAATCTGAACCTGGCAACGTATAACGTTAGAACGTCATCTAGTGAGGCGAGTCTAGCAGTGCCATTGGGGGAATTAGAGGGCAGTAAATAGGATATAATAGGGCTTAGCGAAGTTGGGAGGCCAAAAGAAGCAAATAGCGCGCACGTCCTGTGCTACCGGGGCATTGCGGAGAGACGAAAACTAGGAGTCGGATTCCTGATTAATAAGGATATAGCTGGTAACATACAGCATTTCTATAGCATTAGCGAGAGGGTGGCAGGTCTTGCTGTGAAACTTAATAAGAGGTACAAATTCAAGGTCCTACAGGTCTACGCCCCTACATCCAGCCATGATGACCAGGAAGTTGAAAGCTTCTATGAAAACGTGGAAGCGGCGATGGGTAAAGTCAGAACAAAATACAGTATACTGATTGGCGACCTCAATGACAGGGTAGGCAAGAGGCAGGCTGGAGACAAGTCAGTGGGGGAATATGGCATAGGATCTAGGAATAGCAGGGGAGAATTATTAGTCGAGTTTGCAGAACAGAATAATATTCGGATAATGAATACCTTCTTCCGCAAGCGGGATAGCCGAAAGTGGACGTGGAGGAGCCCGAACGGCGAGACCAGAAATGAAATAGACCTTATACTCTGTGCTAACCCTGGCATCATACAAGATGTGGATGTGCTCGCCAAAGTGCGCTGCAGTGAGCATACAATGGTAAGAACTCGAATTAGCCTAGACTTGAGGAGGGAACGGAAGAAAGTGGTACATAAGAAGCCGATCTGTGAGAGCGGTAAGAGGAAAAATAAAGGAATTCTGGATCAAGCTACAGAACAGGTATTCGGTTTTAACTCAGGAAGAGGACCTTAGTGTATAAAATATGAACGACAATCTTATGGGCATCATTAGGCAGTATGCAATAGAAGTCGGCGGTAAGTCCGTTAGACAGGATGCCAGCAAGCAATCGCAGGAGACGAAAGATCTGATCAAGAAACGCCAATGTATGGAGCCCCGAGAGATTAGGAGCCCCTAGAGAGAAGCGACTCGGAACAAAGTCATAGCTCTGTAAGAATATTAGAGCCCCTAATGTATGTTGACTTAACTGGGCGTATCCAAGGGCATGTTTGCTTCCTTTAAGGACTGAAGGCCTTTAATGTTCACCTCAGTAGAGATTGCGCTTACTTTTCTACAGTGACGGCTTGTCTTTGTATGCGGTAGCTTCCTTGTCAGATAGCATTCTCGTACAGAAAACTGCAAGTACAGTAGTGCAATGTACGGGATATACGATCCCAGAAACATACTTAGCACTTTTTTCGAAAAAAGGCAACGTGCTGCAGAAAATAAAATAAAATACGGGAATATTCGTGCGTGAACTAGACGCAATGGCGCAAGCCAAAAGCACAAAATATTTGTTGGCACGAAAACATAGCGCAACATGTCATGGCATGAGGAGAACGAGCACTGCGACTGTATAGCGAAATCGGTAAATCCGGTTACGGGACAGCAGAGCGCTGAATGCGGTTGTCTGTGGAGATATTTTGGTTGCTCACTACGAAGTTCCAGCAGGAGCTTCCTTGTTTAGGACAACGCTACACAATTCAACGGTCTACGACGATCCATGCTCACGCTGCGCTTGCGCATTCCACAACTGTCGCACTGAACAGATATTTTCCACTTCGACCGGAAGTAACCTTGTTTTGCTGTTACAATTCATTAAGCAGTAAATGGCGAACGTCGTCTATGTAAGCAACGATCAGAGGTGGCCAATTTTATCTTATTACCGCAGAATCAGTTTTTCTTCAAGTCTCCCGCAAACTTCAGTTTCGAAGAAACTACATCACCAGCCCAAACTGCTCACCACAAAACAGTCCCTACAAGTATAACGATTCGGCGTATTTGTAGACCCATATGTGCTAACGTAACAGATGGGCCAGTGACCAGATCTGTTCTCTACAAAGGATACGCAGTAAAGCAAAAAAAAAAATACCTAAATATTCTTCTCGCTACAAATATTTGCCGTCGAGCGCATCATTCCAATACTAGGTCCAATTTCACCAGCTGCATAAACTCTATAGACATTGAGCTCATGCATCAAACTGCCATGCGCACCCTCACTAAGTAATGAGTGCCTTCTTTTTGTACATGCTTAAATTCAATTCTTACGCGTCATGCCACGACGGCCCAATGACTCGAGACCTGGAAATATTTTAAGTCTTTGGCTGACTGCCAGAAGCACTTTAATTCAATGTTAGTATTGTGCGCAGAACAGAAGCTCCAAACAGTGGCATTAAAATTAAGCGTCACAACAGGAGTTTAGTTGTCATTAAGTTTCCTGGCTGCTTGTTTCAGTACTATTTCCTGTCTAGAATAATCACGCAGATTCAGCGCCCCTGTAGGAATTTATGTGAAGCTATGCTTTCGTGAAGCTAATCACTAATTGCTGCTAAATTGTTCCTCCTCTGCAACTTGTTTCGCAGCTTAGCGGTCACTTGCTTGCCCTGCAAATCATCGATATGCAGAAACATCCACTGCGCAAACCTCGTGATTAACCCTACGGCTGCTCCTGCAGCTGTCTACCAGATTGGCGCAATCTCGATCACGTCAATTGCTGTTGGACTTTCCCGGTGATCGGTCCACAGAACTCGGCAATAGGCCAACCAAGCAAACGTGCCAAACCCATGGAAAGAAGACATGGAATACCTAGCTTCATGTAAAAGCTTGAAGGCGTTGATATCTTCAGGTAGGAAATTTACACAGCATTCGTTCGTTGATTCGGTTATTCCGTAGAAAACAAAGCCCGCAACAGGCACTATTGCAGGGACAGTACTGATGAAGTTATATAAAAATATAATTGGGAAAATAATGTGCTTCTTAGTGTGAGCGATTTGGTCAATGTTATGAGATCCACCGCTCCAGTGTGATGAGTGTGCCATGTGAATATTATCGTAACATTGAGCTTGACTGGCGCCGGCAAGCGGTGAAATTGCGAAAAAAACTAACTCTAACCAATTAAATGGTTTACCACTCAGTCTTCAGTGTTCGCAAAATGCAAATTTTGTTACGTGACCTTCGCCAGTGAGCTTTGGTGTGTGCTGAACATGCAACATTGTTCACTCAGTAGTACTAAAGCCTCACCAGGTATATGATGTTTTTTGTGAGGTTCTATTTGGAGGCGCACAAGTAGAACCAACCTATGCAGGCGTGTTCGCTGTGGAGGGTTTTGTTTCTGTCACCTGTATGTGCGCTAGCTAGTTAAGACTTGTTGCTGGCGCAAGTTGTTGCGATTTATTATGCACTCTTCTTAGCAGCCGAAAACGTAGGCAGCACACACAAGCTCTTGCGTGCATCGTGTTCCCACTGTGTTGTCTTTTCGGACAGTAAAAAGGTAACGGCACTTACTTAAGTATTATAATTTATGCTCTTCGGGGACACTCGAACTCTTTTTATACGTACTGTTACATAGCTTAGGTTTGGAACTGTACTGCCAAGATTTGTTGTGGCCTCTATTTGCACGAGAGCAAGTATCCGCGGCTGCCTCAAAGTATTAGTTATTTCTTGTATTTCTTAAAGCATGTTTCTCTTTCGAGTACCTCATTTTGTGTCGCGTAAACTGTTCTGGAACGATCCAATTGATATTATTCGTACTCCACCTCTCCACATATGCTCTTCACCGCGCTCTCTTGGGCGCCGCCAAATTTGATCACGGGGCGACGCGTCTACTGCTTGCCTAAGCCGGCCTGCGTGACCCCCGTTTGCAAAGGCAGTGCAAAACGGATGCCCCCCCCCCCCCCCCCCAAAAAAAAAAAGCGCTGTTTTATCGTCTGTCGCCGACCATCACTGCTTCAATGGCCTGAAAGTTTCGCCAAAGCTTCGGAAGACATTTAAATTAAGGGTGCATGCTGATCCGTCAGAGCGTATTACATCATATCTAAATGGTGCGAGCATTGTCGCACGGCGCGAATCCTCGATTGTAGGGTTACGAATTGTTTTCAAAGACGAGGAAAGTATCTTCAGCTGCTCTAATAAATCAGAATAACTTTCACTTTCTCTTATGGTTCTTGTTTATTACGAAGGCTTGGAAGCCACATGTTGGCACACTTTTGGTTCTGTAAATTTTTTCCAAGTGGTGTCCCTCACATTATATAGGTTGTAGCAATTGCTACGAACGGGTTGATGTCAGATTTTTCCCTTTATCCTCACATTATATATTTTCTACGTAGTCAGTCGGGAATGTAGCGATTTCTCTAGATTTTTGTATATCGCGCTTCTAGTCTTCATCATCCCTGTTCTGAAGTTCTGTAGTGGCTGACAGAGGTCTAGCAATGCCGCGCTCATCGCAAGTTTACGTTGTGGCTCGTGACAATATTGTCACCTTCTGACATTCTTACGTAACACACGTAAGCCAATCATAAGACTACATACTGTCTAATGAGTGCACTAATATCTGTCACGTGAGCGCGCTTTTGAGCATGAGTTTCAGTGAATAGAACTATATGTTAGCGGACGCAAGAGAAATAACATTTACAAGCGGGAGCGGGTGTCGGATAAATTTGAGCATTTATGCCAGGGTTGCGAAGCCAAGAAACAAGCTTAAGGAAAACCTGGAATGACCGTAGCTGCAGTCAGGCAGTGTTAACAGGACGCCGTTACCAGAGTTGCCGATTTTTTCGATGTTTCTTCATTGTGGACACAAAATACTGCAAGCCCATCAACGTTTAGCTTTTTGGGAGGATTCGATCCGTGGGAGGACATCCTACTCGTCAATCCAATTATACTAGGAAGCAGCTTTACTCGCGACGACCCGCCGTGGTTGCTCAGTGGCTATGGTGTTGGGCTGCTGAGCACGAGGTCGTGGGATTGAATCCCGGCCACGGCGGCCGCACATCGATGGAGGCTAAATGCATAAGCACCCGTGTACTTAGATTTAGGTGCACGTTAAAGAATACGAGGTGGTAAAAATTTTCGGAGTCCTCCACTACGGCGTGCCTCATAATTAGGAAGTGGTTTTGGCACGTAAAACCCCATATTTTTTTTTTACTCACGACTGCGCGTGTACGGCAGACTTAGTATGACTTCTAATGAGTCTATTATCCTAAAACACCATAGTGGGTTATTAGGGACGCGACATTTCTCAAGCTCCCCATTTATTTCGACGACAATCTGGTGAACTTTTACGTGAAGCTCAACCTTAGAACAGCAGACGCTTGCCATTCCACCACTATCGGTACACGGACGCAGCGACAGGTAATTAAACGAAAACGACATAGTGACGCAGTTATCAGGCAAAAAATCGCCAAGCGAAGCACAAACACCATAAGTTTATAGTGAGCCATGTAGTCGTTCGAAAGACTCTCTTTCTCAATGAACTTTGCAGGGTCTAGAACATGTTTTAAGTCGTGCGAAAAGAATGCAAGTAGCACCAGGTGTAAAACCCTTTTCTTTTAAATACAGACTGCCACACTGCCGAAAAGAACAAGGGTTTCTTTATAGGAAACCGCAGACTATTGAATATGTTTTTGTTAATTGTTGGGAAGGGTATTTTCTTCGGATGCTTTCAATGAGCCTTGAAAGATGACTATAGCCTTCGGACGCCCATGACATTACATTGATCCCAGTTGAAAATGAGGAGGAGGTATATTTCTATCTCGTTATTGTACTAGGCTTGAACAGTATACATTGATAAAAAATTGCTGTCCACCACACTGATAGTGATATACGCCCTGTTAGAGTACTTTTCTAATCCATATGTCCATTTGTGAGTATACAATTTTCCCAAGGAAATGTATCCGAATGGATTGAAGGATTCAACATCGTTCAAAGATATGCAAGAGCTGAAGCACAGCGGGAGTTTGTTCTTTTATCTGCAATACTAGTCGTTTAGCTTTAAACGTGTGCATAGCTAACTTGTTATGAAAAAAAAAAACACGTCGGATATTCGTCAAGATTGGGGTGGCCACGTCAGCACAGTGAGGGAGGGTTCAGCAAGCACGCTTCGCACTAGAAGAGTTTGCCGCTTATTAGCGAAACCGGACACAATCTTACCGGCGAGAGCCGAGTGGGGCTGCTTCGGGAGTCTCGCAAGAAAGCTGCGTGTGCCACCTCCATTGCCGGCACCTCGGGGAACACAGTTGAATTTTTCTCAAGGCAGTCATGGACTCGTCGCTCGAACTCCTGCTGTGATTGGTCGCTGAGCCAAGACGAAACAATGCGGCCCTGATCATCTACCTGCGCGGTAGGCAGAGACAGACGATGAGGACGATTCGTCACGCATTCTCATTTCTTAATTCACACAGTGTAATGCAGGCCTTAGATGCAGGAAGAACGGGCAGAACACAGAATCATCGAAATGAATAGAAAGGCAAGCAGATATTAGAAGAACAAACATTAACGAAATATGCACAATATGCCTAATATACAGCCACGGGAAGAATTAATGAAGCTTAGGTGTAGACGCAAGATCTTCACAAGCAGCAGCAACGCTGCATGCACAGTATGCCTACCCGAACCAGCCGCATGGTCTGCTCGCCAAATTGTCTTCTTTGTGCATAGTCACACCGTGCCCCACTGCTCCGCAACATCACGTCCCGGTCAGAAAGCCACCGTCTCTGCACTACTGTTTATAGGAGCGAAATCGTGGTGAACTAAGGTGTCAGCCTAGACACGTGGACATTAGTAGGCACAGGGGCAGACGATGAACTATAGTTCAACGGGGATACTTCTTAGTTCGCATCGCCGAGCTGGCCAATAATCTTGTAAGGCCTTGTGTCTTTCGGACAGGCCGATGTGGTGGCATGGTGTCCCTGGAAGAACTGGACACCCAAAGGAAAGATGAACCTCCCGTTGGTGGCTGCCGTGCCTCGTCTTCTGCGCAACCTGGGAGGCAGTCAGCCGTGAGTGGGCAATCTGGGCAGATTGTCTGCCCGGTGGAAGGTGTTGCGGGCATGCTTATTTGGAATGTTGCTCGTGAGTGCAAGGAGTGTGCCGAAGAGAAATGTTGAGTGGCCAAGGAATGAAATGAAGAAACTTAGTGCCCTTCCACTCTGTGAAAGATGACAAGCGAAGCTGTGTACCATTATCATCATCATCATCATCATCATTATCATCAGCCTGGTTACGCCCACTGCAGGGCAAAGGCCTCTCCCATACTTCAACTACCCTGGTCATGTACTAATTGTGGCCATGTTGTCCCTGCAAACTTCTTAATCTCATCTGCCCACCTAACTTTCTGCCGCCCTCTGCTACGCACCCCTTCCCTTGGACCCAATTCCCTAACTCTTAATCACCATCGGTTATCTTCCCTCCTCATTACGTGTCCTGCCCACGCCCATTTCTTTTTCTTGGTTTCAACTAAGACATCATTAACTCGCGTTTGTTCCCTCACCCAAACTGCCCTTTTCTTATCCCTTAACGTTACACCTATCATTCTTCTTTCCATAGCTCGTTACGTCGTCCTCAATTTAAGTAGAAACTTTTCGTAAGCCTCCAGGTTTCTGCCCCGTACGTGAGTACTGGTAATACAGTACCACGTCTTTTCTCTTGAGGGATACTGGCAATCTGCTGTTCATGATCTGAGAATGCCTGCCAAACGCACCCCAGCCCATTCTTATTCTTCTGATTATTTCAGTCTCATGGTCCGGATCCGCAGTCACTACCTGTCCTCACTACCTGTCGTAAACTGCTGTTCTCTTCCGAGACTGTTTAATATTACTTTAGTTTTCTGCAGATTAATTTTTAGACCCACCCTTCGCCTTTGCCTCTCCAGGTCAGTGAGCATACATTGCAGTTGCTCCCCTGAGTTACTAAGCAAGGCAATATCATCAGCGAATCGCAAGTTACTAAGGTATTCTCCATTAGCTCTTATCCCCAATTCTTCCCTATCTAGGTCTCTGAATACCTCCTGTAAACACGCTGTGAATAGCATTGGAGAGATCGTATCTCCCTGCCTGACGCCTTTCTTTATTGGGATTTTGTTGCTTTCTTTATGGAGGGCTACGGTGGCTGTGGAGCCGCTATAGATATCTTTCAGCATTTTTACATACGTCTCGTCTACACCCTGATTCCGCAATGCCTCCATGACTGCTGAGGTTTCGACTGAATCAAACGCTTTCTCGTAATCAATGAAAGCTATATAATGAAAGCTAAATCAATGAAGCTGTGTATGTGCGCTCTTTAATGGCGTGGCGAAGTGCACCTCCGCCGCGGGTCGTCCCGCAATTGCACTGCCTTCTGGATCGCCCCACGTATGGGGAGTGCTCCACGCCTGCTTCACCTCCGCCGCGGGTCGGCCCGGCATCGCACTTTCTCCGTAATTGGTCCACGTACGGGGCCAATCCTACAAATGAACGGAATCCTGCATGTCTACAAACGGACGCGATCCTGCATAACTAGCCCTTAAGAGCTTCGCTGGAAAATACCAGCGGTCTCGCGACGGAACGAATTGTATCCAAAGGTTATGCCTTGTAAAGTGTCGCCTCAGTTACTATGGTCAGGAAAAACGTAAAAGTACCCCATCTCCGCCAACGTTCATCTGAGCCGCTCCGTTAGTCCATTGGTCTGCGGGTGATATTCGGTGCAGGTTGTGCGCGGCAGAACAGGTGCAATGATCTCCAACAACTTGGAAGAAAAAGGTGCGGTCGCCATCACTGAGCAGCTTCCTGGGTGGCCCGTGATGTAGTATGACGTCATAAAGCAGGACATCCGCAACGCCCGTAGCGCAGTTTGTCGGCAATATTCCCGTGATGGCGGGACGCGTCGTGTTGTCGGTTGCGATAGCCACCCACTTGTTAGCCCTTTTAGACGTAAAAAATTGCCTAGGAGATCGATGCTGACGGAACCGAATGGTTTAGAAGGTTCATTGATGGGGTGCAGGCGTCCAGCGGGCAATACAGATGGTCGTTTGTGGCGCTGATAGACTGAACAGGCAGCCCCAAAAGTCTCTATCCCTTCTTCGTTAACACCGTTATACGCCGCCTGACGAATAATGTGCTAGCATAAGTGCGGCATCGTGAATTAAATAAAAGAAGATTACAATCTAAATGTTTGACGTTATGCTACACGCGGTTTAAAAGAGAAAAAAGATCCCACAGGAGCAGATCCACGTTGACTGCTGACGTTAATACTATTGGCATTCAACCAATTCAGCCAAACCATCTATTGTTACCGATAAATTGCATCATGTATGAGCCGTGTACTGTAGACTGCCTCCTTTGTCACGCTACATCGTGCGCACCGTGCGCCATTAAGCGCCGTGTCCACAAAACCCCCTTCTTTTATGTGGCCTCCGAGATTGCACCGGCTGGTGCATGCCAAGGAGGTTGAAGAAAAACTGTTGTAGTGGAAGTGGCCTATAGCGGCCTGAGGGGTCGGTTAAGCAGGCGGCGGCCATCTTGCGGGGGGGGGGGGGCTACAAGCGGCCTGCCAAGAACTTCGCAGAGCTGTTCGCCGACTTTTCCGGCGGTTTTCAATTGGTGAACGAATTTTCAAGTTCTAATTCAGCACTGTGGGTTAAGAGGCGAACCATATCGAAGGTCTCCAGATCACAGATATCCGAGTACTGGGTCATTTTAGAGCGCAGCTCTTTGGCGTCCGTTCCTGGGTTTCGCGTCGTCGTCGGCGTTGTCGTCGGCCTCGTAACCAGCTCCGCCCCCCTTTCATCCCCCCAGCGCTAGCAGCGACCGACTGATACCGCTGGATGCCGCTGACGCCGCTAGAGAGTCAAGATAACGTGACTGCATAGAACACCGTCGCCGCCATGCAGAAAGAGGAGGAAAGGGTCCCCCCCCCCTGTTCTTGTGTGGCGGATAGGGTGCTCTTCAGTTGCCGACGCGACGGTTATTTCACGTAGGCCCCGGCACGTCGACGAATACGTGACCACCTTCCCACGGCTAGACCTGGTTCTTAGCGCTGCGGAAGCGAGGGTATCATATTGTTTGTGTCGGCATCGGCGGCGTTGTCCCTGAAACCAACTCCGCAGCTGGGGTTGACTCACTATCGGCGTCAGCGGCATCAGTCAGTCGCTGCTATCTCTTCCCTCCTCCCTTTATCGTGTTGTCCGCTTGCTGCGCGCGCTTCTGCCCCCATCGTTTGCCGCTGGGTGTACACGCCGCCCCCCTCCCCCCTCTTCCTGCGAGTCTCCGGTTGTCAAAGCGCCGGCTCGAACTTAATTCCTTTCTTCGCTCCTCCTCCAATGCAACCCCTGTGCGGTGGCAATCAGAGAGCCAGATCGGTGGCGGCGGATCTGTATATGTGCACCGCCCGAGCCGAAATTGCCGCTGCCGTTCGCCCTGTGCGGTGGCAATCAGAGAGCCAGATCGGTGGCGGCGGATCTGTATATGTGCACCGCCCGAGCCGAAATTGCCGCTGCCGTTCGCCACTGCGAAATTATCTGCCAGTTCTTTCTGAGCCATGAGCGAGACGACCGATGGAAGTCCTCCGTCTGCTGCTGCTGCTGCTGCTGCTAAACGAGCTGCCAGAGCAGAGGCCCAGCGCCGTCGCCGTCAGAATCCAGAGGTGCGTGCCGCCGAAGCAGAAGCTTACCGTCGCCGCCGTCGAGATGATCCAGGAGTACGCGTCGCCGAAGCAGAGGCTAAGCGCCGCCGCCGAGAAGACCCTGCCGTTCGCGCCGCCGAAGCGGAGGCTCATCGCCGCCGTCGAGAGCATTAAGCGAGGCTGAAGCAGAAGCTCATCGCCGCCGCCGAGAAGACCCTGCAGTTCGCGCCGCCGAAGCGGAGGCTCATCGCCGCCGTCGAGAGCAACCAGCAGTAAGCGAGGCTGAAGCAGAAGCTCATCGCCGCCGCCGAGAAGACCCTGCCGTTCGCACCGCCGAAGCGGAGGCTCATCGCCGCCGTCGAGAGCAACCAGCAGTAAGCGAGGCTGAAGCAGAAGCTCATCGCCGTCGCAGAGAAGACTCTACCGTTCGCGCGGCCGAGGCCGAGGCCAAACGCAAACAAAGGCTCGCAAACGGTGAAACAGCTTATTTGCTGCGCTCAAATTTCGCATTAGGAAGTAACGTAATCGTCGGTAATTTTTTTCTATTTTATTGGTATGAATATGCAGCTTCCGCAATATAGAAAAAGAAGACATTCGCGCAATAATTAGCGTTTGTTCACCTTATTTAATGCAGAGTAGAAATAGATCCATCGGGAAAGCTGTCAGAAGAAAATGCAATTAAAAACTGAAAATGTAGCATGACAAATAGCAGTGCATGCAACAAGCATACATATTCATTACGAGCTTCATTGTCATCAGGTGTTGCCGGTGCTTTAGCATCCCCATTGCATGGAAGGTCTCGGAACATTGGCAGTGGTCGTTTCCGCTTAGCCTTAACTATACAACTTTCCTTTATTCTCTCGTAAGAATATGCTAATATGCAACCTTCTTTAAATGAGGAGGGTAACGCTAACATGTCATCTGCTTGCACGTCAACTTTCCTAAGGACACCCGAGTGCGCTAGTACATTTTGGGATCCGCATAGCACCATGCAAGGCAAGATGCGACCAGAAATACACAAGCTACGGCTACTAGCGTGCTTTTGCCCCCAGCAAGATGGCGACGCGACGGCTTCAATTCTCCTCTTTCATGGTGCAATTGTGCATGTGCGCTAGCCTAGTGGTTTAGTCGTGAAATGTTTGAAAAGGTCGCGCGCGATGTTGCACGACGGAAAGTCCCCCGAAAAAAAAAATAAGCGCTCGGATGCGCGCTGCTGCAAGCACTCGTGCCATGTATCGCGTTGAAACTGCACTGTTACCTCGATCGACGTCGTTGCGGTGCCGAAAACATGCGGTGTGTAAGACTGCAACTCCACATTAAAACCGAAAGTGACCAGAGCTTCGTCTGAGTGGTTTGGACTGTACCGTGAGCCAGGTAGTTTCCGGCTTTCATTGATGACTATCAAATTTAACGACAAATCCGTGCGTTACACTTGGGCGACACTTAAAAACATCACGTTGCTAATGTCGCCTTCTTACAGCGTCGGTCCTGACTTGTTGGTGGTGGCAGTGCGTGCCTGACTTCCCGTACTCCTTTAAGGCGTGGTAACAGTGGGTCGACACAAGACCTACAAGACACCCACGTCACCGAATGGCCGAATATTAACGCGACACCGTTAAGGAGCTCGTGTCGCAGAAAAGCCGGTGCCGTTGGCGGCGTTGGCCGTGAGCGAAAAATGTCGGAAGGCAATTCATAATTAAAAACAACTTGCAAGATGGGCTGGGTGGGACTCGAACCAGGGTCTCCGGAGTGTGAGACGGAGAGGCTACCACTCAGCCATGAGTTCTATGCTTGAAAGCGGGACGAAAGCATCTCTAGTGAATGCGGTGTTGCCTTAGAAATGTGCCGTAGAAAGTAATTATGAGCATGTGAATTACAGAAGTCGCAGTTTCCGCTACATTTTTCAGTACAGTGTGTCACTGAAAGCATTTTATCATACCATGCCGAGAACGACGTAAACGACGAGTGCGAGTTGTCGCACTGCGGTGGGCTTTCCTGTCGACAGCACCGAGAATATCAGTGCGCCGAACAGCGTTCTGGCGAACCCTGCGCGATCTATCATCGAAGTGACAACGTGAGAGCGACAGCGCCTTCGCTCGTGCATATAATTAATCGCGCTCAAAATGAGTCACAACATACCTACGAAGTTGAAATGCACAAGTTTCAATCATCCAAAGCCGTGCACATGAAGTTTAGGCCATTGTTAATCCTGTTAAGCGAAGGTTAAGCCTGGCGCGGTCGTGTTAGTGCACCCGCTACCGGCGGCCTTGAACTGAAATGTAAGCTGTTAGGACTAATGAAACTGCTTTTACAGCTCAGTTCTGTCTTTAGCGATTTTAAATAAGCTACACGCATGGCACGTGCACAATAAGCGGCAGGTGGCGACGCAGCGCTGTGCCACCATCTGTACGGCACCCTACCGGTAGGCTGCCAGTCGCATTCGCTACGTAGACGGGTGGGTCTGTATGTGTTTTTATGCTGACACAGTTCTCAATTCCAGAGACGTAATGTTTACCACTGCGTCAAACAGGAAACAAGAAACCGTCTGGCTCAATTATACCAACGGTATCAGTGATCGTATGCGCATTCTCGCGAAAGAACAGTAGTCCTACAACTGAGCACTAAATTTATAGCGAGCACAGTTTTCTCTAATTATGTTTTATGGTACGCGCAAACTAACAGCCCGTAATATGTTATCTGGATCACAGTTACCGTTGTTTAAGCGGTTCGGTAGCTCATGTTGACTCCTCTCAGGGTGGAACAACACGGCACATATGCGGATATGTCTGTTTTGCGGCGTTTTGACAATATTTAATATCGGCAATGCACCTTTCGCAGAATTTTTGACGCTAACAGCGATCTGTGTCTACAAGTGTTGATGTAAAGAAGTGCGTTGAAAAATCCGCTGCGCAAGGCTGCGCTCGAAGACTTCTTGAATATTTGAAATGTCTAAATAATGTTTAAAAACAGTTCAAGAAAGCGAGCTCCAAGTTCAGAAATCAGCGACAAAAACTCCAGGACAGACGTAACAGCAAAGCAAACTCAGCGTGTCTTTATTGGCCGCACTGTTTGCACAGCAGCGCACTTAGCCCTGCTCACCCAGTATAGTCACTGCGTGCTTCGTGGCTTCCAGGGACTACATTCTGGCGTGGAGAAGTCATTATAATGATTCGCGGTCCACGAAACGCGCAACCGACGCGCACTCAACGTGGGCGCAGGCACACAAATCAACCGGCGAGTGCCCGGCGCCCTTCCAAAATATTTACAGCGGCGTGCGGCGGAGGGCAGCACAGGAAAATAAAAAAGGCGGCTTGACGGGCGCTTCCTGCAATCTAGCAGTTTTTCTTCAACCTCCTTGTTGCATGCAAATGCTGACAATGAATCTCTCGCTTTCCGCGGACATCTATTGTTAAGCCGAAATATGTCGCACCGTCTTGCTTCAGGAACCCGTGTGAGGCAGCTAAGAAGCCGTCCACCCCCGCACGCATTTTAAAGCATTCTTTTTTCATTGAAGAGCCATTAAGGAGGCTTGACAAATGGAGACATAGTGGCTGAAGTAAGCTAAGGATGCTAACTTCATTAAATATATTGGCTCAGCCTCTCAGAAGATACTTCAAATATGTCAGATCAGATAACAGCGTAAGCGCAATATACGCAAAACTGTTTTTACAGTGATATCTTATACCTTAGAGATGGACAATCGCAGAAGGATCAAGGTTTAATCACACCTAATCACTAATTAGGTGTAACAACAATGCACAGAAATGCCTCACGTAATATTCAGATTGGTGGTTGGAACAATTAGAACTTGAGATAGATCAGGCATTCATAATTCTGTATCAGACGCTGCCGGATAGTCCGTGCCGACAATGACAGACGCAGGTGTACAAATCAATAGTACAAAGAAGAACACTTTAGCGAAGTTGATTTTGTTTAATGAGAACAAATAAAGGAACAAACAGCTACAAGCAGTACAGAGAACACACTCTTGCCTAAATATTACTTTCATAGCGCAAATAAGAATTGGCAACACCTACTTCATGATTATGAATAAATCATGAGCGTGCGCTAAAGGGACATTCCGCAAAGCAAGAAGTCAAATTACACGTGTGCAAATTATACATCTGTATGAGATTGAAGAAATCAAAACATTAGGGCTATGCTTGCAGCAGACAGCAACCTTTAGCCAGCACCTTTGGAAGCGTTCATTAAAATTAAATAGAAGGTTTTCAGGAAAAAACCGCCATCGAATATTCGGATATTTGCAAAGCAACAAGACATATGAAGTATACGTATAATTCGTTTGCTAAAATAATTGCAGGCTCAGCTGCATTATTATTATTATTATTATTATTATTATTATTATTATTAGATGGTGTAAGCATGTAATACCATTGGCAACTACACGACAGGACAAATGAGGAGTCCGTAACAGAC
Organism: Dermacentor andersoni; assembly: GCF_023375885.2. NCBI lineage: Eukaryota > Metazoa > Arthropoda > Arachnida > Ixodida > Ixodidae > Dermacentor > Dermacentor andersoni. The sequence goes on from NC_092819.1 coordinate 105,046,022, forward strand.
AAACAACTGCTTTCAGCTCGGTCGTGCACCATCGCATTACTGTAATGAAACATTGCAAGAGCGCGTTAGCAAATACACGCATAGCGTCGTGCTTGTTGAACCAGAGAAGTGTGACACTTCAGCAACGCACAGCGTTTTATTAGGATGCAAAGACGATGAGACTAGCCAACAAGTAAATATAAACAAACTCGTAAACGAAGTTTTCACATGCGAACCACTCTCATTCAATTACTGACAATTTAGCAGAGGCTACCTGCCACGTGCCTTCACTAACTAACTTGTGCCTCTTAACAACCACGCTTTTCTGCAGCAGAATAATTGGGAAGAGCGCTTACTTGTGCCATTCTCCCGCCCTCGCTACTGCGATAAGTGTAGTTATCCTTCATATTTTCGAAGAAAAATTTTATTCCACAACTTCGAATACGAAATTATTGAATCGAATACAAATACAACAGCACGAACTAGTTCAGTCATATCAGAAACTTTTACTGAGGTATCGGCGAATTTCATTAAAGTGCGCTCACATATAAGTGCAAAGAGGAAGAAAGCCATTCGAAGTATTTCGAGCATCTATGTATTATCGAAAAAAAAAATGAATTATGGAGTTTGTTGTGAAACTGCAGAGTGTGGTGTAAAGCACGCCGTAGTAGAAAGATTTTTCATGAATTTGTTCACCTTGGGTTCCTTTCTCTATTGACGTGCCCCCAAAGCACGGTAAACGAGCGTGTTTGCATTCCGCCCCAACGGAATGCTGGGATACAGACTTCGCGCTCTCCGCAGCGCTACTCCACAGCCACTGAACTACCACTGGTCAAAGAAAGCACGTCGAAAAAAATTACACAGCGTTTAGCGCAACACTACCGCCTCCGAGAACCAGGTACTAAACCATAATTTGTTTGCGAAACAAAACGAAGACATGTTTAGACAGGAAAAAAAAAACTCTGCGACTAATTGCAAAGACACCGCACAGCTCGTGTTACCGCATCCACTGGTGTGACCTCTCCTGCGAAACGAAGGAGCGATCTTCTGCAACTTACCGTCAGCGGATTTAAGGAAAAATGAAAGGCTTTTGGTTTTGATTACAGCCTAGAACTCTTCTTATGCTTCCATGTAGACTATTCTGCCTTGTTAAACTGCCCTCATTTCCAGGATGTGATGTTTCGTATTTAGTTCTCAATACAGATACACCGAAAAAAAGGAACGCATAAGTTCCGACCGCATTCGTTATGAAAAAGAAGTTGTGCTTTTCTTTTCGCATGTGCAATAGAATTTCCGTCTGATGTTTAGTGTAGATTGAAAATAACGCCTGCGTACTTCAAAGTTTCCCAAAAGGTTGTGCACGTGAAATTTCATTAGAGCGATGCTCCCTTTTAGGAAGTCTTAAGCAGTTCAAATTTCTTTATCGCCTTTAAACTTACATATATAAGTTTTCCAGTTAACCTCTCAGATAATGCGCAGGAGGACAGTATGAAACGTAAATGGGCAGTCTCTGCTATGAATGCTATTGTCAAAACAAGGATAAGCCTATTTCGTGATATAATATGATGTCCTGGTAATACAGAACTGTATTTCAGCTTTATGAAACAAAAAACGTTCAGAAATATTTTTGTTTGTGCTTTTGTCTTTGCACGTCCTTGAGCTGTGAGAACTGAGGAACAACACAAGCACGCACATAAACGAATACCCACAAATCTTTGTTCCGCTTAAGGAAAACTTCGTCAAATTCCCATCATTGTTTAGGCAAGTGTATCGAGGTAGTAGCATGTCAGGAGCACTTGTGTTCAAATAGTGCAAGATGTTCAAACAAGGGCACCAAGATGTATAAGATGACCGTAGGAGAAGCAGGCCTTCAGCAAGCTCTACTGATCCTAACATGGAAAGAAAGATGCATGTATTCTGCGCATATCGCGGGTTAACCGGTCGAATTATCGTCAGCCAGTTGGACATGCAATTACTACTAACAATTTGGGCATGCGAAAAGTTTCCACAAACATTGCGCCATGGTTGACGAATTCCGTTCAGTAGCTCCGCATGCAGCTGTGCCAGGACGTTGCCGGACGTCAAACTTGTTTCCTAGAGTCAGCACTTGGGTCGTGAATCTTTAGTGCGGCCACAAATCCGAGCGCCAGAACTGTCAGTAATGTCTTCGTCGTTGACAAGAAAAAGGAAGGCAACACGTTCGAAGACAAAAGTGAAATCACGCTTAGAACTTTTTTAAGTGTGACAGATACATTCACAGCTAGTTTAGCTAGCTAGTAGATACGTTCACAGCTATTTCACAGATAATCCGTCACAAAAGACACCAGGGACATCCTGCGGTGTTTCTTAGAACATTCTGCGAGTATAGAAGAGAGTTGTGGCCGGCAACACCGTGGCCGCTACACCAGGATTATACACCCATTAACAATGCCCTCAGCATCCGCCAGTTCCTTCCCGAACATCTTCGTTTAAGAGCAATCTCCAAATTAGCCTCATTCTTTTTTATTCTCCAAGTTGAACAGAGCTATCAACGGGGCCCGCTTTTATAGCCTCAAGGCCATCAAGAACATCCGTAACGACGGAGCTGCGTGACACCACAGAAGAATCTCTCGAGAAGTGCTTATAAGCGGGGCAGGAAAGTATGAAAAAAAGTGTGTTAAGCTTGACGAGGGTTATTTTAACCGGGATGCTATATATTTTCTCATGTCGCAGAACAGCTTGTCAGTGATGCTGGTCCAGTTGCTTTCCGGACAGACCTCGTATACTCCAGATAATAAAAGTAATGGAAAAAAATAATTCGGAATTTCTATTGTACGGTTATGTTTCGTGTCAGCAAAATATCGTATATTTGAATATCAACACAGTTCCCTGCTTTTCCAAGAAGTTTGCAGACAAAAGAGGCGCCGACTTACAGTGTTATATACATTGATAAATGAGCTAGATTTGTGAGCTGCCGCGTGGCAGATTGTCTCGGCTCCCCTGCCGTTGGCCTTCGAGGGCTCTTTTTGCAGTATTTTTCTGGTAAAAAAAAGCTGTTTTATCATTTTCGCAAACCCAGATGCACTGCTGGGTCCCATGTCGTGTTCCATGTCGGGTTAAATCTCGGGCTCCATGTCAGGCTCCATGTTGGTTCTCTGTCTGCTCTCCGTCAACTAGAGGTCGTTCTCCCATCATGTCTTCTTTTACTGCAGCTTTTACCGCTGTGGTTTATGGGCATCTGCTTCGAAATAGCACTACCACAATTCCTGGTGTTGCAAGGATAAGCGCTTCATAACTAAACAGCCTCAAAGAAGTGCCGCACAAATAAAAAAACGACATTTTCATCTATCTGTGTCCATTGATCTGCATACCCCTAAATTTTATCTCGAAAATACAGCAAAACCACGGAAGCATGCTCCGGCACACCTGCGTTCAACCGATGCCTAACGAGTCAGGTTCAAAGGCGTGTTCCTACTCACTTTTGTGCCCGCGCTGTCGAACGTGCTGATGAGGCTCTTCGCGTAGAAGAACCCCAGGCCTCCATACAGCATGGCCTTGGTGCCATCCCGATAGTACAGCGGAGGAGCAAGGGCTCCCACAGCGAGCCTCACTTCATTCAGCAGGTGCTCGTATTGAGCGTAGGGCAGTGCCGTGCTCTCAATTAGGCTATGTGCAAGGACTCCCACCGGGGTGCCCGAGAGATTGCGTTCATTCCGCCTGGTGGCTATCCACAAATTCGCGAAAGTGGTGTCGTTGTTCTCGGGGAATTTGCCGTAAATGTCCTCTAGGACGTTGTCGGTGAGGAATTCCGCTGGTGGCCACAAAGCAGTGCGGACTCTAAGCAGCTTCTGCGTGGCGACGTGCTTCGTCTGTTCGTCGAGCCACACCATAGCGGATGTCTTGTTGAAGGTGACCTGCGGCGGAATATTATTCCCACTATTTCTGTTTCTTTTTCAAACAACCACCCCGTTTACACAGCACACATCAACACTCAGCATTTTCTTGTTCGTTATCACAACGCCCATCAACAGCGTCAATTATGTCGGCTCGCTGTTTGCCGTTTATTACAGTAATTATGTTAATTGAAACTGTTACCCGTTGTGTCCTCCACCCGCTACCAGACCTTACCACCTCCACTTCCTCGTAATCTTAAGTGGAGCTTTAGATACACCTTGATTTCATACCACTGTATTTCTGTCAGTGTACTATAGTTTGTGAGAATGTCGAGTTTACGTGCAACGGCAAGCATGACGCATGCGTCTGGGCGAGGCATGGGTTACCAAAAATATTGGGGTGGCAGAGTGATCGGTATGGTATTGATGCGCGCCGCCTGGACCTATTGGGAGTCACATACAGTGGCGCTAATTTTGCACTTGCATATGCGCAATCTCTTCATCATTTCAAGATTTCTTATGATATGGTGCATGGGAATATGGTGTACTCTGAGAGCGCACTTCTGTGGTGTTCGTTAATATGAATGCATGTCTATTTTCTACACTGCACATCCTGCTATATTGCTGTTTTTACTGGTTGTGCCATGACACGTCTTCCACTCGTGGGGTCTAGTTTACTCCCTGGCATTAGAGTGTTCTTTAAAGTGCGGAAGCACTGAATATTTCAATCAACACAACTTCTTTTTATTCTTGCAGCATCCCACGCCTTACATTGGTGTTACGAGTAGTCCTTTTCGCATCTGCTTCCTCTGTATGCCTCTATAGCACTGTCAAAGCATAAATTGTTCAATTTACGTTCCGTGTCTGCATTTAGGAAAAGATGAGCTAGCAGCCTTCGATATCATCACATACTTGAAAACTAGAGAAATTGTCTCGCCATGCGTACACCAAGTAAGCTCGCTGCTTCGAGAAGGCTGTATCATACCGCATTTACTACTTAGCAGTCCTGCTATCTTTATTGACAACAGCTGTACACTGGCATATTTGTCCATTTGACAAAAACTACCAAAGTTTTTAGACCAAGCTTGCTCCGCCATGCTCAGCGCGATCATCACGCCATTTTCTGGCGGTTCAAAGTCCAGGATGCACAGCGTTGATTACAAATTCCACCCAAAAATCAAGTTATGTCTCTTAATCTTTCAAAAAGACACCAGAAATACTTTGCACACCCCAGCAGGCGCTCCGTATTAATTTCTACATCCTAGTGTTCTTGAGATTCCAATTAAGTGTATGAGTGTGCCACGAACAATGCTGCCTTTTCAATACATAAGCGTATATAAATTTGCATATTTTACTTTTCTTGAATGCCACATTACTACCTGCCTCTTAGTATGGTTAACAGAGACACAATGTAAATTAGATGACCTCTTGGGTCTGCAAAATCGAGCTCTACCTGCATCAAATTCATTACCGAGAAATACCGCAAAAGAAGAAGAAAACCATGACAAGGAAGGCCGACAGGACAGGTAATGATAACCAACAATAGGGTTTACTTTTACGAGCACAAATGTATACGCACACTTGTCTAATCCTTTCGTGCTGTTTCCTCGTAATAAAGCTCAAATTCAGACCCTTTTAAATCATATGGACACAATCGAGTGATCCCTTTATGCAATGTTCTAGGGAATTTTGAAAAGAAATCACAAAATGGCATATGCATGGTGTCCCACGTAATTTGAGCGAAATATTAAAGATATGCAAATGGCACGTAGCTGGACAGAACCAAGGTAATGTTGCTTGTCGTCGCTTGAATGTACTCAGATTATCTTTTTTGCATCCTGCCTAATGAGATGATTAGTCTAATTTATTCTATTTCATTTATTTTATAAATAAGGCAATCACCATGTGCTGATATTAGCAGGGTGGTACAAACCTAATTAGTACAACGGTTCGTACAGAAGAATGCACAGATTAATGATACTAAAAAAACTATTACATAAATAAATACAAAGCATACAGGTTGCGCACACACGAGGTTACACCAAACAACTAAAATACTGTCATTGGAAACATGACACAAATAGTGTCACTGTAAACATGATAAGAAAGAATTTAATGTTGGCGCAGTGACGACGTAATTTTTTACCTGTTTCCAGTCCACTATTCTGCGCGGGAAGAATGAGAAACAGTTGCTACGTGAGGAAAAGCCCTTATAGTGAAATTGTGTCTTTGCCGTACCGTATCCGGCCGAGAAGGATATGAGCACCGTTATGTCAATCTTGTAGTGGCACTTTACTAGTTGATATATGAATATCGATCGCGAACACCGATTTCATTTTGCCATAGTAGAAAGATCAGCCCTTTTTAAAAGCTCTGTTACTGACCTTTCGTAAATCTGTTATAAATAAAACGCATGGCTCTTCTCTGTACCTGTTCTTGTTTGGCGATGTTAGTCATTAGAAACGGGCACCATATCACTGCAGCGTAATCTAATATGGGCAGCACAATGGATTTGTAAGCCAAGAAGCAAACAGAAGGGGAGGAAAGCTTAACTGCTCGCCTGAGAAAGAAGAGTTAAGGGATCACATTTGCAGTGACATAATTAGTATGAGTATTACAATTGAGATGGTTCGAAATCCACTGCCCTAAATATATTCAGTTACTAACTTCAGAGAGGAAAGTGTTATTAGTACTATAATGAAAGGGTAAAGGTTTCTTTTTATGTGTTATTGTCATGAAAACCGGTTTTTCAACATGGATCACAAACTGCCATTCACTACATGAAGAAGCAACCTTCTCAAGTACGCTGTTAAGCAATAATTGATCCGATTTGGTATTAATTTCGGAGCACAGAACACAATCATAGGCGAAGAGTTTAATATGAACTGAAATATCTCGTACAAGGTCATTGATATTTAGGAGGAACAAAATTGGCCCTAATACCGAACCCTAATGTACCCAAGAATCCACCCTTACGTATGCAGATATGGGGCGCTATCACGTAAAACTATGCCAAGCTTTTCTATCCCAATTCTGCAATCAGCCTTCCGCTATTGGTCAAAGACTTTTTTGAACCAACCCCTCTTCGCCTGTCTGTGAAGCGGCGTCGCGAAAACGGTGATAGCTCCCCGTCTGATATGATGCGTACACACTGGTTATGCATGACTGGACCGAACAAAAGAAAAATTGTGATTTCTGATTCGACGCCTTTTCGACATGAGCTCTCGGCTACTGGTCAAAAGTTTTCGGGCTACACCCACTTCACCTGCCTGTCACGCGATGTCACAAAACCACGAAATCTCAACGCGTCAAAGTGACGTGTACGCTATAAAGATGCATTATTATGCCCGAACGAAACAGGATTTTTTTTCTGATTAGCCGCATCCTTCCCGGTTCCAAAAGGAATAAAAGATGGCTGCCACCGATCGCTTGGGCACTGGCAACTCGCACCTGCCGGAGAGCATGGGTGTATTTGCGTACAATAAAACTTTTTGCGTGGCCGTGTAACGTTATCGAGCACTTTCGGCATGTTTATGACCTCGCTCTGCCAACTCTTCTCTGCTGAGGATCCGTTTAAGCGACATTCCTAACCTTCCGTTGCATGCCGCCACGATTTTCGGCCAGCCACGTCAAGCCATGTAAGGGAAAGTGGATCAATCGCAGACGCCGGCACCACCCTCTTCATGCGGTCAGATTTTCAGTGCACTAGCTCGGCTCCATCGCATCCTGCTCCACTCGAGCGTGCTCCTCGCCTCCTGTCAGGCAATTAGATAAGACAAGCCGCTCAGCGTAGGCAATGTTATTCGTTTTTAAAGCAAGCAAAAGTGACTTCTTATAAATGAGGAGAGCGTTTGATTGGTCTGTTCATAAAGCCCTGCGGGTCACCGCCAGATGCTTGCGTCGGCGGTTACGCGAATTTGAAGTCAGGAGGTTGGAATAAAAATATATTGGAGTATTTTTACGTTAGAGGGCCCCAGATTACACAAGGTTCGGCGACAGACTGCGGATGGAACCATTAATAACACTCCAGAAACTTCCGATAGATGCAGGCGCGTCCTGCGTTGTGCGGTAACATTTGTTAGGCTGGTGAAACGTGGTCACCCGATGGAGATAAACAAGTACACGTGTCAATATCCCCTCTTAGAAAGCATCCTCCCGATGCTACAAACATGAGAGAGCGAAACACAAAGGGACACTTATTTTTCAAAAAGTAACAAAACAACGAAAAGAAACAAAGTCTAAAAGAAAAGTTCCCAATGTCAGGTACGCAAAGTCCCAAAGTTCATTAGCGCAGGTAGAACGGCTTGAGTCGCACAACGTGAAATATTTCAGGTCGTGAGCAGCGCCGCTGTGATAGCGAAATGCCGTCTGGTACGACCACATTGTCGAGTGCGCCAATGCGTCAGATGATCTTGTAGGGTCCCAAATAGCGGCGTAAGAGCTTCTCGTTAAGTACTCGTCGGCGAATTGGGCTCCAAACCCAAACGCAATCGCCGGGCTGGTACTCGACGTAGCGTCATCGAAGGTTGTAGTGCCGGCCGTCGGTCCTCTGCTGGTTCTTGATCCGCAGATGGTCGAGCTGTTGGGATTCTTCGTCGCGCTGGAGATAGGTGGCGACGTCAAGATTCTCTTCGTCGGTGACGTGCGGCAGCATGGCGTCGAGATTCGTCGTCGGGTTCCTGCCGTAAACCAGCTTAATTAGCGTGATCTGGGTTCTTTCTTGTACCGCCGTGTTCTAAGTGAAGGTTACGTACGGCAGGATGACATCCCAGGTCTTGTGCTCGATGTCGACGTACATTGCTAGCATATTGGCGAGGGTCTTATTCCGGCGCTCCGTAAGACCATTCATCTGCGGGTGGAATGCAATTGTCCTCCCGTGGCTTGTCTGGCTGTATATTAGAATGGCGTGTGTGAGCTCCACTGTAGAGACCGTTCCTCTGTCGGTGATGAGGGCTTCTGCGGCGCCATGTCCCAGCAGGATGTTCCCGACGATGAAAGCTCTACCTTTCCGCCGAGCTTTCGTTTCAGGGAAGTGGGTGAGATAGTCGATCGCCACGACGAACTACTTATTTCCGGATGTCGACAACACGTCCATCCCGATCTGCTGAAATGGTCGGGAAGAAGGCTGCATCGGCTGTAGCAATCCCGCTGGCCTTTTCGGCGGCGTTTTACGTCGCTGACAGTCTCGGCATGGGCATGACGAAATGGGTGACGTCGGTAGTCAGGCGCGGCCAGTAATACTTTTCGCGTATCCTCGATATCTTCCGGGAGGATCCGAGGTGCCCAGCTGTCGGATCGTCATGTAGGGCGCGCAGTACTTCTGGAAGCAGCGCTGACGGAACAACAAGAAGGTAGTTGGCGCGGCCTGGTGAGAAGTTCATCTTTGAAAGTATATTGTTTTGAAGTTAGAACCAAGAGAATACTCGCTTAAATGCCCTAGGGACAACGCCGGTGAGCCCCACCAAATACTCGACGAGGCTTTTTAGCTCCAGGCCTGCTCGTTGCTGTTCAGCGAAGTCTTCCAGGCTTACTATACCAAAGAAGGCGTCGTCACCCTCGCAATGTTGCGGCGATCGGTCAAGGGGGCGCGTGATAGGCAATCGGCATCAGTGTTTTCATCCGGACTTGTAGGTTACAGTGATGTCGTATTCTCGTAGTCTGAGGCTCCACCGCGCCAGCCGTCCTTAAGAATCATTTAAATTTCCTAGCCAACACAATGCGTGATGGTCGCTCACGACGTTGAATGGCCTGCTATATAGGTAAGGGCGAAATTTTGCAGTAACTCAAAAAATGGCGAGGCATTCCTTTTTGGCCGTAGAATAACTGCCTTCTGCTTTTGCAGCGACCGGCTAGATTAAGCTATCACTAATTCAACTGCGTCTTTCCTCTTGACTAGGGCGGCACCGAGGCCTAGGCTACTGGCGTCAATGTGGATTACGGTATCGGCGTCCTCGTCGAAGTGCGCAAGTACCGGTGGTGACTGCATGCGTCTTTTGAGTTCTTCAAACGCGTCGGCTTGTGGCGTTTCCCACTTGAGCTCGACATCAGACTTGGTTAGAGGGGTCAGTGGCACAGCAATGCGTGAAAAGTCCGTGAGAAAGCGGCTGCAGTAACAACACATGCCAAGGAATCTACGAGTTGCCTTCTTGTCGAAGGGCTGCTGGAACATTGCGATGGCTGCTGTCTTATATGGATCGGGGCGGACTCCAGATTTGCTGATGACGTGGCCTAGGAACAGAAGCTCATCGTAAGCGAAGCAGCGTTTTTTTACGGCTTTCAAGGGAGCCCTGATGACTTGATTGCCTCTAGCCCAGTCACATGCCGCCTTAGGTGATCGTCGATATTTCCGGCGACGACGACGACGTCATCGAAGCAAACAAGACAGGTCTGCCACTTCAATCCTGTTAACACCGTGTCCATACGCGCTGGAACGTTGCAGGCGCCGAGCACAGTCCGAATGGCATGATCTTGAACTCGTAGAAGCCGTCTGACATGATGAAGGCGGTCTTTTCGCGATCTCTCTCGTCGACTCATATTCGCTAGTAGCCAGACTTGAGATCCATCGTCTAGAAGTATTTAGCGTTGAAGAGCCGATGTAATGCGTCCTCTATCCGTGGGAGGGGTATAGGTCCTTCTTATTGATCTTGTGCAGTCGACGATAATCGACGCAGAAACGTGCGCTTCCGTCCTTTTTTTTCACCATGACAACAGAAAATACCCACTGGCTTTTCGATGGCTGGACGATGTCGCGCAGCATTTCGTTGACTTGTTGTCTTATATAGCTTCACGTTCTCGCGTCGAACCTCGGTAAGAGCTCTGGCGAAGTGGTCGAGCGCACTCTTCAGTGATTATGCGATGCTATGCGACTGGTGTTTGTCGAATCCTCGATTAGATCGAAAAGCAGTATTTGTATCGTCGAAGCAGACTTCTGAGTTGTTGCTGCTTAATTACGGGGAGACTTGGATTTATGTCGAAGGTGGTACGGGAACTACGGTTATCGCGGTAGATGTGGCAGAATCTGAAAGGACAAACGCATTGCTGTTTCCATAATTTCCTCGATATATGCGATCGTCGTGCCCTTGTCGATGTGCTTGAGCTCCTGCCTGAAGTTTGTTACCGAAACTTTCGCTTTTCCTCTGTGCAGTCGAGCAATCCCTCTTGCGACATACATTTCACTGTCGAGCAGCAGACTTTCGTCACCCTCGATGACACCTTCTACGTCGACGGAATTGACAATGCTGGACCGGAACGGGATGCTGCCTTGATTTTCGATCACACTCTGGGCATGGCGACTACGAAAGCTCTCTGTCGGTATCGCTTGGTCTTCGGATAGCGTTATCGACTTCGACTTCAGGCCGATGATCACGCCGTGTTGGCTCAGAAAGACCATTCAGAGAATTACGTCTCGTGAGCACTGTTGAAGGATAACGAAGGTGGCAGGGTAAGTCGTGTCATGAACGGCAATTCTTGCAGTGCACATTCCAGTCAGCGTTATTAGGTGTCCTCCAATGGTCCGTATTTGAGGGCCTCCCCATGCAGTCTGAACCTTCTTCAACTGGGCGGTGATGGGTCCACTCATGATGGAGTAGTCGGCTCCTGTGTCCACAAAGGCGGTGACTGCATGGCCGTCGAGAAGCACGTCATGATCGGTGGTTCTTTGTCTTGCGTTGAAGTTAGGTCTCGGCGTCGGGTCACGGCAACGTCGTGTTGAACTGAAGCTGCAACGTAGCTTCTTCGGGTCGTCTTTCGTTGGCGTATTCTTGACTTTCAGGCTTCGCCGGGATGGCGTCGTCTCGTTTATATGTCGCCGAAAAAGTCTTTTCGGCGTGTTCGTCGGCGGCGGATGATCTTCATCAGTTCGACGAACAGCAACTGCACCTCCATCGGTTACTGCTTTTAGTTTTGCTGGTATGGGCTGATGGACCGGCCCCGGGCTGGGCCTTTGTATGGACGGCACTGCGGCGACAGATAGTTGCATGGTGGCAGTGAAAGGGACGGTCGTCGAGGGCTCCACTGTGTTCCAGCGAGATATTCGGCGATGTCACGTGCGCGTTCACCTTGCTGTGAGCGCGGTGCATTGATGGCGAACCCTCGCAGTCCCATCTCGCGGTAAGGGCATCGGCGGTAGATGTGCCCGGCTTCTCCGCAGTGATAGCAAAGCGGATGGTGTTCGGGGGCGCGCCAAATGCCCGTCTTCCTCGGTTGGCTGCGCTGGTCAACGGGCGGGCGTGCTGCCTGAAGCGGCGGTGGACGGTGGAATTGTGGCGTTACAGGACCCTAGCGTGGACCTGGAGGGGCAGCGTGAAGGCGGGCTACAGTGGCGTACGTCATCGCTTGCGGCTGAGGCAGCGGCGATTTAGGGGCTACTCCAAGTTGTTGGAGCTCCTCACGCACAACGTAGGCAATTGAAGCCACTTGGGGCTGTGATGAAGACAACAGTTTCTGTTGCTCCTTCCGCACGACCGCTCTGATAAATTAACGCAGATCGTCGGTGGTCAGTGACTGAACTCCGGCGTAGTTTGTTGCGGCAGTTGAATTGCCGGTTCCGCATTTCCAGTGTCTTCTCGGTGTGGGTGGCCTCGCGAAGAAACTGGTCGCCGGTCTTCGGTGGGCTTCGAACCACTCCGGCGAAAAGTTCCCCCTTCACACCACGCATGGGTAGGCGGACTTTCTTTCCCTCTGACATTTTTGGGTCGGCTTGGCGGAAAAGGCGGCTCATCTGTAAAGATGGCAAGGCTCTCGTTTGGTTGCTGCGCTCAAACTTAGCCCTTTTTTTCCGGACGATGCTCGTGAAGGACCGCAGGAAGTTAGTCCGGAACATCTCCCACGTTGTAAGGATCGACACCCGGTTCTCGAACCACGTCATCACGGCTCCTTCCAGCGAGAAGTTCACGTGGCGCAGCTTGTGCTCAGAGGTCCAGTTGTTGAAAACCGAGCCTCTTTGGAAAGTCTCGAGCCAGGTGTCTGGATCCTCCGACGAAGCCACACGGAAGGTAGGTGGCTCTCTGGGTGGCTCACCCCTTCATATAGTAGCCAGTTTTCAGTGTAAGTGTCATCGGTTCCGGAAACGGTGCCAAGGTCGCGCGATTGAGCGACGATGACGGTAGGCGCAGTATACGACATGCTGGAAGCGTTGTCGCCTTGAGCTGGCATTCTCGATGCAGACAAAGAGCGCCCACTGCGTCACCCCATCGTGCGTCTGGGAGTGCCACAAACTTCCACCAACATGCTACGGGTAGACGAGAGATTTGAAACGTATTTACACAGTATTGACAGCCCTTTCATCGGCATAGAAGGCATACCAGGCAGAAGACAGCCCGCGCGACAAAAGCTAGCGTCGTCGTCGCCTTCTGTACTGTCATCAGCTTTGTCTCTGGTGAGGTTTGGTAAGTATATATATATATATATATATATATATATATATATATATATATACATACTTTTGCGCTCTTATGTACAAATATAAATACAATTAGACGATCAATTGGTAAGAGCATCGCATGCGTTCTACGGAGACGTCGATACGTATCCCCCTTTTCGCCATTTTTCTCCCATTTTCATTTCCTCTTATTGATCATTTTCTTTAAGTGAATTAAGAACTACTAGTAATTTCCCCGATGTCGTCCTTTGCGTGATCGTTGGCTACCTATTGGACTCGTAAAAAAGGGGTCCCTTGGCTTCAATACTGCTCATATATATATATATATATATATGCCGTATTTTCGCGATTCTAAGCACCCCCCTCTAGTTTTTGCGAGTGAATTGGGAAAAAAAGTTTGCATGCGAATCTAAGCACTCCCCTATTTGTTAGGAAGAGCGCATAGCCAAGACCGCCGAACGCGCTTGCTCGCTCTGTCATCGAGCCGGAGCCGTCGGAGTCCAGAGGTGGAACGGTGTCCGCGGCGCGATCTTGCCGCACAGCCGGACTGCAGAGACTGCCGGACTCGTGAGTGGCAGTGATGGTGACTGAGCATCCGACACAAGCGGTGGGTTCACTGTCTGCACCGATTTTTCTTTAGGATGTTTGCGAAATAAAATGTTATTTCTCGCACTCGTCTCGTCGTGATGTCGCAGCGAAAGAGGGAGGGGGGTCATTCTGGATTTGTCGAATCTAAGCACCCCCCTTCACTTTGGGCATCGCGATCATGAAAAAAGGGGTGCTTAGAATCGAGTAAATACGGTATACACCAGCCATGGCAATTTTCCCCAAAACCCCTTAGGTATAGCTAGTTCATTGACAAGAAATATCGCGCAAGAAACCCCGCACACAATGTTAGCCAAGTTCCCTAAGAAGCGTGCTTGTGCACAAGCTATATTGACTAACTGCATTGTTCACAAAGTTCAAGTTTAAAAAATAAATGCCCTGCTCTCTTACACACCTTACAGCGTTCCCCTGCATCACAATGTGTTTTATTGGCAATATTTCGCATACTAATGTACGTAACGTTTCCATTTATGTATTCAGTGCTTCACTCACCTTATGCAATTAAAAAAGTCTTCACTGTATTTGCCTGCTCAAAATTTTTGCATATTTATGATGTCCTAATGATCTGCTCTCTGTATAGGGCGATAACATGTTTATAATTTTTTTACAAATGAACACGGGCACCACTCGACATTTTTCTTGGAAGTTCATATTTCAGATTGCGATACGTAAGAAAAAGTTGTATTATCAGCAAATGACTTTAAATTCAAGACTTCTGCATTGGCTTACATTTAACTCGTAAGTGTTTAATTCATGAATAAGTATATTATTATAGAATATTATATAACATTATAGTACGAAACGAATGACCAAGTAAATTTTTAGTTGTGAGGGTGCTACCAGGCCCCGCACAGTCTCCAGTTCCAGCATTCGCACAGAGGGCGAGAAATCAACGGCGGCGCGTTCCAGCATGAAGCGCGCAAGTGGAGCTACTGTAATTTGGGGGCACACTTTAATTTGTATTGTTTCTGCTAGGGGAGCTCAACGCGGCTAAACATTTTGTCAATAAATGTACATATATTCACCAAGACCTGTTAACATGTCTTTTTGTTACAAAATAAGTAGACAGCTGTTTTTAGTGGGCTTCTGTTATTAAAGTCTTTGTTTTATTACTTCACTAAAGGTATCGAGACCTCACTGACATCTGATATGGAGCACCCCACTGGTATCGATTACAATAGGTGCCGCTTATCGATTCGAATTGCACGACGGTAATGTTTGTGAACGCGGTGGTCGTTTTCTTAAAGCAGCATCACGCAGGTTCGTTTTAATCACAACAGTATCTAACATTCCACAGCCGCCACCAAGCGAACGTGTTTAGAGACGGTGAATTTGATCAGCTGCGGCATTTTACTGGCACACCGGCTGCATGCACGGCTTCCGTTGTTAGTGATTTGCTGCGTCTGGGGCCGTAGTGTCGTGCTGCTTTTAAAAACGGTGTTAGCTAGCGTGAAATTTCGCCGCTGGAACCAAGCACACTCCGTGTGGAAACTACCCATACTAACGGATTAACCTTGCAGCCTCTGGGTGTGTGCACCGGTGAGTAAAAAAAGCACTGCTTAGTATTCTCAACTTTTATTTCTTTATGTGCGAGGCGAATAAACCAGATTCCGGTAGTCGCTTCTTAAAAGTGCAAAATAATAATTGTAAGGTTAGTGCTCTTCAAAGGGAATTAAACAGTTAAGGCTCTTGTTATTTCGACATGTTGCTAAGATTTCTAACACCGAGTACAGCATAAATATTAAATAGTTCTGGCTGTTTCTACATAAATAATACGCTCCGATAAATGCCCCGCAATTTAGTGCAAATGTACTTTTGGTGATAGTTGGAGTAATTGCATTTGGCACATAACGAAATTACTGGGTTTATTACCTAGTATCTTGCAAAAATTTTCCTCTAATTGAAGCTTGACTAAACACAGCCCACACAAGGACACCATTGAAAGAAATGCACACTAAGAACAGCGCTGTACACCATTTCCAGTGTGTGTGTGTGTGTGTGTGTGCGTGTGTGCGTGTGTGCGTGTGTGCGTGCGTGTGCGTGTGCGTGTGCGTGTGTGTGTGTGTGTGTGTGTGTGTGTGTGTGTGTGTGTGTACGCAGAATCTTCACAAGGTATATTTCACCTGAACACTACGCCTAAAACTGTGATTTGTACATTAATTTGAGTAACTTTGGTTTCACCACTTTTTGCTTGCATGTTTGTCATGGTTTCATCAATTCTCTTATCAGAAAGACGGACAAAAATTATTTGTCTGCAAGCTTCCAATGTCAAGCCATAAGAAGCTCAACAGGCAACATAATGAAAACAGGTCCTCTTGAACTATGGGCCTCACCATGAAATGTTGGCAAGTTTACAAATCAAAGAGGTGTGAGCATGAGGAAAGCAGCAGTCTACAGTTTTGTGCTTCCACTTCATGCTTCCCTTTTAGGGGCTTTACAACAACCGCAAAAGTAACATGATGAGTGCCAACTTGTTTCTTTTCAAGTCGTTATAGCCATGATGACTAGAAGAGAAACAATGTACCAAGCTCCTACTTGCTAATTCACAAACTATGTCACCCGCTCTTTGCAAATCAGCTTAATGGACATTGCCACCAAGTATCACATGTTCCCTGAAAACGTTAATTTGTTACAAGAAATTGCAAAAAATTTTGTTACCTTCAAGAACGCTCAATGCAATTTTAAAGATATAATACTTCATGTTGATTGAAACTATGGCAGTCACTCGTCAGTTTATTATTCTATGTTTTATTGAAAGTACCCTCAGGGCCATATGGCATTAGAACAAGGAGGGGTTGCAAAATAGTAAAGCAAAGCAAAGACCCATACAAGTGCAGTGAGTTCTCGTAGCGTAATGCTTCTCCTGAGTATACAATGTTAGCTAATGTATTGCAACAATATTTGCTGTTGATGGCTACCATACTTGAGGGAAGGTGGTTCCATTCCTGAGATGTACGGAGGATGAAACATTGAAAGAAATACTTCGTGTAACATGAATAAATTCCTACCTTACTGCGACGATCAAGGTGGTTTAAGTGTACTGGGGTCGCAGTGTAAGTAGTCGTGAAGTGTGGTGCGATGGAAACTATTTATGAAATAGCGAAAGACTGGCGGTTACGCGGCGGTGGTTAGCTAGTGAAATAAGTGGTAGGTTAGTTTTCATTGAGGTACTGATGGTACGGTTATAACGAGAAATAATGAAACGACTAGAGTGAAGTAACAAGATTAACGCTACTACCGGGATACCATATTGCAGATGCATATTCAAGTTTCGAGCGTATTAACGTCTTGTATAGCTGTAGTTTTGAAGTAGACGGCGCTTTGGAAAAGTTGCGCCATAAATACCCGAAATCTGATTAGCATTGTTAATGACGTCTTTTATATTAATGGTCCAATTTAAGTTATTTGTAATGTGTACACCAATATATTTATATCGCATGATGAAATCTAAGAATTAGATCTGGATACGCGCATTATGTTATCTTTGTTAACTAAAAAGGGCTCATGTACCGTTTGCATGAAAACAATAATTAGGTTAGCCCTGCACCGTAAGAAGTAGCTAGAAAAGGCAAATGCACACAGCCGGCCTACTCCGCACTTCTCAAACATGACAAATCATTAAAACACTTTTTCTTTCTCTTCAAACAGCAGATGACAAACCTGAGCAGTGTGTTCCCAAAAACATATTGAAATATACTCGGAGCAGAGCAAGTTAGACTTAACATTCAGCCAATCAACAGTCAACGATCAAAGGAAGCCTTAACTGAGAACTTGTCTGCGCCACGGCCCTCAAAAATATATTTGCTTGTTGAAACTAGGCTGCAGGCTGGGGTTTCCCTTGCTCACCTATTACTAAGGAAAATGGTTGTTCCCTTGTAACCTCTTTGACTTGTTTGAATACACAAATCGAGATTCTTTTTTTTCGACATGAAACCATAAGTTGCATTTTCCAAGGATGCCTGAGCATGTTTATTTAGTATCCTTGTTTATTCATACAATATTTGTAGAGGTCCTTGTAACCACTGTTGTCCGTACAATGTTCAAGTTCAAGTTCAAGCTTATTGTTTCATTACTGGTACATATATACATAACATTGTCCTCGCTTTCCTACGAGTACTCCACTGGTGTCGAGGCCATTCCTACCGCACCTGAACACTAAATTTGCAGCAGAAATATCAAGGGCATACAACGTCTGACGTAAAATTTAGCATAACGTTTTCTTACCCCTACACTTCGTGCTTCTCGCCAATGTGTTATGAAAACAATGGGACATTGCAGCACGACCTTATCTTGCCGAAAGTACATCATTGCCGAGCACTTTTTATGTTTCTTTAATATAGCTGAAATCGTTGAACGCAGACAATATAGTATGAAACATGTCAAGCAGCACTGTACGTAATACAAGTACGAGGATAGCTCTGCATAAGTATTGTCTGAAGCTTTCTTCTCCCTGCTTTGGCCGAACACGATAAGAAAACTATATGCAGCCGTGCTGCTCTCTCGCGTTTCCTCTATACACGCCGCGCCATCCTGTGTGGCCGCACCGATGTTTCCCCGTTGAGCGTGTGGGAAAATTTATTCCAAGATTGCCTGAATATTATGACACGCGTGCAACTTTCAGCTTTCAATTTTATGAAATAGATGGCTGCAGTGTCTGTGTTTCTGTATGTTGTAAACTCCGTGGCTGACAGCATTAACTCCACCTGACCTGTACGAAAATTGTGCCATGTACTGATTCATTCACCATGACAACAAACGATGTACGCTTACTTGTTTGAAGTGCTTTTATTTGCTAGTTGAGGCCTCTAGGTCACCTGGCAACATAAAAATATCTGTAGTCAAGGTAGAGTACCACACACGCGAATACCGCCCCGAAAGCGGTAATAAAGCGCCCAAAACCAGTGAGCGAGCAACGCGGGGAGCCCCACCAGCCGCTACCGAAGCGGCCATATTGCTCACGACGTAATAATGATGATATTAGTATTTATTTTGCTAGCGCCATCTCTCGGTCGCATACTTTAGTTCAGAACGTCACCACTGCTGTTATTTCCGTTGCTCTACGGAAGATACAGTTTCCCTTCTCTAAGTTTATATAGGTGTTCTGTGGTGCTACGTCCTTCCTTATCGTTCATTGCTTTGTTATGCATTGTCGGTGTACCTTTCAGAGCTGCCCGGCATAGTCAGGCATCAATGTATTCAACCATGTCGTCCAAGAAGAACAATCTTTAAATTTTGTTCGATAAAGAAAAGGTAGCTGTTTCGCCCATAAGACGAAGCATCGACTGCGATAGCAAATTAGTATACAGTTATATGAAGTAAGGACAGTAGCTTTATCGGGAGTATAAACTTGGAAACATTCGCTTACTAACTGAATTAACAATCATCATGCTAACGCGCACAGGCAAACAAGAACACATCACACTCTATGACCACAGACACTCGCTGTCAGAAAGCTGACCCGGCGCAGCAGCAGCTAGCAAAATGACCTTCGTGATGTCTACCGCTTCAGCGCAAACAGGAGGCAGAAAACAGCGCGCATAAAGATAGGAGCCGTCTGCAGATCGCTTTCAAGATAGGGCGCGCGACCTTGTGCCGCCATACAAAGTACACAGTTGCTGGTGGAGTAGAAGCTAAAGCCCCTTAAACTTCGCAAAGTAGTGCCACGCTTTGAAGAATGCCGCCTCCTCCTCGAGCGCTCTGGCCGACGCCGATGCCGCGTCGCTATTGGCCTAATGGCATCACGTGGCCCCTGGCGCCGGCTTCGTATGTCTACAGTCGCGCTTCAGTGCCATTTTTGCTCGAGAAGCGGCGCTTCTTGGCGCCATTCCTTCCATTCCTATTTTGTGTTGTTTTGATTTTGTGAACGCCTTGAAGGATTTTTTGTGGCAAGTGCGACGTCACTTCACGTCATTTTCTGTGACCATGACGTGCTGCGCGTTCGGATGCCGATATAGTTTTAGCAAAGGCAAGAATCTGTTCACGATACCGTCCGGTAAGCGCGACCGGTTAAGAAGAAAGACGTGGCTTAACCGAATCCGGAGGGAGAACTCCCGACCAACTTCTTCCCCTCGACTATGCGAGGTAAGTTGTCTCTCAGAGTATAGTATGTGCCAGGTTTGTGTATTGTGCTGCGGGCAATAACGTAGTAGATATTGCACAGTTCACTGTGCATGTTGTCATTTGTACGCACGCTTTAACACGATTTTTACGCCACGTCTGCTTTGTTTATATACGCACTACGTGGTCGTGTTAGTCGCATTTGGTGCGCTTAATCGTTTTGTACGCCAATCGGCTTGAGTTCGCGGGCACGCGAGGTTGTGTGCGATAACATGATTACAAAATTTTTAAGATTCAGCGCAGTCGTTTTGACAAAATTTCAGTCTCGATCATGAAAGCGCCTCCGGAGAGCAGCTCTCTGCCTTTTGTGGTTACTTACTAGCCTTCTTTAGATAGAATAGCTTTGTTTGCTTCATTTGTTCGTGTTCCTCGTTGGCGGTCACCCGGTGGATTTGCGATACAGAGGCACCGATGAAAAACGTGCGTGCTCTCCCGAAACAGTGTTACGCGGTGCGTTCGTCGCCGAGCGACAGCATCATAGGTACTTGAGACGTAAGTGCTAATTCGCGTGAGCTTTAAAGTGCGCGAAGCTTAAGATGCGACCGTGGAGCACACGCAAAAAAAAACGTGCGGTCGCCCGCCCGTTCCTTGGCTGGTTTAGTCGTCGTTCGTGCTTAGTCGTTTGCTCGTTCGTTCGCACGCTCGTTTATTCGTTCGTTTAGTCGTTTGTTTAGTTCACGCGCACGTATAGTCGTTCGCTTGCTCGTTCGTTCCACTATTAGTTTCTACAGTCACCATGCCTAATTGAGACGCGCTTGCTGATGGACTCTTAGGCTGGTGCGTTTATTTACGCAATGCGACAATAAATGGTGCACACGGACTTGTGACTGCAAAGGCAAATCTCTAATGCATATATGCTGAAAATAAACTGTTAACATGCAACTCGAATGCCGTTTCATATCATTTTAACCTATAGATACAACATCATTTCACTTGCCGCAATTTCGGCCGCGTCATGGCGGGGGGATTCTTTGCGCGATCATGACTTCACTAATAAATTCATGTCTCGCAAATGTTACTTCGGAGGGAGTGCAACCGTCCTCAATGCATGCACCTCAGTGCAACTCGGCTCGCGACAAGTACGTCACTTAGTAAATGGACGAACCAACGCACGATGAAGTGTTATTCGTGATAAGTCATTAACCTGAAAAAGATTACTGAAGCCCACAGTGGTATTGTTTGAGATTGAGTCAAGCATTGTTATCGCGCTCCCGCTTCGTGCACGAATGCTAAAAACTTATTTTATTTTCTTGTGTACGCAGAGTCCCGACTCGATGATCGGCCGCGGTATTTCTGTCGACGTTGAGACACGAGAAACATAATAGCACCAGCGCCCACCTCTGAGCCTTTGCGCCGCTTAGATTGGCAAGCACGCACGTTGGCGGCACTGTAGCTTGTAATACACTTTCGAACCTTCAGAGCAGTGATCTTCATCAGCCTTTGTACGTCATAGCTGATACGCGCCGCGAATTCACATGGTAAGGGCGGCGCGCATTCTTTAGGCTGTGGGCTTGCTGGAAGTCAAGATCTCGTCATTCGATAGTAAACGTGTTATTTACAACCATTCGCAACAAGACCGTGCGACCCGCCCTTGAAAAATGTTGCGTACCTAATTGTAGGGCACGCGATGTATTCGCAGTCGTCAATGCTCAGCGTTAGCACTCCTTCAGATACTTTTTTAAAGAAATAGTTATCGAAAAATGAAACAAAAGCTGCCGTTACTGAATTTGTATAACCATCCGAGTAGAAATTCTATGCTGTACACGCAGTTGCGCGGAGCTGGAAAGCCAACGTGAACGCCTAAAGAGCACTGCCTTGCTATGCGTGCATTCACTCTGCGAATATCCGTCTGCTGCGCTCGAGCATCTTAGGAGGCGCCACGGTCAAGGAGGGAGCGTGAAAGAGAGGAGAAACGAGGAGGAGTGAAGGCAAAGGAGGAGAGTGGCACTGCTTGGAAAGTAGTGACACTCTTTGAACTTTGCCGCCACCGCGCGACCTCCTCGTTCCTAGCGCGTTCCCCCGCGGCAACCAGTTCTGCCCCCGTTTTTCTCCACGACGATTAGGGCACATTCACACCGGCGACTTGAGGAGGTCGCGCGACCATTTGCGACTCGCAATCAAAAAGCGACCGAAGGCGACTGATGCTCACACCGGCAAGCCCGGCTGAGCGCGACCCGCAAGTCGCAATCCCGGAGATTATCGTTCTCAGCGAGAACTCTCGGAATCCACGCGGAATTTGAACGCGACGCCGGAGGAGGCCAGATGTAGACACACGAAAGATCACTTCCGGTGCGCCGCTGATTGGTTTATCAGTTTTGCGACCACGGTCGCGCGACTGAAAAATCGCGCAGAGAGCGACTGGCCCAAAATGGTCGCTTTTCAAGAAAGGCGACCGTTTGCGACCATTTGCGACTGGTCGCTTTGCGACCAACTTGGTCGCGCGACCACTGTCAGTCGCCGGTGTGAATGTGCCCTTAGTCTCCCTGCCGTTGCCCTTGGAAACGCGCGGATCTTGAGTTTTGCTTGTGTTTTTTTTTTCGTTAGCGCCATTTTCCTCCTGAGCACGGCTGGCTCGGTGCTTTAGCTCGGCGCAGCGAACGTTGTACGCCGTGTTTCCTGCTCTATGTGCTAGCGCTATGCCGGGCTGTTGCGCATATAACTGCAGCAAGAAGCCTGAAGATGGTTATGCCCTTTCTATGATACCACAAGAAAAGCTTGACGGATTGCGCAGAAAGCAGTGCCCAACGTTACTAGATAGGACCCAATCTAGTAAAGGTGGCAGTGGCTGCATGACATTGGCCGAAAGAACTTTGTTCCGACAAAGAACAGCGTTGTTTGCGAGCTGAGGCGTGTTTCTTATAGCTCGTAGCAAAGCCTCCCATAATGCTGCATTTTTTTTTTTTTTCATTCTTCCGGCCTGCTCATCAGCGTTTTTGTTGCGGTTGTCCTCAGTATGCTTAATATAATTGGGCGGCTCCATCACCTCGCACGTCGCTAACTGTTGTTATTCAGTCGGAAGTGCAGCATTATAGATTCTGCTTTGCGCCCTGAAAAAATTAGTGGCAAGTATATTCGTGGTATTGCAGGTTATGAGCGTTAGCTAGTCAACATTGAGGTTTTTTTTTAAGTTTTAAGGCGAAAGTCTTTAGATCTCTATGTTTCAAGGTCGCGTTGTAAACTGGAAGTATCACGTGACCCAAGGAAGCCCAGAAGTGACCCAAAGCATGTGCACCCCATGTATAAGAGAATAGTTACACAAGTTAATGCATCATTAGTGATTGACATAAGATGGATTATGGAGGATTAAGGTTGATTAGAGCGTAATAAATAAGATTAAGGTGGATTAGAGTGCATTAAGAAGGATTAAGATGCATGAATAAAGATTGAGGTGGGTGGAGGAGGATTATGGTGGATAAATGTGAAGGGCTGATGAAGGGGTATTAAGACCGATTAGGGTGGATTAGGGTGCATGAGCAAGGACTACGGCGGATTGAGGTGGATAAAGGAATATTAAGGTCGATTAATCTGGGTTAAGGTGAATTAGGTTGATAAGAGAGGAATAAGACAGATTAGGATTGATTAGGGTAGATTAAGGTAGATTAGGAACCATGAAGCTGGATTAAGTTAGATAGAGCTGGATTAAGGTGTATTAACGTATATTGGGACTATTAAGCAAGATTAAGTTAGATTAAGGTCTATGAATAAGGATTAAGGTGGATGAAGGTGATTTAAGGCGGATTATGATGGATTAGGGTTGCCAAAGGAGGATCAAGACCGTATAGGGTAGGCTAAGGTGCATTAGGGGCGATGTAGGTTGATTAGGTTGAATTAAGGTGGATTGAGAGTATTAAGCTGGATTAAGGTGGATGAAGGAGCATTAATGTGGATTATGGTGGTCTAAGGTGAATTAGGGTTCAGTGAGTATTAAGACCGATTAGTCTACCATAATCCTCGTAATGCACATTAATCCACCGAATCCACATTCATCAACTTTAATCCTCCTTCATTCACTTTAATCCACCCTAATCAACGAAAGTCCTCCTTAATCCACCTTCATCGACCTTAATCTACTATAACCCTCCTTAATGCACTTTAACCCTCCTTAATCAACCCTAATGCTACCTCACTCACTTTAATCCACCCTAATCCACTCTAATCGTCCTTAATTCACCTTAATCCACCCGAATCCACATTCATCTACCTTATTTCACCCTAATCCTCCTTAATCCACCCTAATCCTCCTTCATTCACCTTAATTCACCCTAGCCCACCATAATACTTCTTAATGTACCTTAATCCTTCTTAATCCACCCTTGTCCGTCATGCACTTTAATCCACCCTAATCCACTTTAATCGTCCTTAATGCACCTCAACGCACCTTCATTCACCCTAATGCACCTTCATCGACCTTAATCCAACCTAGTCCTCCTTTATGCACCTTCATCCACATTCATTCACCCTAATGCACCTTGATCGACTTTAACCCACCTTAATCCTCCTTAATACACCCGAATTCATCTTAATCCAATCACTAATCAATCATTACTTTCCTAATCATTAATCATCTCTTATACGCGGCTGCACATGCTTTGGTTTGCTTCCCGTCTGTATATTGTCTGTAGCTCGCAACGGGACCTTGAAACAGAGATCTAAGGCTTTCGCTTAATAAGCCACACACGAAGGGATGTGTCACAAGCAATACTACATAAGACGCACGAAGTAAAGCATCTGATCACGTGGCAGAAATAGTGTCTGGTGTATCGAACTCGCCTCAAAGCTTCCTTTACATCGGTATACCCCGTTCAAACGGCTTGAAGAAAAAACTAACCTCCTCATAAACGTTGCCTCCAGCATTATCGATGCTGTTATTAGCATTTCTAAAAATTTTCAACCCCACTGAGGCGCGCAACTGGCCCAACATAACACGCCTCCATAGAATCCTGCGGCCCGTTCGCGGGAGCCCAGGAGGAAAAGCGCGCCGTGCGCAGCCCACGGGCGAGGAGAATCGAGGAGGAAAGCGCCGTGAGGAGGAGAGTGACGCTACTTTCAAGTTATGAAAGGGCTTTAGCCCCACCCACTCCCTGTAGCGCTGCCGCCCCACTTTCCTCCGCTTCGCGCGCGAAATTGAGCCGCGTTCTTCAGCTCACCTTCCGCCCGGTCGCGTATTTCCAAGTGCTAGTAGGTACAGCGAGGCGTGGCACTTGCTGAAACGACGGACGTTTGCGCGCATGCGTAAGTAAGAGCGGGTGCGAGAGAGGAAATCTGGCGAGCTTTGCTCCTTGAAAATACGACTCTGCCTAGGTCTTGACGCGCGTTGTATGCGCATATCCGTAGGCTTGCCGGCAGAAGTCGCGGTGCGCGGCAGTGCTGAACTTAGCGTTGCAAGTTGGCGGCTCGACGCAATTATATTTATTTGATCTTTTCACTAATGAAAACAACGTGTCATTATTTCGCATTATTAGCGGCGCCTCGAGGACATCAAAACGGCGACGGGGACATCAAAGCTAGAAGCCGGGCTTGTTGGTGGGTTGGGGCTCGCAGAGGCCGGAGCGTGCCAGGGGGTGTTCGCATAAAAAATTGGCTGTCCGCGATAGCGGACAGCCGATCTTATACTCCCCTGGCACTCTTCGGCCTCTGCGGCCCCAACCCACTGGCCACCCTGCTTCCAGCTTTTATCCCCCGGCTACTGCTAGGGTGCCCCGGAGATCCTGCGCCACCTGCTCTAAAATAACCTCAGGTGCTCTCCTAAGGCCTCCGTTTGCCGGTTACATGTGCCCTCCTGGAGCAGTGCTCTTAAAAATCCGATCTATCGTCGCGACAAAAAAAGCGACCCGCGACTTATACAACACCACTCAGAACATTTTCCCTTCAGACACAGCGATCACCAAGCGGCGTCCACGCCCACTGCCTCACCGCGCGGGCAGCCAGCGGTTGAGCGTATAAACCAACTCGACCGCACTCCGCAATGCCGGCATGTCTAGGGGACAAACTAATACAACGCGTTCTAAGAAACCTCCTCCGTGGTGCCTAGGCTGAGTCATATATTCAAGGAGCAAAAGCCCCCAGATTTTCTCTCTCGCGCCCGCTTTTACTCGCGCCTGCGCAGAAACGTCCAGCGCCGTCAAAAGCGCCACGCCCCGCTGTACCTATTAGCCATTGTAAAAACGCCGCCCCGGTCGTGAAATACGCAGTTGCTGCCGGAGCCCAACGCAACTCCCCCCTTCCTTCTCTGCCATCCCCTCACGGCCTTTCCTGCGACCGAGAACGGCGCGTTTGCTCTCAGCCTTTCTCCCTGACGCGCGCCAGATTGAGCCGCCGGTTCCTCGGCTCTCCTCGCGCACTTTCACCCGCACAACGGTGTTATCGCCGTCGGACTTTATGTGGAGCATTACGGTGACGGCAAAAATGTGCATGGAATGTCCATATACTTGCTAACGCAATAAAAGATGGCAGTACCCATCTTGCGATAAAGGTTGACACTGTTGCAATTAGCATTGACGATATGAACCGACACACCCTGTTGCAACAGCCGAAATGCGTCGTGTATGCGGCCTATATGCAGCCGTGCTGCTCTTTCCCGTTCCCTCTATAGACGCTGCGCCATAATGTGCGGCCGCACCGATGTTTCCCGTTGAGCGTGTGGGAAAATGTATTCGAAGATTGCCTGAATATTATGAGACGCGTTCAACTCCAGCATGTACCAGATAAATTCAAAGGGGCCCTGAACAAGCTTTTATCGAAGTGGAGAAAGACATTTGAAGTAAAAATAGGCTATTTGAGAAATACTTTACCGCCAAAAAGTACTTCAATGCGTACAGCAGAAGCGGCGTTATTGAGAATCTAACACGGCCACCGCTATGCTCCTGTTCCTTCTTCAGTGCCTTGCACTGCGAACGCTACGGCGCAGTGGGGCGTGCCCACAACGCTCCGCCTTCTAAATGTCACCGTGGCGCGCAGTTAAAATTTCTTTCTGGTTGTTGACGTAGACGCCGCGACTTTCACCTTTGGTGGCTACGACACACTAAACAAGCCAAACGCAGTTGTCAAGCCGTGGTGCGCTTAACCAGTGGACTCGTGGCAACACCCCGCGGCGGCCGCGGTATCTACGCTATGTAGCCGACCGCATGAAGACGTTCATTTGAGGGATCGCCCGACGTTTGTGCGCAGGCGCGAGTACGAGCGGGTGCGAGAGAGAAAATCTGGGGGCTTTTCCTCTTTGAATAGCTGTCTTTGTATAGGTACTACGTAGGAGAAATGTCGGTGCTCGTGTTGTATGCATTTGTCCCATAGGCATGCCGGCATTGCGGAGTGGGGTCGATTTGTTTATGCTCGGACGCTCGCTGCCCGCGCGGTGACGCACTGGGAGCGGACACCTTATTTGGTGATCGCTGTGTCTGAAGGCACGTCGGACACACAATCTCGTGCCTGCGGCGCTGGTGCTGAGTCAGTAATGCCGGTTTGAATCTTTCTTGCCCCTTACCGCGCTTTACCGTAAAAAAAAAAAGGAATGATTTTCCCGGGGGAGCAGAGGGGGCCACAGTGGAGGCCCCGCATGCTCTCCTGCTGCAGTATCTTCGCTGTTGGTAGGCTTTTCGTATGCTGCTATCCGCGACTTCTGAGAAGCATCGCCGAGGGGTCCCCTTTGAGTGAAATAAACGCACAGCGCCTTAGAACCACGGTTCAACCCCACTGCCTTTGCGTCTCGCACACGTCAGCTTAGGAGTATGTTAGGGTTAGGTTACCTTAGGTTAGCTTAGGTTAGCGTAAAATGCGTTAGGGTGAGAATTATTGTCTTTTCGTGTAGGCCACGTTTGGTTAGGTTAATGTGAGGTTAAGTAAGGTTAGCGTAAGAGGCGTTAGGGTAGCACGACGTATTCTCATAGCGGTTACAGGGGCGTAGAGCTTAACCGACGGCCTCTCAGCCACTTGCGTTCAACCGTGGTTGCTAAGGCTCTCTTACTTCTAGATTTTAAATATATGCGGCCTGGCTTCTACTACGCTCCGTACTACTCTGATGTTATGTTCAAGGTACGTCACTTTAAGGCGCGAGAAAGCTATGATCGGACAGGAGTGACATAGCACGAGCACCGTAGGTGCGAGATAGTCTGTTCGACACTGCGGTCGCCAAATGGGGCGTCAATGCCCGCTGCTTCATCTATTTTACCCCGCTGGCAGCCAGCGTCCGAGCGTAAACAAACTCGACCCCGCAATGCCGGCACGCCGGACAAACACATACAACACGCGCTAAGAAACCTTCTCCGTAGTGCCTAGGCAGAATCATTTATTCAAGGAGCAAAAGCCCCAGACTGGCCCCCTCGCGCCCTCTTGTACTCGAGTCTGCGCAGAAGCGTCAGGTGATGCCTCGAACGAACGTCTCACGCCGACCGCACCTTCATGTCAGCTATCGGCCAATAGGCGCCGTCTAAGGGGATGACGAAATAGTGCATCTAGAAAAGAGTGAAGACAGTGCCTTCTGTTGAAAAGAGAGCGTTGAGAGAAAGGTGATTTCGCGATGCGCTTGCGAGCTTCACGCAACCGCGTACGTTAGCGAAACTTGGTTCTTTGTTTACAGCAGTGCATGCAACCTGCGGACTATGTTATTTCCCCAAGACAGAGGGGTGGTTGTGGGCCCTTGTAAGTAAAGACAATAAAAAAAAGAGTTGCGAGTGGCACAGGCCAAGTGGCACATACCCGGTGCCAGATATCCAGTGACACTAGTTGTTCCCACGGTGGGTTTCGAACTGTTTTATGGAGATAGATAGATAGATAGATAGATAGATAGATAGATAGATAGATAGATAGATAGATAGATAGATAGATAGATAGATAGATAGATAGATAGATAGATAGATAGATAGATAGATAGTTGATAGATAGTTGATAGATAGTTGATAGATAGATAAATAGATATAGATAGATAGATAGATAGATAGATAGATAGATAGATAGATAGATAGATAGATAGATAGATAGATAGATAGATAGATAGATAGATAGATAGATAGATAGATAGATAGATAGATTCTCCGGAACGTGCGTCAATACCCTGAGAATGCTAACTGCAGTAAAAACTAACACGCCGTCTAGCCGTGGAGCCCGATACCTTGCTAAGAAATAGCTTGTCTTCATTGGCGTCCCTGTACAATTCTTTCTTATCATTTCAGATAATCTGTGAGCCCTTGTTTCCAACATAACTATATTTACAGAAGGGTTGAAATCCGGGCCAGTTGGTACACAGTTGAAGGAAAGAACTAGTCACATAACACAAAGGACAAGAAGAGAGGTTCACCTATCGTTGTGGTGTGAACCTCTCTTCTTGTCCTTTGTGTTTTGTGACAGGTTTTTTCCTTCAACTATATTTACAGGTCACCTGTGTAACAACCGCCATGCCATTGCACTGATATTGACACTTGTACTTGTTTATCTTTATTGGACGACCATGTTTCACTGCCTAAAAATGTTATCGCATAGCGCAGGGCGCGCCTGCATGTATCGGAAGTTTATGGAATATCGATGGTTCCATCCGCCGTCTGTCACCGAACCTTGAGTAATCCGATTGCATGTTTGCGCGACGCGAATAGTGTAGAGCTTTGCGGAAGACACGCGGGTCCCAGCGATTACTCTGGAACATTCGACGACTGACGTATAAAAGCCTACACGCTTGACCCGCTAATCAGATCTTGACGACCGCCAAATGTGTTCACCACTGCCGCCGTTCTTCAAGTGTAGCCTGTTTTTGTTGGCACAGGTTCGCCAAATAAAAGTTAGTTTCGTCTTTCACAGTATTGCTACTGTGTTCTTTATACGTCACTGCCTCGTGGCATCTCGTGGAGGTGCTTTTCGTACATGTACCGGACGCCCCCGACAAGCCGTGGTCCTAGCCCGGACCGCAAAGAGAACACCAGCGTAGTGTAAGCCGCCAGCTACAACAAGCCGCCAGCAAGCAAGCCGAGCAAGCCGCCAGCTACAACAGCTGCCCCCGGAAAATTGTGGCCGAGACAACCCAAATGGCAACCGCAGCGTCCCTCATCGTTTTGCAACAGCCCAGGGAGCCACCAACTTTCCATGGATCATCGTCTTAAGACGCAGAAACTTCGTCTGAAAACACCATCGCGTCTGAAAACCTCTGAATCATCGTCTGAAAACGCCCTCGCGATCTCGCCGACTACCTCGCCGCTACTTAGTGGACCTCTCTACGACCGTCCAGTTCGCCATGAACAGGCCGCTACCTATCACCGTGGCGCCGTCCATACACTGACCCAGCCATGGGCTGCTCTGCGAGCCCATATTCGGAAAACTAAAAGCAGCAACCGATGGAAGTGCGGTTGCTGTTAGTCGAGCTGACGAAGATCCTCCGCCGCCGACGAAGACGCCGAAGAGTCTATCTCGACGACATAACAACGAGACGCCACCAACCCGACGAAGTCTGGAAGCAAAGAATACACCGACGAAAGACGACCTGACGACGCCACGTGCCAGCCACAGGCCAACGCGACGCTGCCCTGATCTGACGCCAAAGCCAACTGTAACGCAAGACAAAGAACCATAGACATTGACGTGCTTCTAGACGGCCACGCATCACCGCCCAAGTGAACACAGGGGCCGATAACTCCGTCTTGAGTGGACACATCACCGCCCAGCTGAAGAAAATTAAGACTGCATGGGAAGGCCTTGCAATTAGGACCGCTGGAGGAGACCTCATTACGCTGACTGGAATCTGCTCTGCAAGAATTTCCGTTTATGACCGGGCTTAGCCTGCCACCTTCGTTATCCTCCAACAGTGTCCATGAGATGTCATTCTCGGCATGGATTTCCTGAACCAACACAACGCAATCATCGACCTGAAGTCGAAATCTATAATGCTGTCGGAAGATCAAGCAATACCGCCGGATGGCTGTCGTAGTCACCCCGCCTTGAGTGTGCTCAAAGGTCAAGTGAGCATCCCGCCGCGCTCCAGAAAAATTATTTCCGTCCGCACCGAAACACCCGCAGACGTAGGAGCCCTCATCGAAGGGGACCAACCTCAACTACTCGACCGTGGAATTTGTGTCGCAAGAGGGATCGCTCGAATGCACGGAGTGAAACGAAAGTGTTGCTGACAAACTTCAGCCAGGAGTTCAAGCACATCAAAAAGGGCACGACAATCGCATACATCGAGGAAATTCTGGAAGCACGCAATGCGTTTGTCCTTTCGGATTCTGCCGCATCTAACCCAATGACCGCAGTTCCCGAACCGGACTTCGACATAAATCCAAGTCTCCCCATAATTAAGCAGTAACAGCTCAGAAGTCTGCTTCGACGAAACAAAGACTGCTTTTCGAAGTCATCGAGAATTCGACCAATACCAGTCGCAAAGCATTGCTTAATAACTGAAGAGTGAGCTCGACCGCTCCACCAGAGCCCTTACTGAGTTTCGACGCCAGAACGTGAAGTTATTAGGCAACAAGTCGACGAAATGCTGCGCGACGACATCATCCAGCCGTCGAAAAGCCCGTGGGCATCTCCTGTAGTCTTGGGGAAGAAAAAGAATGGAACCCTACGTTTCTGCGTCCATTATCGTCGACTGAACAAGACCACGAAAAAGGACGTTTACCCCCTCCCACGGATAGACGACGCATTGGATCCGCTCTGCAACGCTAAACATTTCTCGTCGATGGATCTGAAGTCTGGGTACTGGCAAATAGAAGTCGACGAGAGAGATCGCGAAAATAGCCTCCATCACGCCAGACGGCCTCTACGAGTTGAATGTCATGCCATTCGGACTGTGCTCGGCGCCTGCAACGTCCAGCGCGTCATAGACACGGTGTTAGCAGGGTTGAGTGGTAGACCTGTCTTGTCAACTTGGATGACGTCGTCGCAGTCGCCAGAAATTTCGACGATCACCTTGCGGCAGTACTAGAGGCCTTCAAGTCATCAAGGCTCATTCTGAAGCCGAAAACGTGCCGCTTCGCGTACAATGAGCTTCTGTTCCTGGGCCACGCCATCAGCAAATCTGGAGTATACCCTGAATCACAGAAGACAGCCGCCATCGCAAAGTTCCAGCAGCCCATCGACAAGGAGGCAGTGCGTAGATTCCTTGGCATGCCTGCCACTTCAGGAGCTTTGCGATTTTTCACGCATCGCTGAGTCGTTCACACATCTAACTAAATGTGTTGTCGAGTTCAAGTGGGAAACGCCATAGGCCGACGCATTTGAAGAACTCAAAAGACGCATGCAGCCACCGCCGGTGCTTGCGCACTTTGACGAGCACGCCTATACAGAAATCCATACTGACGCCGGTAGCCTACGCCTTGATGCCGTCCTAGTCCTGAGTAAAGACGGATTTGAACGGTTGATAGCGTACGCAAGCCGGTCGTTGTTAAAAGTGGAAGGCAATTATTCTACGACCGAAAAGGAATGCCTCGCCATCGTTTGGGCTACAGCAAAATTTTGCCCTTACCATTCAAGTCTACAGCTACCATCACGCGTTGTTTTGGCTAGCGAACTTAAAGGATCCTTCAGGACGGCTGGCGCCGCGGAGCCTCAGACCACAATAATACATCACTGTAACCTACAAGTGCAGACGAAAACACTCAGATGCCGATTGCCTATCACGCTCCCCCATTGACCCGCCGCCGCAAGATCACGAGGATGGCGACGCCTTCCTTGGAATAATAAGCGCGGAAGACTTCGCTGAACAGCAACGAGCAGACCCGGGGCTAAAATGCCTCAATTATTTGGAAGGGCACACCGACGTTCTACCTATGGCATTTAAGCGAGGATTGTCTTCGTTCTCGCTTTAAAACAACCTACTAGTAAAGAACTCCTCACTAGTCCGCTCCAACTACCTTCTTGTTGTTCCCTCGGCGCTGCGTCCAAAAATACTGAACGCCCTGCATGACGATCCGACCCCTGGGCGCCTCGGATTCCCCCGAACACTATCGAGTATAAAGGAAAAGTATTACTGGCCGCGCCTGATCGCCGACGTTGCCCGTCATGTCAAGACATGCCGAGACTGTCAGCGCCGCAAGACACCACCGACAAGGTCAGCGGAATTGCTACAGCCGATCGAGCCTCCTTGCCGGCCACTTAAGCAGGTCGGGATGGACTTGTTGGGACCCTTTCCGACGTCAACAACCGGAAATAGGTGGATCGTCGTAGCGACGGACTACCTCATCCACTTCGGTGAAACGAAAGCTCTGCCGAAAGGTAGCGCAGCCGGAGTGACGAAATTTTTCGTCCACAACATCGTGCTGCGAGATGGTGCCCCAGAAGTCGCCATCACCGACAGAGGGACGGCCCTCACAGCGGATCTCACCCAAGCCATTCTGCAGTACAGTCAGACAAGGCACGAGAGGACAACTGCCAACCACCCACAGACGAATTGTCTTACGGAGAGCCTGAATAAGACCCTCACCCACATGCTAGCAATGTATGTTGACGTCGAACACGAGACCTGGGATACCGTCCTGCCGTACGTAACCTTCACTTACAACACGGCAGTGCAAGAAACAACACAGATCACCACGTGTTCAAGCTTGTTTACGGCACGAACCCGACGACGACTCTAGCCATGCTGCCGCACGTCGCCGACGAAGAGAATCTTGATGTCGCCACCTATCTCCAGCGCGGCGACGCCCGACAGCTCGCCCGCTTGCGATTCAAGAACCAGCAGCGTGCCGACAGCCGACACTACAACCTCCGACGAGGGTACGCCGAGTACCAGCCCGGCGACCGTTTTTGGGTTTGCACCCCGATGCGACGACGAGGGCTCAGTGAGAAACTGCTGCGACGCCAATTCGGACCCTACAAGATCTTCCGACGTATTGGCGAACTAGACTATAAGGTCGTGCCAGACGGCATTTCGCATTCGCAGTGGCGCCACAAACAATCTGATGTGGTTCATGTGGTGCGTCTTAAGCCCTTTTATGCACGCTGACGAACTTGCTTATTTTGTTGTTCCTTTGCTACGGGTGTTCTTGTTTGTTACTTTCGTTTGTTTGCAGCATGGGTTTGATTCTTATTAAGAGGGGCGTATTGACATGTGTACTTGTTTATCTTTATCGGGCGACCACGTTACACCGCCTAACAAATGTTATCGCAAATGTTATCGCCTGCATGTATTGGAAGTTTCTGGAATGTTATCGATGGATCGATTCGCTGTCTGTAACCAAATCTTGTGTAATCTGATTGCATGTATGCGCGACGCGAATAGTCTAGAACTCTGTGGAAGACACGCGGGTCCGAGCGATTAGTCTGGAACATTCGACGACTGATGTATAAAAGCCCACGCGCTTGACCCGCTGATCAGATTTTGACGAACGCCTACTGTGTTCGCTGCCGTCGCCATTCATTAAGTGCAGCCTGTTCTTGTGGGCACAGGTTCGCCCAATTAAACTTAGTTTCGTCTTTCACAGTATTACTACTGTGTTCTTTATACGTCAGTACCACGCGACATTATGTACGCGAACAAGCGACCGTTAGCTTGACAGCAACCAGTATTCCGGAACCTGCATTCTTAAATCTCGCAACCACCATAGCTGCACGCTACGATTGCGGTCCAATAAATTAAAATCGGTCAGACTGGTAAGTCGCCGTATAGCACAGCACACATATATTCACGCACAACCCACCTGTTTTATTCCTTCAAGGTGTTCATCGATGGTACGGCGTTCCTCTGGCGAGAAAACTGCCACGGAAGCCAAAGCAGCCGCCAGGAGCTTGTAACTGGCCTCGACTTGCACAGCACAGTAGCGAGGTTGCACTTCCTTCGCCCACTCTGCGCTTCCAAATAAGGTGTTCAGAACGGCAGTGGGATGAGCAACTGCTCCGTATGCGTACACGAACAGGCACGATAGATGACGGAGCAACGTGGTGTCGTTGTAAGCGCTGATGATGCCGAGCATAGCATGTAGTAGCGCAATGTCATTAAAGAGTAGCAGTTCATCAATACTGAAGGGTGGATCGATCCGTAGTGTCTTCTTGATTACGTCGTGCACGTGCTCGGCCGTGACGAGTTTAGTGTAGCTAGTCAAATTGCGCACTGCAAACACAGCGGGAAAACGTGCCATGCGCGTTCCGGCCCGCACAAGCTTGTTGACTATGAATAACATTATTTCATAGATCTTCTTGACTTTCTCCTCTGTGACCAAGTTTGCCTCGTCACCACCGAAAATGCGAACCATCGCATTGTAAAGGGCCGCAAACTTGTTCGCTGGAACTTGACCGAGCATGGCGAGCCAGTATGTCAGGAATTCGTTGGTAGTAATTAGAATGCGGCGCCGTGGATCATCTATGGTCCCCGGAAGCAGCTGCAGTTTGAACCAGAGATTTATGTTCCAGTTAAACGCAAGATCAAATAGGACTTCCAAAGGGGGCCTTTCCTTGGCTTCTCCCGGAAATGCCAACCCATGAACGCGCATAAATAAGAGAAAGGTTGGTACATCAGAGCGCATCTGCGTCATGCAGCTCTCGAACATTGCGACCACTTTCCTCCCCACCGGCAGCTCGATGGAGGCCTTCCGTACGATGTCCCGGAAATTTGTACGCCACCACATAGCCATCTCTGAGAAGGACGACTGTGAGAGCGCTCCGAAGCGTCTCTCGGGCTTCCACTTCCCACAGACATACGCTGTGAAGTTGTCGCATGGGTCTATGCTTTCGTCCAGCTGGTTCCTCAAACGATCCCTGCGGAGTAAATACAAAAATTCACGTCACTTATCTCTCGCTAGAAACGAATGGACACTGATCTGTTCATAATAAAGATCAGAATTATCAGAATAAATAGTATCACGTATATCATTTTTCATGGGGCAATCTTTCAGTGCTGTCCAATAGACATTTGTAGCTTTAGCGAAAAAGCAAGGCCGTATATATTATTCAAACATTTTTTTTTCCTAGCTCCCAATCTGTTGACAATATTGGTAGGGCAAATTTTAACCAACCCTTAAAGGCAACTCCGGCGATTTTTTGATGTCAACGGATATCGATGAAATTCTCTACACTTTTGTCATGTCCTAAAAAAAGCAACTTTGAGAATTGCACAGAATTTTTATAAATGAATTAATTGCTACAAGCCACATTGTGTATGTTGTCAGGAGTGTTCTATGCAGAGAATGCCGGGATTATTCAGACGACAGTTCCGAGAGCGTTAAGGAATCGACGGTCCTGAGGTGGTGCATGGCGTGAGAAGTTGCTGTCGCGAGAAGTTGCGTTCCCTGTAGACCTGGTCTGCACGAACTTCATCCCTCGCCATCCGAACACACAGTTTGAGCCGATGTCGATCGCGTTCAACCTAGGTTAAGCCTATATGTCACAGTCGCGTAGTTCATGTGTCTGCTGCTGGCGGACATGAGCGACTAACCTGAAGCTGATTAAGCCAGCAGGATGAGGAAAACGCCTCTTGTAGTTCAGTTTTGGCCATACGGATTTGAAATAAACCATTCCTCATTTCGTACGGTGCACACACAAAAAGCGAGAAGCGATGGCACGGAGCTGTATCGACATCGGTACGTTGCCGTTTTCGACAGAATGCTGCCCGCCGCACTCATCAGCACTTCCCTAAATCTTTACGTATCGTCCTGCAGGCTCATTATTTAGCTGCCGAGATGCACTGCTTGCCTCGTATCTCAAATGGGTAACAAGCGGAGGCCTCTCGATACAGCAGCGTAAGCAACCACCTCGTTCACTTGCCAACGGTTACTGTACTTGCATCGGCGTTTACGCGAGAAAGGTACGCGTTCTCTAAATGAACCATCATACGCGCAAAGTCTTCACCTACGTCCACTTTACGGAACATATTGTGTGCATGAAGAGAATACGAAGAATGACAAGTAAGCAGCATAACAACGCTCCCGTACTACCGTCTCCCGCTCGGTGTTTTCGAAGGTGTGGGGTAGCTCATATTAGTGCGATTTATCCTGGTGCAACAGTGCTTACTTGCCCAATATCTGTCTATTTTCATATGTTCTGACATTAATTGATGTCACCAATGAGCAGCTAGCATTATATCTCAAGCGAACGAGGAGTGGTCGCTGCACCTGCCGATGTAAACGAATGCACCGTTCGGTGGTTTCGACTGTCAGCGGCGTTCTTGTGGAATACAAATACGGAAAGTCGTGCTCCACATCTTACAGTGAGCATGTGAAGCGCTTCTCTCAGGAGGGGTAAAACACCCAAAATATCAAGCAGCACGATATGTGGCGCGTGGGCGCTGGCTCTCGTGGTGGCAGTCGAATGCGAACGTAAATTCGTGGCTATTGAATTCATCAGGATAATAACTGTCGATATTTGACAGATTCGAAAAGCTGGGCTGGTGCAGCTGACATTGTCACCGGAAGGTCCGGCGCAGTGAC
Organism: Dermacentor andersoni; assembly: GCF_023375885.2. Taxonomy (NCBI): domain Eukaryota; kingdom Metazoa; phylum Arthropoda; class Arachnida; order Ixodida; family Ixodidae; genus Dermacentor; species Dermacentor andersoni. Next base: position 105,083,308 of record NC_092819.1, read on the forward strand.
GATTCAGCCGAGCGTCTACTCTTTGCTGCCAGCGGGCGAGACCGGCATGCCTTGCGCCCCTTTACCTGTGTGTAGACCCTCGTGATGTCACACGAAGAGGTTCGCACGGCAGCTTGGTCAGGTTTCGGTTTCGTTTTTGCGCTGTTTTGCCTATTTAAAATTATTTTCCAATTTGCGTAACAATTCTCCTATCCCACGCGTGACAGGGTGGTCTCGGGAACCTAAATATTCCGTTACCTTGACATGCTAAAAAAATCACCGGAGTTCCATGTTAAGCTGGGCACAATATTAGCGAAGGGGAGCGACGATTGATAAAGAGCATTCATTTCGGCCGCGCAGTCCGTTCTCATCGGTATTTCGTTTGTTTTCAGCCTTAATTCCAAGCCTTCACCTGCTATACCAACCGTTTGTGAATTGTGCTGCCATTTGCCTGGTCTTGCCACACTAACGTCCCGGCTGGCTCATCTTGTGCCGAAGTAGCTGCCTAAGTACCCCGATCCTACGTTGCTGTACAAGCTGGCCCCAGCTGTGCTGCTACCCCGCTTAATCTCACTGTTTCGACTGACTGTGTCTGCGCAAGGTAGGTGGCTGAGTCATAGACAAATTAATATCAACGAGTGCACAGTTGGGCTAGTTTCGGTATTGGCATTAAAGCGTTGCCATTTCCCTGATATTCAAAGAAAAACTTATTACATTTTGCTTATTTGGCTCTATCTTTTCAACCTACACATTAGTAAAGTGATGCAATTATGCGTAGCAATAGAATGTGCTTTTGCTAATTTACTTTTCGGAGTCATACATTTGTGTTTAGTCGCTTTATTTCTTTTGCCAACGGGTGGCGCCTTCACTGTTATCACTTTGACTGTGATTCTGATAGCTCATTCGGCTTTCAATACACGTGCATATTTGTTTGTATGCAGTATCGTTCAATATTTTATTCCGAGGAATATTTTAAACCGAGGAAAGGGCACTAGGCATGCTGCTTAGCTGTGTGCTTTGACAACTCGGGGAGGAAGAGCGAAGTTTTCCATTTCCCAGTGAACGCGAGGTAGGCACACTTTTTCTGCAATCACTATAGAGGAAACCAGAGCCATCCTTATCAAAAGAGCTAGAGTAAGAAACACCGATCTTCCGCAGTTTCTTTCTAGTGAATATCCTTATGGTTTCGCGTGGCACATTTATTTCTGCGCTGCAGTAAAAAACTTAAGCTACACGTTGACAGTTGTTCATCAGTCCAGTGATGCTAACTTACGCGCAGGTGAAAATTTCGCTTCAATATGTTAGCGATGGTTCTTTATTTTTCCCAGGAATAGAAAACTTGCAATGTGTATTTGCAGAAAGTACTCGAATGCCAGCTGCACAAATTTGTTAAGGTGTAGCACATTCCTCTGACGAGTTGAAGCTACCTGAGCGACGACCTACGTGCGCTTCACTTTTCCACCTGTGCCTAGAAAGAGATAATTTTTTTCCTCGCCTCTTTTGTACTTTCAACTTTCGTTTCGCTTTTACATGTTGGTTAATCATGACCACGCGATGTGTTACCCATTCTCCATGTGTGACACATGGTAACACTACACTGAAAAACAGACCTGCAGACAATGGTACGAGCCGTCTGCTGATCCCTTTCCAGATACGGCGCCCGCGAGCGCACACGGCCGTATAAAGTGCGGAGTTGCTTGCGGGGTCCAAGTTGCCCTTCTCCCTCTCGCACTGCCTCCCCGCGTCACGCCCCCTCTCCCTTCCTCCCATTTCCCTCAGCCTTTCGCGCGACGGAAGACGGCGCGTTACCTCACCGCTTTCTCAGGACGAACTGCCCTTTCACATAAAGTTTTATTCATTCATTAATATCCTCCGCGTGCGCCTGATATAGCCGCCATCGCTCGTTTCCCTCGCGCGCTTTCACTCGCACATACAGCATACGAGGCGCGACGACATTGTTGCCCACTTTTGGGCTTTATAGGGAGCATCACGGCGACGGAAAATATGTCCCTGCAGTGTCCATACAATGGCTATAGCAATAATACGATCACTTCTCCTGTAAATACCGCGTGTGCACTATTGTTGCGAATAATCCACTCTAGAATCAATGTGTTGTTTAGGCTTTGTGTATAGGTAGGCAGCTTCACTCCTGGTGATTGTGAAGCGGCCTCAGAAATAAGTCTTCAGCACCGCTACACATTGCATGCAGGCCGTTGCAGAACCTGCATATTGCAACTGATATTCAGAGGGTGTTGAAAGCAGAAGGCCGCCAATTAGCCCGCACAAATAACTGTTTTGAAAATTGAACTTCAAGCTGACTGTGCTATGGCCTCTTTCATATGTATTATGTGTGTGCTGGTTGCTAAGGCTCCATAAGGCTACTAATTTTTCTATTATGTAAATAAGTGTGCGGCTGCCTTTCAAGTTCACATGTATAGGAAGACGCCGCCATAAAACTGTGATATGAAAATGCGCAGGTAAAGATGACCTGGCCTGATAATCATTTCGTTTTGATAAATATAATTATGTAATGAATTCATCAGATGAAAACCACTGTAGCGTGCTGTCGCGCCACAAAATAGAGCTGAGTGACATGACAGACAGGCATGCCACAGCACGGGTAAAAAGGAAACAAAAGACCTGGTGCACCGGAGAAGGTGAAAGTTGCGAAGAGTAACGTTGGCCTTTTAGCACAACTCATAATCAAATTATTGCATGGTGAATGTCTTTCAAGGTGCAAATGGAGGAGCAGCTACTCCCGCTGCGAAAGCCATACTTGGTGGCTGTTGCCGTCGCAGGAAGGTTACAAACTGAGCTTGTTGGTATAGCGATGAGCAGAGCTGTGGCGAGCACGAGAACATGTGGCTATGCTCAGCGGAACAACATTGCAGCCTGCGCAGCCTCGGGCACAACGAACCGGCGCAGTTTCCGATTCGCCGCGCGGAAGCATGGCTTCCTATCATCAGCTTGATTGTTCGCGTGCATCAAAGCTGCATGTGGTTAACCGAACTTCGCTGGGAGTAGTCTTGATCGATGAGGGCTGCAGAGCCCCAAGTCATTCTTGCGTTCGTGCGTCGCATGCTTTGGCAAGTCGCACCATAAACCAGTAAACTGCATGGACTCAAATAAACGCTGTCTTCGGGAAGAAAGAGATTGCTTTCTTGTTTATTTCTTAAACAGCTTCCTATGAGATGGACGCGTTCATTTAATTCTGAAGGTTGAAGGTGAGCACGCCGCTGGCCTTTTACATGCTGCACACAAACACAAGGCTGGCTTCTCTGCGATGGTCACATGCTCACCCCAATTATATTTTATTTTTTCAATGCAAAGGACCGTTGATGAGCAGAAAATTTCACATGTGACAGGAAGCCGCCCTTTCCTTTATATCTCCAAGCGCTCTTGTCTGCTTTCAATGAGCGGCCACGCGGACTGCACTGGCTCTGCACGGAGCGCAGACACATGCACCGATCTGTCCCCTCACTCTTCTCATTCCTACACACATATATATATATATATATATATATATATATATATATATATATTATTACTCGTACCTGCGCGAAAAGACACATGGGCAAGACCAGATACTGCGAGTGCCAGCGCACATGTTTCATATTATTGTCCAGTCTCTTTTGTTTTTGTTTTCGTTTGCGCACCCCAATCGTTGGTGTCACTTTTGCGTGTTTGAAAATCCACGGAAATTCTGGTGCTCAAATAATTTAGGAGCCCTTCACTAAGCTACCCATTTTAGTGTTGAAGTGTTGCCTATTAGACACACATCCGCTCAGCACTCGAATATATGCATAGTGCACAAAAAGATCAGTGTGCGGAACTGAGACATATAACTTTTCTTCGTTATTTTCAGTCTTTCTGTATTGCCACCCATACAACGGCAGAGCTACCATAAGACCACTAACGGGCAGCCTGCCGCAAATATTTTAATTCTTTCTTGTAGTTAAGTGGCACGTGAAATGGGTTTGCAAAGTGACAAAAAAACGCTAAGGTCGCTCTGGGGCAGTAAGTAATAAATAAATAGATAACAAAGCAAGAAAATGACATATTGGAAGTAGTGCTTGTACATGCATGTTTGCCAGACTCAATGCTTAGGTACCAAGCATGTCGAATTTTTTGAACCAGCAAAACTGCCTATCTTCCTTGATTTTTATGCACGCGCTATCTTTCTCCATACTGGTTTCTAGCTTTCATAACATGTACAACCCAGGCATCGAGTGTCAGATGCTCAGTGCGAAGTTAATCACTTCACTTACCGTTATCAGCCTGTTACTGGAAAGGTTAGATTCCTAGAAGCTTTACCAGGAGTGATTTTTTTAGCTCAAAATCGGTACACTACGCCTAATCGCTTATAACAAGGTGAATGTTGAACAGGTGAATGTCGCTTGGTCTACCCCAGGCTTAGTGTCTCACAAACAATTACAATGTGGGCTCATCAGCTACATTTAGCATGCGCCGCCGCCCTGCAATTCTAACAGTCCCGCCTCATCGCTGCACGCCAATGCGTTTCCCTGAAACACACTGTGACCGCTATACTCGCATGCCCATTACCCACCATGACTAACACCCGGTACACTGCAACAATCCTCTATGATGCTGAGTGCTGGCTTCCGCTATGTCTACAGTGGGCCATTTTCCAACAAGGCAGAGTTCGTCTTTGTTTTTTTTTTATTTATATTGCATGCCCATCGAACTGCCGACACGCTAGTAACCAAACACGAGACCTTATGTTCAGTATCAGTACATCCCAGCCACTAAACTACCGCTCGGGTGGCGCCAAAATTTCGAGAGCAATGAAGGAACCTTATCGCGCAGCCAGTGGTAGAATAAGTAAGAATACCACTGAAAGAAAAACAAAAAGGTGACAGTATCGATCATAGAGCAAGCTGAGTTCAAATTACATTCTAGTTGCAGTAACAAAGAGTAAATAAGATTGTGGGGGTCGGTCATGTGAGCTATGAGGGGGTTCATTATAACAGCGGATGGATGCCAGTGGTAAATGTAAGCAGTTGAGCCAGCGTAAGTAATCGGTTCAGGGTGAGATGAAGTAGTAGCATGGGTTACCCTAATGTCCAAAAGGCATAAGTGGAGATCTTTGGAAGAGGTGGTCATCATGCGGTGAGCATAAATCAGGCTGATGGTCTTACCAGTACGCATAACACGAAGGCGTTCGGCACAGTCCCTTCACGTCTTGGGCTGTTCTCGGCCTCAAGTAGGTAATTATCACCACAAGCACCACGCAGAGCACCACGGCAAGCAGCACTACGCCGTGAACTGGCTGATACCCCGGGGGTGCAACATGACCACGTGTCCTTGCAGTAGTGTCCTGGAAAGAAGTCAAGAATTCATACACTCGTTACTGTAGCTAGCTGGGGTATAGGTGCTGACTATGGGAGCTCTGACTCACAACCCCTGCCATCCCCCTTCCCTCTAAATTTTCTTGATCGCGTCCGGGAGGCGGGGGTGGAAGGCCGTCCCCAAAGCATACCCATTTGCTAGAAATCTCAACCCTTGTACCATTTCTCGATATGTGCACTCCAAACATGAGTAAATTAGATTTGTTTTAAAGTGGGCATTATCATGACTGCATTCTTTCACAGTTCTGGTAAGTGTAACTTCCAATGCAGCTACAGCATATGATAGGTTTCGTCAGTGACAAACCAAAAAGCTAGTTGTTCATTATTACCTTCCCACGGCCAACACCAAACACTCATATGATCCATTGTGTAGATATATTCTATATATTGACAACCATTTAGTGCGAGTAACTTATTAAACACTCACAGAAAATTCCATTCCCAGTCTGCTTCCCACATATATACAATATGTATAAGAAGAAACAGAAATATTGGACCCGGTTTATCTACATCACAGCCATATAAAGCCAGCAGCACAAGGAAAGCAGGGAAGAATCACTTGTTCAGTTCATTGAAATTGTACAAATTGTAAATGAATGAAAATGAAAGTGGACGAAAAAACAGCCGGCCGCAGGTGGGCAAAGAACCGAAGTCTTCGCACTACACGTGCGATGCTCTTAATATTTGAGCTATGTGGTGCCATTTTCCTCTCCATTTATCTGCGTATTTATTTATGCGTACTAGAGTTAACGAGAACGAAGTTCAGATAGCGCGAAAGTAAGAAACAAAATCAAAATGAGTCGGGGAAGTACGACAACAGGCACTCAAATAAAATACAGGCCGCAGAATAGATAGTACGGCACCGCAGAAATCAGTTACCAAGAAATAATTATTCCGAAGAACATAACAGCTACTGCACCCGAAAGATCCGCACAGCGACAAGATCCGCTCGAGCGCGCCTCAGGTCAAGGAGGATAAGAACCCTGTCCTCAAACCGTCGCCACCCCTATCGGAGGACTACTACAAGTCATATAGAGACCATACCAGCATAAAATCCGCACAGCTGGCACGGCAGGACATTGAGAAAGGAATGGCCCAGGCGCGTGCCATGACCTTTTACGACTTCTGTAAGATCACCCTCATCCGAACCGAGTGGGAACCTTATTCTAGCAAGCACACTCAGCCCCGATCTCGTATGCAAACTAGCGGGAGTAAACAGTACCCAGCTGAATCCCAGAATCTACCAGATTGTACCGTGCATGAAGCGTATCCCAGGCACGTTGAGAGGAGTTGTGCACAGGAGTCACCCGAGAACAACGGAACAGGAACTCATAAGGTCACTGAAGGCAAACGACAAGTGTGTGATACTCCATGCAAGAATGCTTGGAAGGTTGTCTTCAGTGGTCATCACCACGTTTGAGGACCCGCATATGCCTTTCTACGCTATGGTCACCTGCGAATGTATTAGATGCAATCTCTTTTGCAAGGCTGTTTAATACTGACGGGCCTCCAAGGAAATAGGACACCGACAAGTTGACGGTCCCAACAAGAACAACATTGGCAGTAAGCGCGATACCAAGCACCCCAAAGGTGGACACTACTGAGAACTCAAATGCAAGGTGCGCGGCATTCCACATGAGATGGCAAGAAATAAATGCACGAAACTCATATCGGCTCCACCTTAGGAATTAAAGAAGGAACGAAGCCAGTGCGCAAAGAAAAGACGACCATGAATCCAAAGAAAGGCTGGCAACAACGCGCCGGCAATGAGACTGGACCCTTGAGAGTGCATACTTCACGCAGCAGCAGAAAAGCCGAAGCATTAGTCGTATTAGAAGCCAAAGCAAGATGTCAAGCCAAAGCAACAGTTGAAGCCAAATCAAGCAGAGACTTAGTTGGACTGATGTAACTTCTTGTGCCCTCGGTGCTGGAAGCTAAACAACAACGTGGTAGTCTCGGATCCGTACTTCTGCCATAAGAACACCTTGACCATCTTGACGCAGCAAATCAATGAGCTGCAGAAACGACTTGAAGATTAAGACAACACGTAGGCGACAAGATATCGCGAGGAAGCGGGAAGAAAGAGTGGAGAAAATATGCGGATCCCACGCACTGTGGTAATCGATGTAATCAAACCTTTGTGTGCTGTTTGCTTTGATTAACGAAAATTAGCGGTGATGTTGGTGGCCGAATGTGTAACTTCTTCAGCGATCAGTCTATTACGAGAGTGGTGAGTTCAAGTTAAACGTTAATTTGCGTCTACAACTGGTATTTCTCGGCATATTCTACAGAACACACAGGGAGACCTGTTTGCCCGAGCCCTTGTGCGTCATTGTGCATAATGTCTGAGAGGGTTGAGCATTATCACTGTCTCACATGGCACATTCCATCTTGGCAGAAGTGCTAAACTTTAATTGAATTATGACGCTGTACGTAACTCACAAAAATATTTTAATTGTATGTATACATTGTGTGCATAGATTCGCGGTCTGCACCGCGTTTTTCTGCGCAGTGAGGACGCTCCTGTTACGCGCGGCGCTTCTTTCGAGCCTGGGTATCCTCGAGGGTGATTGCACGTTTTGTAGCCATTTTGTTGGCGCGTATTTACGTCATGCTTCTCCATACGTGGCCAGCGCGCTGTTGAGACGCCAGCTCCAAGCGCTCCCTTCGCGCTATGGACGATTGTAACGTTTAAAATATCACAGCCAAGCACGGGACTTCCCCAGCCCAGCACCTGCATTTCTGTAGCACAGAAAAGAAAGCACTGCCTGTTCCATATGCACAAAGAGTGAAATGCTGCGGCTGCGGTGTCAGCCCGGATACGTGAAGGCAAGCACCATCTGGTAGCGGGGCAAGAAACCAAACAACGCGCACGCACACACACACAGGAGCAGGAGGCGAGTGCGATCTGGTGGTGTTGCAAGAAACCCAGCGGCATGCACGTCAAGACAAGCAAAGCAGCAGCAGAGCCTGGAAAGTCTGGAGAAGATGCAAACAAACCTTCGCTTTAATACAGAGGCAGTTCTTTCATCAGCGGGCCCAGAAGGCGAACCGACATAGACTGTGACGCGCAAGCAAAGGCGCCCACTTCGAGGCGACGACAAGCGCCGTCCTCCGTTGAAGTGGTTACTACCGCGAAGGCCACTATCCTGACCCTGACGAGCTTACCGTCACAGGGAGCACACTAATTGATGAAGTGGACCAACGTCGAAAACTTCCGTTGGAACTGTGTCTACTTCGGTTGCCCAAATTGACATGCGGTTGCCTTCCCTACGGGGGCGACCGAGCAACAGCGGAAAGATTTTGCGGACGATTCGACGATTATAATTGGCCGAGACAGACAGCATGCACCTCAGTCTAGTAACTTTGGGAAGACGACAGCTTTAAAAGCGGATGCTTTTCATGCAGCGACGGTGTCCTGACGAGTCCTGAGATGTGTGAGCTGATGTGTAGTGAGTTCAGACATTTAAAATGCTCCTATATAGAGGGGGCTTCTCAATCTGGAGCCAGTGCAAATATTGTAACATGAACCTTTTATATTTCACTCGGACTATCGAACGTACACATCTCTGGGCTAGAAGGATTCATGGCCTAACACTACCTCAAGCAGCAACAACTGGAAAACAGCGTTGAGATGGATCGTGCAGCCAAAATATGATTCACGAGCGACCTCATATCAGGGGTGAGATGGAACCTACAGCCAACGCCAATCTCCATCTGGTTCGCGATCGCCTGAGTGAACGCAGCGCATCATGACTGCATGGTACACGGTGAGTGCCTGGCTTTGCGCTTTAGAGTGATCGGATCGTTTATCCTAAGCTTACTAAAAGCCAACATAGCGTATGCGACAGCCTATAATGATGCTGTGGTTTTAGCGTGTCGCAGCAGAAAGCAGCCTTAAGCATACATTCGAACCAACTACTCAAGCCAGACCTCATACTTGTGTGGGAGTAATGCAGATGTCGAGATCCACCTAATTCTAATCAATAGAAGGCGACTATGGATTTACGACTTCTTGCAGTTAATTCAATACGGTGGAGGATAACTTGGGGATATGGTGGTACTTCATTTGATAAGCGTTTGGCTTATGCTATATTTGCCGGGCTTCAAATTCACCTGGGAAAACAGAATTAAACCGCTGATAGTTTTTTTACCTGCACTGCAATTTAGCTTGTTTCGCACCAAGTATTATAGAATAACTGAACCAAAGCCTAACGTAGCGGCCATGGACCTAATGAGTTCGACGAAGGCTAGCTTGTTGCAACACTGCGACGTAGAGGTAGAGGAAGACAAGGTGAGAAGCTGAAATTCGTAGAGCAGTTTGAGAAAGCAACAGTGATGAGGAATACTTTGAATACTTCGGCAACCTATTTCTAAAACGTGCCGCTGGCACAGACAATGAACAGAAAGGCAAACGCACGAAGACAAATGAAAAGCAGAAACAAAGAAGTGTGAATTAGAGAAAATTATGAACGCGCTCTGTACGGCTCCATGGCGGACAACATGAACTATGTCCGAGCTCGGTTGTCTTTGTGTCCGGGTCCGTGTCTGCGATCTTGTGTCCGGGACCACTTCATAGTTAATATCGCTGACGCGGCGTAGTACTTTATACGGACCAAAATACCGGCTCAGCAACTTTTCACAGAGGCGACGGCGTTGAACAGGAGTCCACACCCAAACTTGGTCTCCGGTGGTCTCGGACACGTCCCTGCGGCTGATGTGTAGCGTCGTGCGTCTGCCTGCTGCTGCTGGCCTGTGTGCAGCCGCGAGAGCAGCCGAAATTCCTCGGTACGCTCAGCAAATTCATAGGCGTCAGTTGTCAAGTGGTCAGCGTCTTAACCCAGCAGCATAGCACCCAGTATCGTCTGGACATCGCGACTGTAAAGAAGGCGAAATGATATTAATCGCGTCGTCTCTTGCACGGCCGTGTTATACGCGAAGGTCATGTAAGGCAAGATCCGATCCCATGTTTTGTGTTGAACGTCGATGTACGTACATATAGATCATGTCTGTGATCGTCTTATTCAGTCGCTCGGCAAGTTCGTTGGTCTGTGAATGATACGCGGTCGTCGTTCGATGCCTGGCGTTGCTTAATTCAAAAACTTCATGCAAAAGTTGGTCTGTGAATGCTGTCCCTCTGTCTGTTATGACAGTGGAGGGAGCACCGTAACGCAGTACGATGTGGCGCATGAAGAATTACGCTACCTCTGAAGCCGTGGCTCTTGGGATCGCCTGCATCTCAGCATAACGTGTTAAATAATCAGTCGCGACGGTCATGTATTTGTTGCCGCAAGCAGAAAGAGGAAACGGTCCTAGAATCTACATGCCGACTTGGTCGAAAGGCGTGTGAGGTGCTTCAATTGGCTGAAGGAAGCCAGCCGGCTGAACGGACGCTGTCTTTCGGCGCTAGCATTCACGACAGCATTTAACGTACATTTTAACGTTTGCCGAAGTCCTCGGCCAATAGTACATCTCACTTACTCTAGCGAGTGTTCGTGAAAAGCCTAAATGGCCAGATGTGGGTTAGTCACGGCAAGCGAAGAGTATATCGACTTGCATGTGTCTTGGAACCCCCAGGAAATAAGCACGGCTGTTCGAACGGGAATTCAGCACGTTGTCTCGTTGACAGAAAGATGTCAACAAACGGGACAGATGGCGAGGTGTGGCTGTGCCGCGGCCCTCTAAATGGTCGATGATCAGTCGAATCTCAGCGTCGTCACACTGCGGTCTGATAAAGTTCGACCAACTAATGGCACCCAGGAAGCCATCATCATCCCCTGTTTTCTGACTGACAGGATTAATGGGTGCGCGGAACAGTGTATCAGCGTCTTCGTGCTTACGGCCAGACTTATAATCCATAGTGACGTCAGATTCCTGTAGCCGCAAACTTCACCCTGTCAGTCATCCTGAAGAGTCGCGCATGCTTGCCAACCAACAGAGTGCATGGTGGTCCGTCACTACTTTGAAGGGACGGCCATAGAAGTAGGAGCGAAACTTGATAATCGCCCAAACGACTGCGAGGTACTCTTTCTCTATAGTCGAATAATTTACCTCGGCGCGGGACAGTCAGCAGCTGGCATAGGCTATAACTATTTCCATTCCATCTTGACGCTGGACGAGCACTGCGCCAAAGCCAATGCTCCTGGCGCCGGTATGCACCTCTGAATCGGCATCATCGTCAAAACGTGCAAAAACGGGTGCTGACTATCGGCGCTGTCGTATATCAGCAAAAGCTTCCTGTTGCTCATTATGCCAGACAAATGGTGTGTCGTCCATTGTAAGGCGAGTCAGAGGCTCCACAATTTTCGATAAGCCCATCATAAACCGGCGATAGTAGGCGCACAAGCCCAGGAAGCGCACGACGGCCTTCTTATCGGAAGGAGCTGGAAATGCGGCCACAGCGGCGAGCTTGTCTGGGTCGGGTTGGACCCCTTTAACGCTTATTACATACCCGAGGAATTCGAGCTCTTCATTACCGAAGTGGCACTTTTCCGACTTAAATGCGAAGTCTGCCGATCCGGATGGCTTCTAGCACACTCTCCAGGCGGTGAAGATGCTGCTCGAAAGTTTCAGAAAATACGACCACATCATCAAGGTACACAAGACAAGTCTGTCACTTCAGTCCAGCAAGGACAGCGTCCATCATTCGCTGGAATGTAGCCGCAGCTGACCACAAGCCAAAAGGAAGGACTCGAAATTCGTAGAGACCATCTGGAGTCACAAAAGCTGTTTTCTAGCGGTCTCGTTCGTCTAACTCGATTTGCCAGTAGCCGCATTTTAAATCGAGAGTAGAAAAATAGTGGGCATGCCGTATTCTATCTAACGAGTCGTGGATACGCGGCAGCGGATACACACACTTTTTAGTCACGTTGTTAAACTTCTGGTGGTCGACACACAAACGGAGCGTTCCGTCTTTCTTTTTCACAAGTTTAATTAGTTTCGGCCACTGCTTCGCCACCGCGTAAGCCACAGCATGTGACATCGACGAGGACATTGGCTCGTTGAAGGAAGCGTTATACTGAGTCCAGAAACACGAAGTACGTCGGCACGCCGTTGATTGTCCTGCACGTCGATTTCTGGGAATGGGCTGGGGATTTCTGGGCTGGGACTGTGATCGAAGCTCTCGAAGATTAATAATAGTGCCATATTCCCTCATGAAGTCAACGTCAAGAATAACCCCGCGGGAGCATTCGCGTAAGACAAGGCAACACGCTACGAATGTAGACCCTTGCATTGCGACTCTAGTCCTGCACGCGCACAGTAGGCTAACGACGTGGCCTCCAGCCATCCGAATCTGCGAGATATACCATGACGTGATTATTTCCTTCAGCTGCGTTGCCATTTTCCCGCTTAATATAGAGTAGTCTGCGCCAGTATCCACTAAAGCACTAACGGCATAACCGTCAACAGTTACTCCTATATATAAAGAAAGCCAGTCATCCTGTTCAACTGCAGGTGGTGTCGGATCGGGTTCTGTCCATGTCTGCTTCGATCGGAGGTCTTCAGCACTTCGCCAGTCAGCGACCTCGCCCCCAAAAATGTTTTCCTGGTGGGTACTGGGTGATCGCGTGGTAGAATACCGGTGGGGCGGAGGTGAAAATCGTCTCGGAGACGGTGACCGCAACTGCCGCCCGGCAGGCGGTGGAAAGCGCTCCTGAGAGAGATAGTCCTCAATGTCCCGGGATCGCTGACCGTATCGGGGCGGTGGCGAGTATGCGGAAAAGCAGCGAAGTCCGAGGCACTGGTATGGGCACTGGTGGTACAAGTGGTCAGCTTCACCGCAGTGGAAGCACAGAGGCCGGCGATCGGTTGTGCGCCAAACATCCGACTTCCGAGGGGATGTGCGTCTATCGTCGACGTAGTGGACCGGTTGCTCCGGTCGATGGGCAGCTGGAGCGGCATGAGCCAAGGGCGGCGGCGTGTACCCAGCTTCGCAGTACGACATCGGTTGCGCCGGCTGAAGTGACACTGTAGGAGCAGCACGAACGAACAGCGGCGGAGAGAAAGTAGCCTGCCTTATGGCTTCCGCGTAGGTCGCTCGGAGGCATTCAGGAGGTCCATCCGCCGAATTATCAGGAGGCAAGCTGTCACAGAGGTCATGGTGCAGCTCGTCCTTGATAATACTTGTAAGGGAGCTTACCGTAAGGTGCAGTGTTGGTGTGACGACGGCCTTTTCCAACTCTAAGCGCACTAGACAGCGTATGCGCTCTCACAGACAGTCATTGTTGCCTCCGATGATCATGAAAATGTCAGCAGTGGACGTGCTGTTCATTTGCTGCTCATACAGATTCGACCGATACAGAAGCATACTTTCTATTGTCACGGCTTCGGACAAGAGATCCACGACTGTCTTCGGAGGGCTGCGCACGGAGACCAGCAAAGAGTTGCTCCTTCACCCCGCGCATCAAATGACGTAACTTCTCCTCCGTCATTTCTGGGTCAGCTCGTCTAAAGAGGCGCGTCATGTCTTCGATGAATGTGGTCAGAGTTTCATTTGGCAACTGGACGCCGGTCTGAAGCCTGAATCGCTCGTTTCGCTCGTTCGTGGCGATCGGCACGGGTGTAGGTCCCCAGAAGCCGACGACAAAATTCGTGCGACGACGTCAGTTGCTCCTTGCGGTTCCGAAACCATGTACGCGCGCCGTCCTCCAGGTAGAAGTCGGCGTGTCACAGATTTGCCGCGTTGTCCCAGTTGTTCAAGGCGGCCACATGCTCGAAGTCGACCAGCCAGTCTTCGACGTCTTCGCACACAGCGTCATCGAACGTCTTCGGCACCCATGGGCTCTCAAATGTATACCGACTCAACATCGTCCTCTCCGTACCGGATGGGGTGGGTTGAGCGGAAGCGCTGGTCATACCTGTTGAATGGTGGGAACCATAGCATCGACGACTTCCGGGGCTAGTGCCCTCATCCTGCAACTGGCTCGATGCACGGGAGTGTCTACTGGCACTGGATTCGTAGTGCATATCCTTGGAGGGGTTTGCAACATCCGTGAGGGCTACCCAGCACCTCGACCAGTTGGTCACGAGCCTTCAGATGTGCTCTTGGGGGCCTAATAAACCGTAGAGGAACTGGCTCCTGAAAAACGCGTCCGTCAGAGTTGGCTCGCCAGCTGGGAAGAGAAGCGCGTTCTTCTTTGTTCTTTTGGGCTCGACCCACTCTTTCCCTCGACCCACTACCTATATGTGGCACGATGCGAGTTGAACGCTAGAGAAGCAACTAGGCCAGCTGGGGCAATTTAGCACAGTTATGAAGCGAGTACGCAGCCAGAGTAGCTCATGCGGAAGTCCAATCTTATCCCGGCTCATTAGACAAGAGCACCAGTAGAGAGTTCAGTCGGTGAGAAAAGAGTTCTAAAGAACAGCGTACGCAGGGCACTGCATTTGTAGACAACTCCCATGTTTACGAGCTTCGTTACACCGAGGAAAATAGCTGCATGGTTGTCCCGAAACGTTTTAGGCTATGCGCCAGTCGAGGTAACAAGGAGAGGAATGATTTAACCGCAAATCATTAAGACTATGCGGTTGAGATGGCAATCGTCATCTACGATATGAGTGCCTGTCAGCCCGACATGAGAGCGGAACCCTCGGAACTGAGCGACAAAAAGCGTGCTAAGAGGCGTCACAGAGGCCGAATAAAGCGAAATCCTTTAAAGCCTGAGGGGAGCCCAGTGAAAGAGTTAGAAAGGCGCGTTTGTCGCTTCGAATGTTTGCAGTCAGATCAAAGCCGAGCCGTCGGATGAGGAAGAAAAGAAAGGAACGTTCTGCGCGAAGGTGAACAAAAGGCAGGGGGCAATTGTGCCCGGCTCGCTGGGTCAGCAATTATTGCCTAATGGGCAAGTTGGTGCACTATTTTCTTGTCTTGCTGTAGCACACTCAGTTGGAGTCTGAAGGAATCACCTCTCCCTTTTCCTCGTTGGGCTCTTTGCGAGGTGTACTAGGCGTGACATAGGATAGCGAGGCGGTAAGGCGACGCGAATTGGTCATACGCGGCAGTGAATTCGTAGGACTGTCAGACTGGCTCCAACCAAATAAGTAAATTTTATTAGCCCGTCGTTTCGGAGCCCATTCGGCTCCTTCTTCAGGGGTTGTTCTTTGGGGGTAGCGGTGTGCAACTTTTAAAGGGTCTTTTTGTAAAAAAGGAGGAGAGAGTATGGAACAGAAGGTGGGGAGACACTTGACAGACGGGAAGGGGGGGAAGCAAAAGGGGTGAGATGGCTCCAGTGGCGCTGCTCTGCTGGGATGACAGGTGCTGGGGGAATTTCACCGTGAGAGTACCGTACGGGAGGTGGCAGGGGGATGTTACAAGGCAGCGCAGACGTTTTGGTGTTGGTAACTCGAGCGGTAATCTACCTGGCTCGGCGTCCTTTTCTTTTCGTCATGTCGCCAAGGCCATGGAAATACACCGAGGGTAGGTTGCCCTTCACGCGGTTTATGTTACCCCTGCAATTCTGAATATGCCGTGACTCCATTAGTAGTCTTTATCGCCAATTCGTGCAAGTTTGAAATATTTCGGTTTCCTGGAAAGAATTTTGTGGTCGGCGTCTTCAGAGTTTGGCGACGGCGCTGCGTATACGGTTGAATGTTCTTTTAGATTTTTGGTTTCCCCGATGTACGATGCCAGACAGTCGGCACAGCTGATCTTGTAGACGATGCCTCTGGCTTTTTTCTTTTGGTGGACTAACTTTTGCTTTAGGGAGGAGTGTATTGAAAGTTTATCGGTTTGTGCGCCACTTTGAGGCCTTCTTTCAACATTCGGTTGAGCGCTTCGCTGGTACCTCTAATGTACGGGACGGACACTCGTTTCTGGGGTTGGCGAGAAGTCAACGGATGAAGGTCCCATAGTTGGTTTCTTCTTTTTTGTTGTCGCGTTGTTTTTCGAATGAAGTCATCTTTCAAGCCATTCCTTTTAAGTTCGTTCAGAACCGTTTCTTTTTCTTTCTTTCGATCCGATTCTGATAAGGAATGAGTTTCGGCTCTTTTGAATAAATAATTTACAGCAGCACCTTGTGGTTTGCCCGATGGTCGGATTTGAAGTCAAGGTATCGGCCCGTGTGGTTTGGAATATAGTAGACTGAAAATTTTAGAATGTCGCCTGTTCGTGTAACTTGTACATTTAAGAATAGGAGCGATCCGTTCTCTTCGCGCTCATACGTGAACTGTATGTGAATTGCTCAAGGCGTCGTCTACAATTAAGCTGTGCCGACTTTCCGGCGTCGTACATCGGGGAAACCAAAAATCTCAAAGAAAGAATCCGACAACGGGAGAACGACGTCAGAACATTCAATCGTATATACAGCATCATCGCTGAACTCTCTCAAGACGCCGACCAGAAAATTCTTTCCAGGAAACGCAAATATTTCAAACAGGGACGAACTGGCGATAAAGACTACTAATGGAGTCATGGAACATTCAAATATCGGGGTGTAACATAAACCGCGTGAAGGTCAACCTGCCCTTGGTGTATATCCATGGCCTTGAAGGCATGACGAAAAGATGAAAAGGACGCCCAGACAGGTAATTCCCGCTCGAATTCACCAGCACCAAAACGTCTGTGCTGCCCCGTACACATCCCCCCCCCCCCCCCGCCTCCTGTTAACGGCACTCATGCGGCCAAGCTCCCACAGCACCGGTCATCTCAGCCGACCAGCACCACTGCACCCACCTCACCCCTTTTGCTTCCCACGCCCTTCCCGTCTGTGAAGTGTTTCCCCAAGTTACGTACTCTCCCCTCCTTTTTTACAAAAGACCCTTTAAAAGCTGCACACCGCCATCCCCGAAGAACAACCCCTGAAGAAGGAGCTGAATGGGCTCCGAAACGTCAGGCTAATAAAATTCACTTATTTGGTTGGAGTCAGTCTGAAAGGCCTAATCAATTTCCCAACCAGACTGGCAATTCTGTCAAAATGTTTAGCTTCAAGTGAGTTCTTAGCACGATGCCCACAAGGCGTTTTGCCAGCATGAAATGGGTCGGGGCTCTGCAGCGAGGTGAATGGCCAACGTGCCCTTTGTATTCCCTGGTTGACAAAGAATATTGGAACCGTGCCCACCTCGAATACGGATTAAAGATATAACGCAACAGTAGGCTATTCCTAATGAGGAGCGGTAAACAGGTTGTGTGGATACACTTTGTTTGTTCCTTTATTTTAAATGTTAGGTTAGACGTTATTGAGCTGTCAAGATCATTGCAATAAGCGAGTTTTGAGCTTTCCTTAGTGTTTAGTTCAGAAGCACATCAACATTCTGCAAGAGATGGTTTGCAAACGCATAAATTTTTGAAATATAGTTTTCTGTATATGGGGGATTGTTCTTTATCTTCTTTTTTCACCAGATAGGCCTCTTTTTGTAGGAGCTACTCAAGCAGCGTCAAGCCCAGATAATTTATTAGAACCTGTAGTGGCGCGCTTGAGTATGAGTTTCCTTTTCGGAAGGGTTCACAAGATTTTTCTTTGAAAGTAAAACGCGTTATTTATAGGAGCCATTGTTTGGACGGCCCAATTTTTGAAAGTGTTTATACCATACTTTTCACGAATGCCCTGCGTGGACACAATGAAGCAATGTGGTGGTGCGTATTTCGCACGTGCATTTAGACGAGACAGCATTTTGTGTTTACTTTAGAGTGCGCGTAGAAGTGCTTCCAAATGAGCGCAAAATATTTAGTGCTTTTTAGCACGTAATTTACCCAAAAATCTTTTGGTTATTTATTTATTGGGTGTCTTTTGTGGACAAGAGAAAGAAAACTTAGTGCGTGAGTCGCATGTATGTGTTAAGAATTTTCACCACAAGGCGAGAGCGACTCTAATAATACACCCAAGAAGCAAATATGGCTCTCAGCGGCACTAGTACGTGTGTTAATAATGGATGTAGAGTACGAACAGATTGTTCATGGCGTTTCTGTTGGGTACGATATTTCAGTTACCATTTCTTTAACGCATTCTTCTGTTTCTCACATTTGGTATCATGCAACGCGCTATTATTGCTTAGTTGAACTCAGAGGAACTTGAGCGCTCGCTTTGGTGGCACACAGCATTGGGTCCATATATTGGGTCAATCGCAGCATGGTGGATTTAAGCGCATTTTGGGTGCTTGCGCGCCATGTGGTGCTTTGTGGCGGGGAACGACACTTCCATATCAGAGATTGCAAGAAGGTTGTGAATCCTGGCCTACGATCAATCTCAAAATTGTAGGCTTGAGCGAAGGCGTAGTGGTTTGGTGGCGGATTTGGTGCTTGTATTATAAAAGGCAAGTGCGTTGGTTTGTTCACTAGACCCGATGACTGTTGGTGCGAGCACGGCGCCTTCATGTGCCCAGTGGTCGGGTGTGTGCTTCTGAGTTTCAAGAGACAAGGTCACAATGAAGCGAATGCTGGGGCTCCGAGCGGCAGTGTGTCATGGGCCATATAGACCCCGAGGTCGCAAGTGAACACCGACGCTTCCGGCAACCTGACAGCTGGTCAACCTCAGGTCGAATATAACAGTGGCGGAACAGTATGTTACGTCTAGAAACGGAGATAAGCATTCCTTGGACGCTTCACACGAGGCCGTTCTTTCACGAGCGCGCGCCCAGACGGTCGAGGGCCCCACATAGACTGTGACGCGAAAACAAAGAAGCACACTTCAAGGCGACAACGACCGCCTCCCTCTATACAAGAGGTAACTGCGAATGCCACTCTCCTGACCCTGACAAGCTGACCTTCACGGAGAGCCCGCTAATTGATGAAAGGAGCCACCGTCGAAGTCTTCCGTGGAAACTGCGTGAACTTCGGCTCCCTAAATTGGCACATGGTTGCCTTGACTACTCAGGGGACAGCGCAAGTTAGGAGGTGGGATCCGGCCGAACGGTGCGGCGTCTTGGGAAAGATTTTGCGAACGATTCGACGATTATGATTGGTCGAGACACAGTCGTCAGACTTCCTAGTCTAGTCATCTAGGCAAGAAGACAGCGTTAAAAGCGGATGCCTTCGGAACAGTGATGGTGTCCTGACGTGTTACTCGCATGGGCTGAGCTCAGGCATTTAAACTGCTCCTACATGGAGTGGAATCCTATATCTAGAGACGGTGTAAATAATGTAAATTTACCTGTTTATCTATCACTCCTAGTTCCGGACGTAGTCATCCCTGTGCCTGAAGTATTCCTGGCCTAAACACTACCCCGTTCCGCAACTGCACCAACGTACAGGGCGCGCTGAGAACCAAGGAAACGTGGGTCATCCTCGAGAGTATCTTGTGCGAGAAAGCAAGTAAGGCAACATCCAGGCAGCACGAACACAGGTTGACATGCAACCATCTACGAGAGATCAAGCCCAAGTTCCTGGGCGATAACGACGGCATGAACATCGTCTCCGCAAAGATAATCTTTAATTTTCAACCAAACCCGCAACTTCAGCGACCCTTTACTACGGCGGAGATGTCAATTGCCTTAATTGTCTCGTTAGAGAAAGCTACAGAAATTCGGAGAACTGTTTACTAACGCGTGTGCATTGTTTGGCTCGGCTGTGACATCGTTCTTGGTTAGTTTTGCTTACTTCCTTTTCCTAGATTATTCGCGTCTATCCCTGGCATTTCCGGTGGCAAACAATGCTTAGGATTTATTAGACAATTGTCAGATTTTCTCACCGTATTCGGCACCTTCAATGCAGTCGTACAACTCAGCCGGTTGCTATAGTGTTGGGCTGCTCAGCACGAATCCCGGCCACGGCGACCGCACATCGAAGGGGGCGTAATCCGAAAACACCCGTGTACTTAGATTTAGGAGCACGTAAAAGAACCCCATGTGGCCCAAATTATTCCGAAGCCCCGGGCTACAGCGTGCCTCATAATGAAATCGTGGTTTGTGCACGTAAAATCCCGTCATTAAATAAACTGAGCCGGAACGGTTGGCACGAGCACGCCTAAACGGAGCAGTGCGGTCAAAAGGTTACACCAGCTGCCGCAGTACGGCGTGAGGCGCTTCACGAAGTCTGAGTGCATCGCCACGAAGCCAGGTCACCCTCACTGTCGCTCTCGCAGGTCTGTTATGCGCGCGTTCCTTGTCCATGCAACCTCTTACCTACGTTCTGACTACACCTGGGTAAGGCCCAATAAAAATCTACCAAGCCCCTCAACGCGCTTGCTTGCCCGCGAGGTGTTCGTAACTCGAAGGACGCTCAGCGGCATTCGGTTCGACATTGGCGACATCAAAATGTCAAGTAGGCTCACATTCTAATTGCAAGTTGACAAACCCCAAATTTAAGTAGGCCCAACCCCAAATTTCAGTTGGCCTACCCACAGATTTCAGCATGTCCCATCCCCAAAATCAAATTGACCCACCCCCAAAATTTCAAGTTGACCCGCCCCCAAATTTCAAGTTGACCCATCCCCAGATTTCGAGTGGGCCCACCCCCAATTTAAGTTGGTCTGCCTCCAAATTTCATATTGGCCCACCCTCAAATGTAAGCTCACCCACTGCCTAATTTAAAATGGGCTACCCTCAAATTTCAAGACGCCCAACCCCTAATTTAGGTTGGCCCACCTCCAAATTTCACTTGACCACTCCGCGATTTCAACCTGACCAATCCCCAAATTTCAGTTGGCCCACATTCAAATTTCAAGTTGGCCTACCCCAAAATATAAACTGGCTCATGTCCAAATTTCAAGTTATTCCACCACCTAATTTAAGTGTGTACATGCCATATTTCAAGTTGGCCTACCCCAAACTTTAAACTGGCTCATGACCATATTTCAAGTTGGCCTACACTCAAATTTCAGTTCGCCCACCCCATATTTCAAGGTGGCCCACCAAAAATTTAATTGGCACAACTCCAAATTTCAAGTTGACCAACACTCCGATTTTAAGTTGGCCTACTCGCTAAGTTCGCCCACCCACAAATTTCAAGTTCGCCCACCCACAAAGTTAAGAGTTCCCTCCCACAAAATTAAAGTTGGCGCACCCTCAGATCTAAACTGACGCACCCCGAAATTTTAATTGGCATACCTCGAAATATCATATTGGCTCATGCCCAAATTGAAGTTCGCCCTCTCCCAAAATAAGTTGGACCACCCTCAAATCTCAATTTGCCCATCCGCTAATACCAGTTGGCTTCCCCCAAACTTCAATTGGCCCAACGCCAAATTTTAGTTGGCACATGTTAAAATGTCAAGTTGGCCCACCCCCTAATTTAAGTTGACTCCCCCGCCCCCCAAATTTCAATTGGCTCACATTCAAACTGCCAGTCGGGCCACGCCCAAATTATATATTGGCTCATTTCCAAATTTCACGTTGACCAGCCCCCCAATTTTAAGTTGGCCAAGCCCCTAATTTAAGTCGCCCCACCCCACATTTCAATATGGCCCACCCACAAATTTCAAGTGGGCAATTTAAGTTGCCCGACCCCACATTTCATGTTGGCCTATCAAAAAAATTTCAAGTTGGCCCGCTCCCAAATTTCAAGTTGACCCAATCCCAAATTTTAACTTGAGCCATCCCTAAATTTAAGTAGGCCCACTCCTACCATTAGCTTACACATGCATTTTTAAGTAGCCCTATATATCTCTATGGGCATTCTCTCTTTATTTTGTTTGGTTGCTTTGAATGGTTCTTTATCACTTAAAAGCTACCAATTATCTACATTTACATTATCATAACGATTAAATCTCTTAACTTCATAAATTACGAATTGTCGTTCAGATACCAGGCATTACACTTTCCGCGTGACAGGGCTGAGGAACTCGCCAAAGAATGATTACGCATTAGTAACACACGAGAAAATGAAGAGATTAATAACAAAGCTCTCTGCAAGCAGGATGCAAGGAAACGGGGTCCATGCTGGAGTATCTCAAGAAATGCTCGGAAGAAGGAAAACAACCGTCAATGTGAAAGCAGACTGTTATTACAATGATTCCCAAGCCTAAAAAGCCAATCCAGATGCAGAATCTACGAACAATATCTTTGAAGATGTGTTCTAAACAGGCCCACCCTATACATATGAAACAATGTTCTCTCTGATAGCATGTTTGGGTTATGACCACACCTATGGACGTAAGAAATATACAGCTTAAAGAAGAGCTTGTCGACGAGCTTGAAACACCTAGCAAGAGTCATCCTTGCCATGGTTGTAAAGGGAGCATTTGATATCGCAGATCACGGTATGATATTCCTTCACCTAGGCCACTGCAATTGCAGAGAACGAATTCGCAACAACATCACGGCCTTCGTCACTGATAGCAATGTAACACTTAGGAATGGGCAATCTGCGATAATGAAAATTCAAAATGCCGCATACAGGACTTTGCAAGGCTCAGTCAAGTCGCACACGCTATGTATTCTTATTTTGAAGTCCTTACTTAAGAAACATAAAAACATAAAATGCATTGGTCATGCCCTGTATGCGGATCACCGGACCATCTAGATGGCAGGAGAATCGGCAGGGCTGCAAGAGGAAGCGCGCTAGGAAGCCACCGATACTAAGAAAGAATGCCTCGATTGCTGCTGGATATCTTTCCCTTTGTACCACGCAAGTGTACGACAAGAACACCACCCCAAGAAACGCCAGACCCCAGAATTTCCATATGAAGGGTAGAAGTACCTCAACAAAGCGTCTTCGGTCTGGTCATTCAAAAGGACGGAGCCGGGGAAGCGGAGCTGCAGAAGACGCAAAAGACTAATCGATGTGGGTCACTAAGTTGACCCACATCGATGAAGAGTGGCCAACAAACGACGCGGCCCGAAAGAAGACTGCAGCAGAATTATCCATGCTCTGCTTATCTGCAGAATCACGTATGGCATGCCTTATGTTAACATAAATAGCGTGGAAGACAACAAAGCTAACACAGCCATTCCTAAAGCCATCATGCCGGCCAGGAGATTGTCGCTGGAAGCACTCAAGTAGAAGCTACTCATTATGGGCGTCTTCAATACCTGGGAAAATCTAGTGGAGGCGCAAAGCTTTAACCGACTGAGAAGCTGCAGGCTAACAACCACGGAGCATGCACTAACAGTAAAACTAGAATGCTTTGTCAAACTCGGCACGCCCCATACGAGACGCAAGCCCATAGATATGAGAGAACATACATGTCTCAAACACTCCCAGGAACATGCATCCGGAAAACGAAAAGGAGTGGCGGATGGAAAGAGCAGAAGTAGTAAAGAATATGCTGGATCGAAAAAACAGAGTGAAAGCTTCAGATACGCTGATGCTGCAAGATACAAGGACTAAGACAACTGCTCAATGAGCTTAACTGACGAAAAAAGCAGAGAGCGAGAGAGACAGAAGAGAAAAAAAAAAGAAAGCAAAGAGAGACGAGAAGGCAGCGACGTTGGAATCTAGAGACGTCACCGGAGAGGATGAAACGGCGATAGCCTTCGCAATAATCACCACTTGTAACGAGCCGCGTACTAGCGTGACAAACTCGCAAGAGGCCTACAAAGGATTGTAAACAAAACAAGCATAAGTCACAGCCTTGAACTTACAGAAAAAAAGAGCCCATACGAGACGCCCGTTTACTGTGGATGCCCGGGCTCGCAACGCTGCAAAAAAATCTCGCGGCACGCGCCGCAGCCTGAAAGCTTGTAGACTGGGCATTTCCGCAGAATCCCAGCCCCCCCCATAGAAGATTAGTAGTTTGTCCGACCCAATTGTACCGATATACTAGCACACTATAAACAGGGACGAATACTGCGACCCATATCTCCATAAGAAGCTTACCAGAGAACAGGGCAGGGCGTCTTCTGGAGAAAAATTCCAGTGAGAACGTAACTGCACGGTACATTGCTACATGCCACGCGTCCGAGCACCTATCCAAGAAACTACAAGTACTGCAGGTCTTCAACGCTTTATAACACATGGTATTAGAATGCGAGAATCCCCCGAGAACTCCTCAAAGCCCACCTAATGGCAGGCCCTGCACGCGACTCAAGAACCCAACAACCGGTTTTACCTTATAACCCCCGTAAACAGGCCGCGGAGGACAATGGTTCCCGGAAATGATGAAACCGCCCATCTGAGGCTAACAAGGCAGAAGCCGGATCTTTACTATGACCTATTCCTTCTATGCATTATTATTTACCTTGCCATTAATGTCCTTCTTTTGAGTAATATAGATGGAAGACTGGAACTGTGCTATCTGCCACAAAGAGAGTTCCAAAAGTGCTTTTGATAGTCCTTGCAATAGCAATATTCGGAGAGTTACGTATATAAATGTCTGCCTAAGATACAGAGGCATCTGTAGCGGTGTTCTTTGTCATGCGTATATATATATATATATATATATATATATATATATATATATATATATATATATATATATATATATATATATATATACGCGCGCCCCTACCTCGCGATTCAAGAAAACAAAGAAACATGTTGCGCGCATTTTACAGAATACACCATGACCCCTATCGCTCGTGCACGCACATGTTCAGGCTGATCAATGGCGATTTAACTTACACCTTTTTGTTTTCATTTCCTGGGAGGTCGGAGTTCTATAATTTGTTGCGTTTTATGTCATGCAATTGATAATGTTTGCCTTCGTGACGTGTCTTATCGCGATGGCAGCTATAAGGACACTCGAGGTGTGTCTGCGCCGTTGCCACCACCATCGAAGCCTTGTGTGATAGTATCGACGGCCAACACGTCACCTGCGCGCTAAGGATTCACGTTGTTTCACATGGAGCGATTTTCACACTGCGACACCGCAATTGCCGTCACTTCACAACCGCCACGACCACGGCGGCTCCACACGACTGGATTCCACAATGTTGATCGCGGCTTGATCGCGCCTTCGGTGCGATTTTGTTGGTGGGACTACAGAAAACGCTGTCAAATTACGTTTTTACCCTATAGCTATTTGAAAGAAACATTGACGGGCGAGTTAGCGCTCAATGCAAGAGACATCCGTTAGCATTACGTCGCACCTGTTTCAAGTCCAGGATTGCTGATTTAGACAGCAATCATCGCATTGCGAAGTGCTGTTCTGGTGCTCACTACACACACGTACTGCCTCTTCGAGGAGCAAAGTGCACCTGAGTGTTGTGCGGAAAACATCGCAAGCAACGGCAATATATATATATATATATATATATATATATATATATATATATATATATATATACACACTCCTAAAGACCAAACTACACGTACGCTTGCCGGCAAGCGAAAGCTCGCACCCTCGCGCCTTGCGTCCGCCACGCCTCGTGAGGTATGGCGGTTTGAACTTACAGGACGCACACCAGCGCGCGTCCACTTTGCTCAGATTTTCGCCTCGGTAGACATCGTTTCGTATTTTTGTAAGGCAGCCGGAGCACCGACATTTGCCACGTGATTATATCTGTGCTCGAGCAGCGCTTCGACATGCGTGATCTTTGCTAGACCATATGCGCATGAGTGAGGTGCATGGGCGCGATCCTTCGCGCGCCGGCACGCGTGCCTGTAGTTGGGCTTTAATGCTGATGGATTAAATAAATTCATGACAAAACAACCACGGTTCCTTTCCTAGAATCCATTCATCATGCTTGGGTAGGTTGTTATTTGTGGCAGTATGCGGCATTATGGGTTTGGGTACACTGTATTATGGCTATCGCTGCAATCAGAGACGCATCGTCTCAACAACACCATCTAATCGACAGCACATCAGAACGTTAGCTTTGACGAGGGAAGAACGATAGAACGCCCCCTTACCCTTGGTACCACCATCCAGTGGCATCATACCACTGCGCAGTTTTCACCGCTTTACACTGCACTATGATTGCTATATGCCCGCAGAAACAGACAGTCAGAAGAAATCGCGGTTAGTTCTCAAATAACGCTAAACTCATTACAATTCCTTCACACATAGATGCCATTCGGAGAAACACGTAAATTAAATACAAAGTGCTTATGCGAGTTCTCAGGCCCTTCGTTAGTACTGGGGCCCCACTGCTGACGCTTCGCTCGAAAGCGGCTGCTGCGCTCTGGCGTGGTCGCGCCCGACTTTTTTTACTGCCTCCAACGCAAGCGCCACACGCTGCTGCCCAACGAAGATACCAGTGAACACCTGGAGCCGTGCAAACGGCTGGTGACCTTCAACCTCCTGCCAATATAAAGCGTCCTGATAAAGAAAAAATTAGTATTACTAGTGAAAGAAACCATGAATTTTGGTTTGTCGGTTTCAGTGGAGATATTCGTGAAGTAATTTTCCTTTTATATCTAATAATCATCACGTTTCAAAGCTAAATAGGGGACAATACACAACTTGCTTTGCCTTTACACTTGATGCGAGTTTTCTTGTCTGGCCCGCCGTTGCTTTGTGTGGCTTGGCTGAGCGCAGCCCCGTGCAGCCTGTCTTGGTGGCAATCTTCGGTTTGTACAAAGTTTAGGCAAGTCGATATGGCTGATGAATTATTGTGGGCTGTGTTCTCGCAAGCAAAGTGCAGGAGCTCGCGCGATCGAAAGTTTCGGAGACGCGTTGTAGCTATAGGCAGCAGAAAACGCTAGCTAGCATTTGCTTGGGATTTTTATCGCCTGAGCGTTGTGACAGCAAGTGTGTGCGGTCATCAAATAAAATCTGTTCCTGATTGACAGTGCGCGCGTAAAACCTCGCTACGCAATTTAGTTACGAAAGTTTACTTCAATCTATACGGCCACTAAAATTACCCTCTTTATTTCGTGTAGTTGTCCAATACTTTGCTTTTGCGATCAACTTTTCGCCTTTCTGAGGATAACACGGTATTTACTTGCGCGCAGCCTTTTTATTATCTTTGTCCCGTTGTTTACCTAGATCAAGCCGAGGGACCTCAATCGTATCCTCACTAATAGAAATTTTGTATAAACCATCTCTAATATCTCCCAATGTAAACCCGAGTGCTTGTAGAAAGCAATTCTCTTTTGCAAAAGAATGAGGCGCTCGAAGACTCCTTCGAGAGCCTTGTTCCTAGACCACGGCGGTGGCTTAGCGATAGAGCATTCGCATCCTATGCGGGGGGTACCGCGTTCAAATCCCACTCCCGCCGCAAACCCACCGATCTTTTTCTTTTCTGTAGGGTAGAGATGTTCTCTGGCCTGGCGCTCGGCTCTGAAATTTACGGTGCTCGGGCTTGTGAGTTGTCTTTGTGTGCCGCTTATATAACCACAGAGTGCATCCGCCGTGACTGTGGAACGTAACTGCTGCCACCGGGTGCCTAACGGTAAAATAGGTACAAGCGCCCTCCCGGCCTAGTGCTCGGCCATTATGGAACTTCAACTCTTGGAAAGGGGTGCTTCTCCAAGCTGAAGGCGTCCTCTCCTCAACAGCTTCCTTTTGGCACGCAACATGGGAAATAGACACCATGGGAACAGACCGAACATGGCTTTTCTTGTGTTCACGAGTCTTTTGAAGGGAACTTAGGGGGCAGGCCCTTTTCCCAAGCGTACGAGCGCCAGGCCGGGGTACACATATGACCATTAGAACCAGTGGGTGACCCGCGGCGGTGGGAATAGAAACCACAACCTCCCACAGACCAAGCGGGCACTCCACAACTACACTCTTAAACAAAATTGCACCCTTTGGATCGTATCTTGCCAAACAACAATAATCGTCATCTGTCTTGTCCGCGTTTCCTTAACGCTGCGAGCCCGGTACTTCGAATTCACGAACGGCATGCACGTTATCAGCACGACACAGCATTCTCGACAGGAAAGTAGGGGGCGCAGCGTTTTCAAGAATGTCACGTAAGCAAGGCAGAGGACATATATTGTTGTTTGGCAAATATACACCCCAAAGGGTGCAGTCTAAGAGTGTAGCCTAAGAGTCTAAGAGTGTAGGCCACGGCTATAAGTATGCATTTTCAAGAGAGCACATCCATGTGTCACTTCTTTCATTGCTTGATTCCTCAGAACAACAAAGCCGTTAAGCAGTTCACCTGTAGCGGTGCTGGAGCCCTTTCCTGCAGCCACCACAGGAGAGAACAGACGGCCTGCCTGACCACTACACAAAAGCATCTAAACGTTGAGGTGCCCCAACCGTTTCCGGAGGCATCACGTGCCGGAAGGCGCAAATATTCAGTGATACGCACTATTGTGTTGCCGATCAACGGTCGATGCTACGAGGGCACGTTATAAGTGGAGCATGGTCTTACCTTGGCATTGTCGCCCGTTGCTTATGTTCGTATTATACGCTATCGCCCTGACAGTTCCACAATATTTCACGAAATTAATTTTCCACCGTTTCAAAATCTTGAGGTCATTGGTTTGTGAGAGCTAAGTCTGAAACCAAGATTTTTGTTTTTTTATGATATGTTCACCATTCACTTTCAGCGACAGACGCGCAAAGAAACTTTGCTGCACGGAAGGAAACGCCTTTTGTATCGGCGCCTAAGTCCGACCGGTGACCACCAACCACTGGCACCGAACAGGGGCGACGGAATAGCCTAACACAGCTATCCGCTTAACAAAAATTATGCAGATCCAGAGCACTTCTTGAAAGCTATATGAAGTGGTTAAAAGAAGTCGCAGTTTCGCCCGAAAGGCAAAGCATCGATTGCGATAGCAAATTAGTGTACAGCTATAAGAAGTAAGAATAGTAGTTTTATCGGCCTTATAAACTTGCAGACATAGGCACGCTAACTAAATTAACAAGCATGGTGCCATGCGCGCACAAGCAAACACGAACACATCTGCCACAATGGCCGCGGAAACTCGCTGTGAAAACGCTGGCGTGAAGAAACACGGCAGCAGCAGTGAGAGAAGTGAAATTCCTGGGGTCTATCGCTTCAACGAACGAAATGTGAGCGTCGAAAACACAGCACGCATAAAACTACGAGCCGCCGGCGTATCTAGACTCTGCCCCCAACGCCAATCGCTCTCAAGACACGGCCGGGCGAACGCGCGCAGCCACCACATGCGCAGTAGTTGCAGCCGGAGTGCATATCCCAGGCACTGTGGCAATCGAGGTTATGCCAAGCAATTTGCAAGAAGCTAGCTGTCCCGCATCGCTCGTTCTTCTGGAAGGTATTGACCAGATACCCCAGCTTATTAGTACAAGATGAGCAATTCTGTGTGTGACGTGAGTATTCACACATTTATTTATTTCGTAAGGTGTGACAAGAGTTTGGAAAGCACATAACGGAGCATGAGTATGTGTCCACCACCCAAATAAGTCTTTAATTTTGCACGATTCTGCTTAGACGAAAGGTTTTTTTCCACGCATAATACATCAATGGAAATGCTCACCGCGCGCTGTACTTTCCGGTCCTCACCGACGCTTTTTGTTTGCTGAAAAAGCGGTCTATTTCTAGTTCTGCTGTTTCACAGTAAGATCAAGATTACTCGGAAAATGTGACAAAAGTTTCAACCGCAGATCTTAGCAACTTTTGAGCCACATGCGCCTTTCATTGCTTTGTCATCATACAGCGCTGCAAATCACGCATCCCCGCTAGTAAGCATGTGTTGAGTATGCATGGTGGCTGATTGGACAAGTTTCTGATTGATAAGCGGAAGAGTCCTTGCCCCTTGTCTTGCCCACCTTTAAGTTTAGCGCAGGGCACTTACTGTTGAGCATAATTTGTCCACAAATGATAAGATTCCAAGTCATGTTTTGACGGCCTAAATAAGGAATCATAGCAATGTATGCAAACGTTTTCCCCTAATGTGTCTGTTCGCGAAAGTTGTTCAAAAAAGCACCTAGGAACCGGTGTTTAATAAACTTCATATTTAAAGGCGGGATCTTCTTTGAGCACAACAGATCTATTAATAGTTGATGGGATCTGGGGACCACTCACCAGTCGCCAACTGAGACAAGTTGCAACGTGATAGCGCGCGTAAAACAAAAAAGCGTCAAAGTGATGCTTCGAACAAAAAATACGCACAATGTTAGGTTAGACTGATTTAAGGAATCTTAATATTTAGTAATTAGAGCAAAAAGACAAATAAAACTGAGATGCGCTTGTTCGAACTGCCTGCACCGCATATTGCTACTGGAAGTGTGGGCTTACTCCACAAAAATGTGAGCAGGTCGTGAAGATAGTGCAGTCTAAAAGAAATTATATGAGAATAAGGGCAGAACCGCTCTCATCTCTCATGTATGTAAGCGGTAATGCCATTAGCCTTCGAGCAATTAGCGACACGTCATAATGCTGAAGACGTTTAATTAGAATCGGTCGTGATCATCCTGAGACTTCCGTTGCTTCAGCTATACGCGACATACACTGTCTCATGTAGGGAAGCACTATACAAAGACACTCGCTTGCCAAGGTCACTGATTAGATTGACGGCATGACAACGACTGTGTGACGGCTACGCAGTGACCACGATGCAACGACGAAACAATGATGTCGGTGGAATCATGATGGCCGTATGATGAAGACTGCATGACAACATTGGCATGACGACTGTATAAAAACAGCTTCAAGACACAGGCACAAAGACAATGGAATGAAGACGAGTGTACGGTGACAATAGCGTGAATGTGATGGTATGGTGACCGCGGTATACAGCAGCGCTGTGATAGCGACTGACGACGACGCAATGACGATGATGGCATGACAATAGCGGTAACATCGCGATTGAAAGACGGCATCATGACTGAACTAGAATGACGAAGAAGGAACGACATCGATGGAAAGACAAAGGTGGTGTGACGACTATGGTTTGTTTTATTCCCGCTGCTCCCCGAGAGACCTCGTCTTCCTCTAGTCAAGGGCGCAACCACAGTGCCTTTAGTGATGGAGTCGTGCCACCGCACAGTGCGACGAAGAGTTGAATGATTACATTAACTACGAGGGCTAATCAGGAAGTCTCCACCCCTATATTTATTAGCCAAAATAAGGTACAGACAGGCAATTACAAATATACGTATACTATTCCACGCACCTTACACTATCTTTCCACGTCTCAAAGATTACCGCGTCTCAAACATTAAAATAAGGCCCTACAAATACAGTTAACATTGCTTGAACCTTTTTAATGTCCCCGGCAAAAGCTTCGATTAATCAATTAATGGATGTCATACACTGCATCATATGCGAATAATGAAAGGCTAAAATGACGAATGCTTAATCGGTAATGCAATAAGAAGTAATCAACCATGCCTATATACCACCTCACACTTCTCAAAGCAAGATTTCTTTCCTCATACGTGGGATGCATTTCCCTGTGGACTTCGACGGGCTTTCGTCACTTGTTCCACAAAAACGTATCCCCCTTCGTTGCTCGTACGCCGTGGACGTGTGAATTGCATAACACCCATTTTTAACAACTGACAACAGCGCCGTGCCCTCGAGCTACCCACCGATCAGGCAGGGTAGGTCCAAGAAAGGTCCGCCACTGGGAATGGATTTGTTGGCTTCGCATTTACAGCCAATAATGGCAGCAAAATTACAGAACAAGCTTTCTGATTCGCACTCGTGCATGGAAGTTCTAACGTGAGATACAAGAAGGGATGAAGGACGATTGCGGGCAGAGGGCTTTCGATGAAAGCCGGCTTGAAGCGGCAAGTGGACAGGACAGTGTCCCGACCCTTGACAGAGATTGTCAACCAGATCTCGATGCAACCTATAGACAATATGGAGCCATGTGTACGGCGAATGAAGAAAACGACGAGGGGAGTCTAGCCCGGAGAAAAACGTAGGTAAGGTCGCGAAAGTTGCAAAATCTGAAGGGTGTTCAGTATTGACGAGTTCTAGTCAGTGTTGCGCGAATGAGGCAGAACAGATCGGTCAAGCATATATACAAGATATTATTGCTGTTGGCCAGACGCGATCTTGCGTGTAGGGGAGAAGAATTCAACATGCATGCTCAGAGACAACACGAGATGGGCAGGTGAGCAGGATATATCTGCAGTAATAGCTGCCCAAAGCCCCTGAAGGTGATGACGGTTACTGTAGTGACCCATTCATCCCGAACTTCTTGAGCCATGAAGGCAGTCTCTAGTGAGCAGTGAAACCACTTCAACAGGCCGTTGCTTTTCAGATGGTTGGCCGTGGCATTGAAATGGCACATATCTAGGGCTCGATTCAGGACATTCTGTCACGTTCTTCAACGTGTGACGTTGTCGCAACGCGTACAAAAATTTGGAGGGTGCTTAAGCTTCCCCTTCAAGAGTGGAAAGGGACAGCACTCAAACATCTGTGACTGTTTCTCACGTTTCCCGGCTACTGGAGCTCTTGTAACCGTAATGTTTACCCGGAAACGCTAGCGGGGAATGTCATGCTTGGCGTATGCACTAAACTTCAGAGAGGGGCCACCTTGGGTTTTTTCAAGAGTGACCGCTGCTGCAAGCGACCATATCGCCGACGTCACTCCGCCAGATTTATGTTTCTTTTCGCGTAACAGAATTATGTTTTCTCGTGTATTGAAATTACAGTCCATCAGTATCATGCTTGTAGGATGCGTGTAAGTCATCGTCTACAATTTTTTTACGTACGCTACGTTGAGAAATTCGATTATTTCAATAACTTCCTTGCACCACATGGAGGGCCAGCGTGGTTGCCTGTGCGTGGTTCGAAATTATCTTTGCCGAGAATACGTCGGAGGCACGACGCAATACGCGGGACGCCAGCGCGAGATATTCTGCGACACGGGGCCCTTAACGCTTTCGCGTTGAAAAGGCGCATATGGTCCCGTTTTACTTCAGTAACGCGGCACAGACTTGACGTTCTGCCTAAGGAATCGAAACGTAGGCACTCAACCCAACATCGCCATAAAACGAAAGTATTTCTCCTGAGCAAAAATAAAGCAGGTATACTCGCGGCTAACTTTCTATGGCTATAAAACGAAAGCTACGGAGGCAAAGCGATCACAGGTGAACGTGCTTCCGAAAATGGCCTCGCGTTTTAATCCACGTTAGTTTAGGCTGGGGAAGACAAAACAAACAGCCTGTTAGCAACAGTTCAATAAGAGAGAACACACCACTTAGTGTAAAGGTTTACTTATTTGGCGGCTTTTTCCTTTCGCGTCTGGGGAAACACGATAGCGTCGCACGTGAGAGCTGCTTCGATTCAGCGTCTGTTCCTAGCAACCAAAATCACTGTCAAACGCTGCCGGACTACTTGGCGCGGTTACACGTCTGCAGCAGTCATGCGCCCACAGTTTTTCCTTCATAGTCACATAAAGCTGTCCACGTGTGTATGTCCTCAATATTTCAATGCGCATGCCCGAAAAAAAGGTTTCGCGCTCTTCATGCTCAAATTTTGCAGAATGATCGCATTTTCGCGGCGACTCCGTTTACTATAACATTTGGCACAATTAATTGCCTGTTGTTTATTTTTTTTTTTAGGAAAAAGTGCAAATTTGATGGCGCTTATGGGGATGCGAGCTGCTACCGCGATGGCGCAAGCACAAACGTGCGTCGCCGCCTGCCGTCAACTGCAGAAAGCAGCGTTTAAGGGAGGGCAGTCACACGTGGCAGCCCGCCCTGAAACGCTGCTTTCTGTAGCTCACGGCAGGCGGCGACACACTTTTGTGCTTGCGCCATCGCCGCAGCAGCTCGCATCGGCATGGGCACCATCAAATTCGCACTTTTTTCTTAAAAACCAGGCAATTAACTGTGCAAAATGTTATACTAAATGAATTAGACGCAAAAATACGATCCTTCTGCAAAATTTGAGCGTGAGGAGCGTAGCGGGGAGCACAAAACCTTTTTTTAGAGCAAGAGCAGTGAAATATTGAGGACCCTGTATGGCTGAAAGCGCACGATTATTCCGTCAAAAATACCTCTCGCTTCCGTCGTGTGCTGCATGCAAGGCGTCCTCTGCTTTATTGGCCGGGATGCGCGTTTCCGCGAAACAGAATGAGTCGTCGTATGTCAGATCTCGCTAGGTGAGTCGGCAGGCTGAGACGGGCCGCGTAGCGAAAGCACGAAAACGTCAGGAACGTGTGCCGATGCAACGCCTGCTACGGCAGGACATTGCCCGGCAACTTCCATGATTTTGCATTTTGTCAGCATGCACAGCCAAAGCCGAGAGAGAAAGATCTGATGCCGTGCCCACTTCAAGCACTTCCTGAGGTATACCAATGACACGGGTGGCACCGAACCCTCGTTACATATATTCAGACAATTTTCTCTGAAGATATATTCACACCCACCACACGCGGACATCTTGGCAGTGCCGCTAGATGGCACAACATGTACAAAGCAGCAGGGCGTGATAAAAGCCAGGCTGCACACAAGCCTCGTACATGACGCGTTTAGAGGTAACCTACGGTGTGTCGCTACATTCATTTAATTGTAATCCCTTCAATGCTTATATCCACCCTGCAATCAGTGCTGCCCAATTTGTTATATAATACCTTATCTTTATCTTTGTGAAAACTCCCGACTAACCCGCTGCGCGCTACTCTAGTTTTGATGTGTCGGTGCTCGTTCAACAAGGCGCACTAGATTCATAGGTATTGCCTTTGCACTCCCAACCTCGACAAAAGAAACGCATGGTAGCAAGCTTCTTTCATCTTAATTATTTTCCGAGTTATGAAAAGTAAATAAAGCTCAATAAATAAAAATAAATAAAACGCAATAAAAGGGCGCGCTTTTGCGAAGGAAATCGATAGACCTCCTGGCACAAACAATCTGATCTGTGGTGTCTGGCAGAAAAACTGTGATACAGCCATCAGCAGACACTAACAAGCCACCTTTGCATCGTAACAGCAGTGCAACAGAAGGCTTGATCACTATCTGGCATATTTTACAGTGAAGCTGTACATGGCTAGCCAATTCGTCCGTTCGTCTGTCGCCTGTACGCCAAGAACTGCGACGCAACGCCATGGGCTGGCGCGAAAAGAAAAGTAGAAAGAGAGGCGCGTGATAGGCTGTGCCAGTAGTGACGTCGTTGGTCTCCGTTGGAGCTGAGCGCGCGCGCAGCAGTTTTTTCTCCGGCTCCGAAATGGGTAGGCCATGCGTCATACGTTCTCCTTAGGAGCCGGCAGCTTTCAATCAGCAACGCCGCGAGCAGAACCTGGGAGGAGCTCATCTACGCCATGCCGATGCTGCAGCCCGGGAACAAGAAGAAGCTCGTGCAGCCGAGCGCAAGCAGCGACTGCGTACCGAAGATCCGGCAGCCTACCAAGCCCTCGTTTAATTAACCGCCGGAGTTAATTAACCCAGTGATAAACACCGGAGCCGCACGTTTCCACTTCGCTAGTTAACCATCTGCACGGAGAGCTTGGGCGGCAATTTTTTTTTTTTCTACATTCAACGTGGAAGCGGGAGGGTGTGAGGCATTTTTACGATTTATTGTGACCCACCTTAAAAAGGAATGGCGCCCTGTGTAGCAGACTCATTGCGAAACGTTAATAAACCACGGCAGCTCACCGTACAGGACCCTGGTGTCATGCGGTCTTCCAGAATTGTATTCAGGGGCTTTAAGGATTCTTGCTGGGTGATCCGCGTGGCGGTGCCACCCGTCTTCCGTGGAGGTGGCGGCATGTCGCTGCTCAAGAAACCCGTCTTTGCTGCAGCCTTCGGTTTCCCAGTAACGGTGGCTGCGCCTGGCGAAGCTGACGCCGGTTCAGGCGACACCGTCGCTGGAGAGTCATGGGTCAGCTCCAGCTGGCCAAGCTGGGACTTGGCCTCCGCCGGCTGCGTCAGAGGTCAGTGGTCTTAGTGCGAAATGTGGCCACAGGCATTAGACACCAACTTTACAGGCGCTTACCTGAAGAAAACTATTCTACATGCTTGTTGCTAGATTATGCCCTGCCTTAGGAGTCATGCAATGACTGAAGGTCACGCAACAGATTCCAAAGTTCCCACAGAAGTGGCTTTATGGACTTATTTGTATGTCCTCATCTAATTTCCTGTAGCGCCGCGGAGATATAGAACGCGCTCGGGACAAGATATAGCACTGCTTATTTCGTTCTTTTTCGTCAACGTGGTGCTTTGCTGTTGTTATTGTAGGTGTAATGGAAGACTGCTGTGCCTTATCTGGCTCAGACAAGATGATTTTCTCCCGAAGCAAGGCCGAGATAAGTGGATGCACGTAATCACCTTTGGCGAATACTGCATAAGTCCAATTGGCGAGATTAATCACGACTTTGCCGTAAAGCGATGTTAAATACTGCGGACAATTTTATCCGAAGAATTTAGGGGATCATTTGAAAAGCACATAAAATAATGAAGCTGTACCTGTTGTGAAGTGGAATCAACCACCTTCGGATGAAGTAACGACGGTGGCTGGGAGTTTGCCGGTCTGTTGTCGAACGCCACGGGTGTTGGCGTGTTTAATTCTCGTACGGGTGGCTGCTCCGTTGACGAGGCTGTGCTCTTTTTTGACGACGAGCGGTGCTCCGCGGCAGCTGGTGGGCTGACGTCGCTGCGTAGCCGCCGGCGCGGCTTCTCGTCACCGTGCTTGCGCGACCTACTCGGTGACGTCCTAGTCGAATCGGCGACCGGAGTCGTGGGACTAGCAGGCGACACATTGGTTGAAGAATGTCTGGATGCCGCTCTCTGCCGTTGAGCGACCGGCGTGCCGATGGCGACGTCCTGTATGCTGCGCTTGGATGGTTTTTTCTCCGGCTGGGACATCGTAGGCTGCATCGGGAGGTTCTCGTCTACTATGGTGAAGCAGGAGAGGATGGCGCCGCCTACAGAGAACACGCACCTCTTCTTCTTTAGCACGTACCCGTGACACGTGCTCACGGGGGCCACGCGCTGCCCTCGCAGAAGAAAGACAAAGAGGCCAGGAACACTGCAGCTTCTGGGCCAGTTCCAAGTAGTGGGACAGCGCCTTGGTCTAAGAAGCAATCGAGAAAGTTATCGACT
The DNA here is from genome assembly GCF_023375885.2 of Dermacentor andersoni. NCBI lineage: Eukaryota > Metazoa > Arthropoda > Arachnida > Ixodida > Ixodidae > Dermacentor > Dermacentor andersoni. The sequence goes on from NC_092819.1 coordinate 105,120,338, forward strand.
TCTCTCTTTTATTTAGGTCAATAATTGTGTATTATTCATGCTAATATTGCTTTCATTGTCGCGTGTGGTATAAAAGGTAAAGACAGAGATAAGGTGTACCAGAAAGCCCGGAAAACGTTTCGATAACAGGACATATCTTCGTAAAGGTAGGTCTTCTCATCGTCGGCACCATAGTTTAACAGGTCAGTAGGGTGACGTCTTGTGCGGCCGTTGTAAGCGGCGGCTGGCTGGCTGTAAAGTAAGAGCTTGAAAAAAATAAGCGCTGTCGCATGACACCACTAGACGTAGTTTCTAAGACGAGGGGACAAGAACGGAAGAGGGGGAAGGTGGCAGCAAAGGAAGCACACAAAGGTATTCAGGGAGCGAGAATTTCGCAAGACTTCAGCGCACTGAAGAGATAGCGTACGTGTTGCAGACGACGTGCCTTTGTTGTTTTTGAAGAGCTGGACAGCGCGCGTGTAAGAATTCATGTCTTTCGTTACTCATAATATGCGTCCATATACAACCACCCCTATCGTTCGGTACCGCAAAATAAAGTACGTTCTTCTGTTAAAGCATGTATTTCAATCACTGGTGTAGTGCCGTTACAAAATTCTCGTGATATTACGGTGTAACATTTTTGTCACTTCTGGAATATTATCTTAATAGCACATCCGTTTTTTTTTAAATGCCAGACAGTTTATTGGGCGAAACGGGACATGTATCGGGCTGTGTGTCGCGTCGACGTTGTGCGATATATTTCTGTCGGCTATTGACCGTGACTTGAAAGATGCTATGCAAACACGGATTCTTCAAGTATTTCGGTGTGTTGACTTTCTTGTGATATTAAGTTCTGAGCCCCCCACATACGAAGACACTGGAATTTGTTTTATCTGTTTTTAAAAAGTGTGGTTAGAGCCTGGATTTTAGGTTCAAACCACCGACCCAAAATCAACTGCAGCTCTTAGATATTAACTTTTCCTTTTACAACAGTCAGACATGCTGGTCATGCCCGAAAAGAAAGCTTCTTTTCTTTTGACAGTGCACATTTTAAAAGAGTCAAGGGAGGCATAGCAACAGTGTGCTCCAAATCCTCACCGCACGAACCGTGTGAGCACATCTTGGATGAGAGTTCTGGGCCACAGCTTTCGTGACAGTAGTTGGCTGGCATCCCTTGCTCGGTGGTCACCAATCATTCCGACAGAAGATGAAGAGATCACATGCAAAGGCCGAATTGCGACAGAGCAAAAGAATGTCAGATGAAGTACCGTACTTCCACAAGGTCACCCGCAACTTAAAACAAAAGCGAAGTGGCGAGTACTTACCATGTACCTGCGGGCGGTATTATCTGCGCCTCATGTGTTGTGCAGGATGTGCGCTAGTATTTCTGAGCAAAAGAAGAAGCGGCCGTGGCAGAAAAGGTACGCCAAGCCCTTTCTGACCTGCACTGTTGGTGCGGTATACAAAATTCCCCTGAGTTGCGGCATGGTCTACATCGATAAAAATGGCCGGTGTAATAATGACCGCTAAAGGAAATATCATGCTTTTATAAAGAGTATCAGGCTCACATGTGCCCATCCACTGTGGCTGATGCACGTGTGCACGGTGGTTAGCGGACACTAGATTACGTCGCAAAAGCCGCGACCAAGTTATCCGACAATTGATAGAGGCGTTTTATTCAAGAAAGGGGGTGTGGAATGCGTTAGCGTTTATTTGCTGTTACTTACACAGCAAAGCTGTTTATGGGTACGGTTGCGTGAATTTTTCGTGTCCGTCAAGAATTCTGCGCGAGCAAAAACGCTCAGAATCGGCAATAGCTCGTGCCACTGCTCGCGCCTTCGTCGTCTTTTTTCATAGCTGGCTCCGTTGTCACTTATCATGTCAGCTTACAAATCGCTGTGCCCGTAAACACAGTTTCTTGCACCTGCATGTACTCCATGCACTACGTGCATGCAGGTGCAGCCTATGCATTAATGTGTACTCAGTTTGTCGTAGGCCTTAGAAAACGACTGTGTATGTCCCCACTTTATTTTGTCTAATGCTGTCTTGAAGAGTGTCAGTGTGTCGTCGAGTGCAATACCGTACGGCTACATATGTCATCATTCCATTTCTCTAACTCTATTGCGTTGCATGTTTGCCGCTTGCGCTACCTGTACTTGCAGTCGCAATATTCACTTATATTTAATCCTCCCTTTATTTAGGACCAAAATGCTGAGGAAGTCGCACAAACATGCGACGCTATCGTTGCATCTATACGCAAGAGCATAGCCGACACGGAAGAATTGTTGAATGTGACAGGTCTGCATTTGGAATGTCACAACGCGATGAGGTGGAATTCGCAGCTGCGAGTTACAAGAAACCTCGTTACCATTTTTAGAGTCAGCAAGGCCTGACGGAAACTCTGCACGCGTGCAAGAAGGTTAAGCTTTCTAAATATGAACTGAGGCTGGCGACAGACTTGATTGATTTTCTCTTCTTTGCAGAGGAAGCTACGGAGTTGCTGCAGAAAAGGCACAAGACAGCCGGGCTTTTGCTTCCCGCGTTGCGAAATATCGAAGCTTCCCTTGCGGAAATCTTAAGCCAAGGCACACTTCTTTGAAAAGACGCGGCGAAAGGCCTACAACGTAGCCTGTAGAAGCGGTTCGCAAGCACGTGGACTGACTCTTTTGTGTTCAGCTGCAACAGCCGAGCAGATGCATTCTGCTGTGTTTGGGCATGACAGAGCCAGCACCGTCGCGAATGCAGACACTAAAGCAGGGCCAAGCAGACTGATGTTTAAAACATCAGTCAAAATGAAAATGCCTACCAAGGCAGTATGTCTGGATTCATTGCATGGGAAATTTCTGTTTACCTAAAGGAGGAAATTGCTCAGACACGGTAATGCCCCTGACCTATTGGAAGGGGAACCCTAACCGCTTTCCTTTGCTTTCTCGCCCCGCAAGGGCGAGAAAAAAGGAATGCGACGGCAGCTGACGTGGAACGCCTGTTTTCTACGGCATCACTTATAATAACAGCGAAGCGACATCGGCTGTCAAGCACCTCTTTCGAGCCGCTCATGTTTGTGAAGCGCAACACATAGTTAGGTGGAAGGCAATTATTTTATCTCACTTGTTTTGTTTTTAGGACTACTGAAGCAGACGTCATTTAGACTTCGGGTACTCAAAGCAAAATGGTGAAGGGCCTATGTAGCACACGACATTTTGTTGCAAACTTTTGATGAATAAAACCAAAATAAAGCTTATTTCTGCACTTCGCAGTGCTTGCGACGTTTATTCCAGAATTTAAAAATCACGAGGACACCTAAGCAAATATACGCTATGTTGTCATTTTAGCATTAACACAGTTAAGCTTAAACAAAAATTGGCAGTGGCTTAGCTCGGCTATACCACGATATATGTAGCGAAAGCTAAGGCATAGCATGGTTAGCCTTGGTTAATCTTGATTGCAAGACCAGGTTAGTCTGGTTGTCTAGCTATGTTGCAGCATTTAGCCAGGCGTTCGGCGCGCTGTTCGTCGGTTTCCTGGGCGATTCGTTTCCTCTTGGTCTCATTCCGATGTCGATTCCAGGCCTCCTCCTGCTTATCAGAATCGTCGCCGTCCATACTGCCGCCTGAACTGTGGTTGCGGCGCACGCGAGCTCTCCTTTTCAATCCTCCGATATGTTATCAAGCATGCAATGCAGCTAGCGAAGATAGCGGAGGCGAGCGCAACGACGAGGAACGCGGTGTGGCGTTATACCAAACGGCGGCTGCGGAAAGGCGCGGCGCTGCGCAGCAGCGGAACACCTGTGGCTCGGTGCTACTAGTGGCACATGCGCAGTAGTGACTAGGGAGCGACAGAGAGAAATATCCGCGACGAGGCACGCGTTTTGACGTCATGTGCCTCCTCGGAGCACCGCCACGACGAAATCGCAAGTTCGCGGCCAGTAAAGCTTTCGCTTTAATATAAATAGTCACAAATGCTGACCATGCAAATGTTATATGTAACGGGAGAACTATCGCTATGGGAATTAGTAGGGTGGTTGTGCTGCACGAGATCTATCGCCAAGCTATTATCCGTCGATGTTGGTAACGTGTTTTGCTTACTTTTGCTGCTCTTTACGCGTCTGATAACGTCAGCTTGGTGCTGCGTTGATCGGTAACTCGATGCAACTACCAAGGTGCCTTTCCTACGTTGTGCAATTACAGGAAAAGAATTGAGCTTCCCGGTCATTTCCGGAGTGGGAATGGGATAAGTTTTTTTTTCATTCCGAGGAATTGAAACGAATCAAATTGTGGCAAGTTCTAATTCTCCAGAATGGAATTGAAAGGTAATGGGACGCCCATTCCACAAAACGTTTAGCGAGGCAGTTGCGCCACATTTCGCTCCGTTCGCTATGTGCCGCACTAAACAGATTGCCGCGCCAGCCAATATATTGCCACATGGTATGGGCATCAAGGGGACTGAAAAAGAGGAGAACGAGGAGAAAGAGAAGAAGGGAAGAAAGAAGAACCCGGCTGAGCGTTCGTGTGCAGTCCCTGGGAACGCGGAAGCGATCGCTGCGGCTTCTGTCACTTGGCCAGGTTTTGGGTGATATTAGGCTATACTAATCTTATTTGTTGAGCTCTCACTGATTCTAACGCCAGCTTCATCCTAGGCTGATGTCCATAAACTCCCCCGGCAGGGGTGTTTCCCAATGGGTGGCCTCTATTCCAACGGATGAATTACCAGTAGATTTGTTCATCCGCAGTGGTGTGAGCAGCATCCCGGTGGCTCTGGTTCCTTCAAATGGAGGCTTTATACGTCTGACCAACCCCCAGGCAATCCAGAAATCTCTGCGTGCTGCAACCTCTTCATACCAGATCATGGCGGAAGTGAGGCAGTTCGGCCGCGGAGGTATCGTGTGTCGATCGCCAGACCAGTCCTGTGTTGCGGATTGGCTTAAGTGCTCATCATTCGCGTCATTACCGGTGAGTGCCTACATCCCTGCTCACCTCGCCTGCACTAAGGGAATAGTCAGAGGTGTCGATGCTGATCTTTCTCCCGTTGAAACACTAGAGACATTGTCTGGGACTGGAGTAATTGCTGTTTGCCGATGCAATCGCGTGGTAGACAATAGGCGGGTGCCAACAGAATCGGTGATAGCAACTTTTGCTGGGACTTCCTGCCCATCAGAACTAAAGATGTGGCCCCTTGTGTTCAGGGTTGAACCCCTGGGACAATCCGGATAATCGCCACAGACGACTCCCGAGATTGGACCCTGCCATGAATTTTAGGCTACCACCGAAAATTCAACGAAGCTGTGCCAGTCTTCTGCACAGACTAAGGCTGGGGGTAGCGTTTACGCGCGGATACGTGCACCTCCTACGACGCACCGAGTCTCCACACTGTGAGGTGTGCAATGTGACTGAGACTATAGGTCATGTGCTTTGTGACTGCCCTAAGTACGTGGAAGAGCGTGAAAGGTTCGACAACGACCTTACGCGTCTCGACAGCGCACCGTTGTCAGAGGACGTTATTTTAGGCCCTTGGCCAGATGCTCAATCGAGTTTCAAGGCCATTCAGGCATTACTGAACTTTTTAAAAACTATGGGCCTGGATTGCAGACTTTGAGCATGCCAAATTGCTTGCGATATGATCTGCATCTTCCTTCTATCGTCATCGTCACCCATCATGCACCTCTTCCCTCTTTCTTTCCCTCTTCCCCTTCCCCCAATGCCGAGTAGCTGGCTAGAGGAATATACCTCAGGCCGACCTCTCAGCATTTCGTATCATTAAACTTCTCTCTCTCCCCTGGCGTCGCGTCCGATTCAATGCCGTAATTGCTGGCGATACGGCCATAGTATGGCAGGGTGTAAATCAAGACAACGTTGTTGCGTATGTGGGGAAGAACACGCTCAAAGTGATTGTAGTGCCCAAGAAGAGCGATGCTGTCTCTGTGATAAAAATCATCCAGCCAATTATTTAAATTGTTCTGTTAGGGCTCAAGAATTACAGGTGATTGAAATAATTGATCGACGACGCTGCTCTAGGATGGAGGCCATAAACATTGTGAAAGAAAGGGCATCTGGCTATGCGGGGATAATAGGCAAACAAAATATTACCACGGACCTACCACTTACTGCAACTATAGAGGCCGCTGCGGAAAAGGCAGTTACAAAAGCTATGGAAAGGTTTGCAATGAGCCTTGGTGAATGTATCTCACAAGCCGTTTCTAGTCATTTGTCTCATTTGATACAAATTACCTGCCCAGCTCCTGTAACAACGCAAACAGTTGATCCTGACCACCAAACTAACCATAAGAGATCAGATGCCAACCCTTGCAATAATGATATTCAACTTTCAACTCTCTCTTCCGCGGGCCCTAAAACTTGTAATCTGATTAATACAGATTTGGAGATGACAGAGGTGGAACAAAATACTCGAGCATATAAAAGAACCATGTCTTCTATTAATGAAGACTCCTCCCCCGGTCCTCACTCAAAAGCTAAGAAAAGTCGGTCCAGTGTTGTGCTAAAGGAAAACATTCTACAGAAGCCACTTTCGACTGCGGCACTTTCCAAAATATAGGATCACTAAAAGTGCTTCAGTGGAACTCCCGCTCTTTATATTCTGCTTCAGTAGAAACTTGTCTAACTTCTCGATTTAATCCTGATTTAATTATGTTACAAGAAACAGGGCTAAATCCTGAGAAATCTTTTCAAAGAAAATTTTACAGATCATTCCGATTAGACCCTCCTACAACAGGTGGCGGATTAATTACATTTATCTCATCCAAAATTTGCCATAAGGCTAAAATTTCATTTCAACTTTCTACTCCAGAGTGTGAAATCCTAGCGATAGAGCTGGTTCTCCCGGGATGTTGTCCCTTTACCGTAGTTAATGCATATTTTCCATCTGGCGTACACGACACTAGCACACTAGATAGTGTTATTAACTCTTGTGGACGTGACATTGTAATCACAGGTGATTTCAATTCTCACCGCATCTCATGGGGTTTAAGAACAGATTTGTGCGGCACCCGATTGTGGAACTGGTCGTTGGACAATCGACTAATGTGTGTAAACTCCGGATCTATTACGTTTGTGAGAGGCCGATCTTATTCTTCACTAGATCTTACATTCTGTGGCCCGAGTTTCTCCGCAACTTCTTGGTCGACTATTCATTGTTCGACAAGCAGTGATCACCTTCCAATAGTATTTGACGTTGCTCGTCCTGTAACATTTGTGAGTGACCAGGTTCGAACTTTCATAAATTACAACATTTTAAAAAAAATGCTTACGAAATGTTCTTTCATCTCTGTCTGATGCGCCTACAGAATAAAAAACCACGATTATCTGTTCCGCTTTGGAAAGTTCTCAAAAAAAGGCTCAATTTGAGATTAGATTGAATAAAAGAAATTCTTACAGTCCTTGGCGGAATGAAGAATACACTCGAGACTACAGAAAGAGAAAAGGTCCTTGGAAAAAATATTGCATAACCAGAGTCCCAAAAATTGGAGTGGCTTTAAATTTTTTGGGGCTGTCTTCAAACATACAGTTTCTAAAGCCAAAGATGAATTCGACTGTAAGCATTTTGATTTCTTGTCTAACAATACAAATAAGCGTGCACTGTTCCGTTTTCTCCGCGGTAGAAAAGTTCTTCCGCATCAAATTAATATTGACTGTATAATCTTAAGTAGCGATGAAATAAAACAGTCACTAGAGGAAATCGCGAAGGGATTAGAAATTAGATTTTCTTCTATCTTGCCAAGTTGTTATCGCTTACGAAGGGCATCAGATGATTTTACAGAAATCTCCGTGTTAGAATTGGCTGAAATCGTGGAGCGACTTCCAGATTCAGCTCCTGGCGTGGATGGGGAAACATCTACTATGATCAGAATTTTATTTAGGGAAGCTTCTGATGACCTTTTAGCTATTGTAAATTACTCAATTCGGTTCTCATGGATTCCGTCTGCGTGGAAAATTGTTAAAGTCATCCCTATTCTTAAAAATCATGTGGAAGGATATACAACATATAACACGCCAATTGCGCTAACTTCAAATTTGGTTTAAAGGATTGAAAGAATTCTCTATGCCCGGATGATTAAATTTATACAGAACAAAGACTTGCTTAGCCACTGCCAAATTGGATTCCGACCATCATGTTCAATTTAGCCTGCTCACGTGAACTTAGAAAGTAGAATAAAATTAGCACAGCGACAGAGGCAAATAGGCGTTCTTGTGGCATTAGACATTTCCAAAGCCTACGACAGTGTAGAACACTTAATTTTATTAGATATATTGCGAAATCTAGAGATTCCAAATTATTTTTCAAACTGAATTGGTGAATTTTTAAATGGAAGAACATTTTACTGCTGTCTAAGAGGCGTTTCCTCGAGTATATATAATCAATCACGTGGTGTTCCTCAAGGAGCTGTTACTTTACCATTACTATTTAATATTCTGATGTGTTCCATTCCACTTCATCAAGATGTACAAACATACGTATACGCGGTTGACATTGCTTTCTTCGCATCAGACAGTGATATTAACTCTCTATATTATCGACTACAGAACTACCCCAACACGATAGAAACCTTGTTAAAAAAAAATCGCCTTTCACTTAAAGTTAGAAAATTCTCGATATTGGTTTTCCCTGTTAACAATCCCGTTAACATATCGATATCCTATCCTCTCGAGACAATACCTCAAGTGGAGTCGGTGAAATATTTAAGTGCAGTATATGACGGCTCCCTCAGCTGGCTCGGCCATATTGACAATATAGTTAAAAAAGCAGTGCGAGCAGTTGGTATGTTACGTAAGCTGTGCAACACTCGGTCCGGAATGTGGAGAGATCGACTTTTAATGACATACAAAATGTATGTGCGGCCCATTTTAGAATTTGTATGTGTTTTATTTTTTGGTGCTCCAGCTTATAAATTCGTCCCCTTGTTCTACTTGAGCGGGAAGCCCTACAACTATGTTGCGGATTACCGAAATGTGTTGCCAATAACATACTACAAAAAAGTCAGGTTGCCCTCAATATTGTGTAGATTTCGTTTACTGACGGTGCAAACAGTCTTAAAATTGTATAAATCCCCTGCTACAAGATTAGAATACTTATTCATTTCCCAGCCTGCACTATTCTTCGGAGTACACTGGCATCGTTTTCATACACCAGAAGGTGGTCTGCGTACAAACATTGATCAATCCCTTAAATGTACGTCTCTGGGAGGTACCGACTATTTGTGATGTGCGAGAGAACCTACAAATTATATATGATGACATCTACCCAAATAATGCAAAACTTCTCTCTTATAATATATTAAACGGCTTACTACAGGGCCATTTATTGAGTTTATCTATAAGTGTGGTCATTGGGACAGACGCCTCACAGTGCGAAGAAAAATCTGGAATTGGCATTTTCTCTCCCGCTCTAGACTGGTCAATTGCAATCAGGATTCCGGACTTCCGTTCCGTATTTTTGGCTGGATTTCTAGCTATAGTTCTAGCCTTACGCAAACTAAATTCGTCAATATCGGCGGTAGTAATAATAACACATTCTTTATCCTTACGTTCCTCGCTCACAGCGAATGGTGTCATTAACCTTTTACGTACATTTCATTTTCTAGTGCCTGCACACATAAATGTAATTAGATTGCTTTGGGTGCCTGGACATAAAGGATTAGTCATGAACGAAATGGCTGACAGTCTCGCGAGAGCGGCCCTCAGTGGCCCTGTATTACCACTACTTCCTCCAATAGCATACCTAACGTCTACTAGATTCAGGAGATATACAATTATTCAAGACTTTTCGAACCCAGCTGTAGCTCATTTTTCAGAATATTGACACCTCCTATTCCCTTTGCCCCAAAATTCCTTTCACACCAGAATAACTGAAGTCATCTTTACCCGATTACGTTGTCGAATACCAAAATTAAACTTCTATCGTCACAGGACTGGTCTGGTGCCCTCCCCTCTGGGCCCAGTCTGTGGAGAAGATGAAACAATAGATCATTATTTCATATTCTGCCGCCGTTTTACTTCTTTAAGAAAAAATATTCTAGAATCAAGATTTCCACAGCTTGCTTTAAGCTTTTCAATTATAAATATCCTTTCTCTAGGAGCATCATCTCTTCGAAAGTGCCACAGGGATATTTGCTCAACCGTGGAGGAATATATAATTGCAACAAAGAGATTGTCTTGAATTCTTAAACATTTTAATTTTGTTCATTTCCTTTAGTTAGCTTTACCAATTTTAGTATTTAATAAAGATTGCCTAATTTCGTCCAAATATTGGCCAATCCCCCACAGTGGGTGTGCGCCATCGCATAAGGAATACCATACCATACCATACCTTTGCGCGTCGACGCTCACGTTTCGTGAAGTGCAAACGCCTGCATCCTCATTCGGCGTGCATACTACAGCAAGCTATACGCGACAATTTGGTGGAGCTTGCTGGGTACGCTCAACTTATGCAGGATACCCCACTGGGCAGCAAGAACCTCGCCCCACAATTGGAGTAGACTCCAGTTCACCACAGAAGCCGGCGAATGCGAGGCATCGCCCTAGAATTTGGAAACCTCCAGGAAAATGTGATTACTGCGACCACTGCGACTTCTACGGAAAGGGTGACACCGACTTACCTAACGCTGCTGAACCGCCAAGTGCGACGGCTTTTCGTGACGATACATTTGAAGACGTGGAAGACTGGCTGGCGGAGTTCGAGTGTGTGGCTGCGTTTAACGAGTGGGACAACAACGCCAAACTCAGGAACGTCTATTTCAGCCTCCAGGATTGTGCTCGCACGTGGTTTATGAACCGCGAAAGTGCCCTGTCATCCTGGCCTGAGTTCCAGCGCAAGCTCCTGCAGACTTACTCCAGCCCCGATCGCCGGGAAAAAGCGGAGCGAGCCCTTCAGTCACCCCTTCAAAAGCCCAATGACAGCGTCATGATGTACGCGGAGGACATGACGCGCCTCTTTCAGCGTGCCGATCCGAGCATGTCGGCAGGTGCGTCATTTGATGAGAGGCGTAAGGGAACAGCACTTTGGCCGTCTTGTTCGCAATAAGCCCAAGACTGTTGCGGAGTTCCTCACCGAAGTCACCGCGATGGAGAAGACGCTTCAGCAACGGTCGAACATGTACAACCGACAAGTAAATGCCACCTGCACTCCGGATACACCGGTAGGCTTCGGGTGCCACGCTGCTTTGCTTTGCAAGCTGATTCGTTCAGTGGTTCGCGACGAGCTGCAGAAGCACCACGGTACGTCGCCACCTCCAATCAGCTCCCTGGCCAGCGTCGTACGAAACGAAGTACAGCAGGCACTGCAAGCATCTCATTCCAGCAATGAAGCACCACCTCTGCTAAGCGATTCCCGGTGCAAGACTTACGCATAAAAATTACTGAGCCCCGCCCAAGCTTGTGCACCTACTTATGTTGTGTCGTCAGTGGCGTTGCAATCTGCGCAAGCCACTCCGACAACTCCGCTACCGTACTTCGACGACCGCCGAACACCCGCGAGGAAATCAGAGGTTTGGCGAGCACCTGATCGACGACCGCTGTGCTACCACTGCGGCGAAGCTGGTCATGTGTATCGTGAGTGCCCCTACCGACGACTCAGGCTGCGGGGTTTTTCTATCGATTCGCCTCGACCTCGGTTCGGCCAAAGCCCTCCCGACATCGCAGAAATCCTCGAACAGCAGCGCAGGCCGGGCACGCCGCAGCGGCAGTCACGCTTATCCTCACCGCGGCGATATTTCCCTGCTCGTGATACCACCTCGAGGACGACGCAAGGGAGATCACCAAGTCCACGCCGGGAATACTGACGTCAGCGACCATCCGAGGCGGGGCCGCTGATACTCGACGTGCTGAAGACGTCGTATCGTGCCGATCGCAGAACAACGAAAACACGATGACGCCACAACCAGTTCCCGCGAACAAGATTTCACTGGACATACCTGTGTTGATCGACGGCAGAAAAATCAGTGCACTTGTAGATACCGGCGCCGATTACTCTATTCTTAGTGGTAAATTGACGAGCGTTCTGGAAAAGGTTACGTTGCCCTTGAATGGGGCACAAGTTCGTACGACAGGTGGCCACGTCGTTGCATCGCTTGGCTTATGCACGGCCAGAGTAGAAATTCGCGCTGCTTTTCTCGCCACATGTCTGGTTCTACACGAGTGTTCCCGCAATTTAATTCTTGGGATGGACTTTCTCCGGGAATATGGCGCCATTATCGACCTCCGCGAGCGCTGCATCACTTTCTCGACACAAAGGGCACCAACACAGACCGACGCCATTGGACACAAATCCGCACTTCGCGTTTAGGACGACAGCATCACGATACCGCCGCGTGCGCGTGTTATGGTTCCCATCAAGTCCGATGAGCTACAAGACGGTGACGTTCGTCTGGGCGTCAGAGCAAGAGACTGCTCTCACCGAGCTTCGACAGCGTCTGGTGTCAGCACCACTTTTGGTCCACTTTGACGAGGAAGCGGACACAGAAGTTCATACAACGCGAATAACGTTGATCTTGGTGCGGTGCTTGTACAACGGCAGGAAGGTATTGAAAGAGTGATCGCATACGCAACTTGCACACTATCGCGTGCAGAGACCAACTACACCACCACGGAGAAAGAGTGTTTTGCCGTCGTATGGGCGCTGGCCAAATTTAGACCTTGCCTCTACGGCCGCCCATTCAAAGATGTAACCGATCATCACTCGTTATGCTGGCTTGGAAATCAGCGGGACCCTTCTGGGTGACTGGCACGGTGGAGTCTACGTTTGCAGGAGTACGACATGACCATCGTGTACAAGTCACGCCGCGTACACAAAGGCGCTGACGCACTCTCGCGCGCCCCAATCAACACTACCGACCAAGACATTGAGGACGACGGTGCTTTCCTTGGGGCCGTAAGCGTTACTGATTTGTCCACACGGCAGCCGGCAGACGACGCACTACGGCCTATATTCGAACATCTGGAAGGACGAAGCCCATCAATACCCCGGCATATCGCTCGAGGATTGTCGTCTTTTGGTTTACGACATGGCGTCTTGTACAAGAACTCCGCTGCCACCAACAAGACCTACCTTTCGGTCGCTCCAGCAGACCTCCGTGCCGAAGTTTTGTTCGCCTGTCATGACGAGCCTCTGTCTGGCCATTTGGGTTTTGCGCGAACGCTTGATAGAGCTCGCAAATCCTACTACTGGCCGAAACTTGCCGAGTGTGTTAAGCGGTACGTCCAAGCCTACCGTGAATGCCAGCGCCGAAAGTCGCCAGCTGTTAAGCCTGCGGGATTGCTGAATGCGATTGACCCACCTAGCAAACCATTCGACCAGGCAGGCATGGATCTTCTGGGCCCGTTTCCACTGTCATCTTCTGGAAACAGGTGGATAATCGTCGCCACAGACTCTTTAACGTGGTATGCCGAGACAAAGGCGCTGCCTTGAGGCACAACTTTCGCGGTTGCCCAGTTTTTTATGCAGAGCATCGTCCTACGGCATGGCGCCCCATCGCACGTCATCACAGACCGAGGCAAAGCCTTTACAGCACAGCTCATTGAAGACGTTTCTAAACTCAGCTGCACGACCCATCGAAGGACAACTGCCTATCATCCACAGACAAACGGCTTGACTGAACGACTGAACAAAACAATTACTGAGATGCTGTCTATGTACGTAGACGTACAGCACAAGACGTGGGATGAGTTACTCCTTTACGTAACGTTTGCCTACAACACTGCTACGCAAGAAACAACACGCTTCACGCCGTTATTCCTCGTTTACGGCCGTGAAGTGCAGACTATGTTAGAAGCAATGCTGCCGTGAGACAAAATCGATCATCTCGACCTCGCCCAAGATGCAGAACTTTTGCTGCAATGCGCGGAAGAAGCCCGTCAGCTTGCCCGAGTGCACATATACAACAGCGCATCGATACGCACCGTTACAATCTCCGCCATCGACAAGCCGAGTTCCAATCTGGTGATCAAGTTTTGGTCTGGACTCCCGTGCGCTGAAAAGGACTATCCGAGAAGCTTTTGAGTCGCTACTTGGCACCTTACAGAGTGTTGCAGCGAATTAGTGACGTGAATTACGAAGTCCTTCATGACGGAAACCAGCGTCCCCGACGTCGACAATCGCAATCTGAGATTGTGCACGTTGTGCGGTTGAAACCGTATTATAGCCCCTAATATTCGACGTTTCCAGCCCCTGAGGTTAGTTTTTTTGTTGCTCGTCCCTCAGCGCCTTGTGACTATATCGCATACCACAGTGATTGTGCCTATAGCCTATGTGTTCACCCTAGACCATCTCAGTGCTCTCACGTCAATCCTATGTATGTTTTCCTTCTTTTTCTTCCTTTTTCTTTTTTTTTTTGAGGAGGGGGTAATGTCACATGGTATGGACAGCAAGGGGACTGAAGAAGAGGAGAACGAGGTTCGTCTCGGCTTCGCGAGTCGATGCTTACGTTTACTTTTAAACTCCAACGCTCAAATTGTTAAATCCCTTGTTATCATTATTATTTTTATGCACCTAATTTAACCACCCGATTCATGGCCAATCTCCCACTGTGGGTATGTGCCACGGCCACTCAGGTCAACAACTACAACAACAACAACGTTTCGTGAAGTACAAACGCCTGCATCCTCATTCAGCGTGTATACTACAGCAGGGTATACGCGACATCACATAGGTAAAACGTATGTACAGCTGCGGTTAAATTTCGCATTACGAAGTATCGTAATCGTAGGCGATTTTCTTTTTCTGCTTAAAAGTATGACCTGTGTAAATATCGTTACTTTATATTCAGCAGCGTTTCCATATTGAATGCTTGTTTCCTTTATTTTTACCTTTTTTGCGTAGGTTTCCTCATCTTCAGTACGACGAATCCTGGTTGTTGGTGTGAGCCATATTATGACGCCACAAAAGAACTAAGCATTCACTACTCCTCTTTACCATCATCGATTCCAAAGCTTTCACTCCGCTTCTCTGAACTTCCCGAATGCAATATGGCAGAATAAAGGGCACCAGCTCAGGTTGAAACCTCTCTTCCTGTCCTGTTTATCAAATCTGCCTTCCTTGAAGCTACAACTGGTTATTCGGCACCTAACGCTTGTGTCCTCAATCTTGCTCTACAGGCCACACATATCTCACATTTCCCAGATTCTTAGCCAATTCCCCTAAGCCAATGTCCTAAGGTCACTATCATCATTATTATCATCACTCGCAGCTCTTTCCGAGACGGGTCACTGGTGCGTGCCGAAGAAGAAGAGGTGCACGGTCTTCCTTCTAGGCGCCACTTGCGTCCTGTTTCACCGTAGTCGACAGGAACACCTTGATACGGCTAACCCATGTCGCAGCATGAAAAAATGCCATCGAGAGACGCAAGCGCGGACGTCGCAATCGGCACATAACCCGCACGCCGTCGCAGGAAGCCATCCGAAAATCATTCAACGATGGCGTATCCACCAGTTCCCGCAACTGCAGTGAATCATGAGACTTTGCCAGAGAAGTCGCGCAAGCCCAGCCGTGAGAAGCAACGCCGGTCGCGCAATAGCAGCGTCATGCCACCAGCTGACGCGGAGCACCGTCCGTCCTGTACAACTAGCGGAACTTCCTTAACGCAGCAATCTCCCATCCCAGAGTCAAAGCCGCCACCACCCGTGACACTACACCATGAACGTAGCGATACCCAGCTGGCGTCCTTGCTTCATCTGCGGCCTTCCCGTTCCACTCCGCAGGGGTTAAAGCAAGCGCACTTGTTTGGATTATCTGTTTAATTTGGTTTGCAAATCACACCAAAATGTGTTCTTATAAAAGATTTAATAATAGCGCTTCAAATTTCGTGTGAATATAATATGCCGTTCACGTCGCTAATAAAGCTGATGCAACACTCGCCATGAGTACCTATTTGCATCATGCAACTTCGCCCCGGCTCCAAGAGAAAGTCCTTTTCAATGGGTCATATGTGGCCCTGCTAGTCCCTGCGCAAAACAATTGCATAACACAGGAACAGGTAATCTCGCATGTTCGTTCTATGTGTCCCATCAACGAGTGCATACAGCTTCTGCCCTTGCAAAGACGACGGCTGCTTAAGAGCATGCCGTTTCGTAACGTGCAATGAAGGGCATATGCAGCGACTACCACATTCTCTTGTTCTTTTCATGTTCGTCTCCTGTAAACATAGTCTGTGAGCCGCTGCTCCTACATTCCTCATCTATAGCATTGCAATTTGTCGCAGCAGGCTGGCGGCATGTCCGATGTTTGGCAGATGAACCCAGCCCATGACTCAGCTGTGACAGTTCGGGTTCAACTTATGACATCTTCGGCGGGCGCAGCCACTGATTTCGGGAACTGACCAGCCGTGGCTTGTCCTCCCTGCGGAAAAATAGCGCCTCTACGGCGGGGATGAACACCAAGGAATCCTTACGGGCAATGAACATGCTTCTGGACGACCACACGACAACAGTCGCCTCTCATACGGTGAGCCGCCTTTGAAAGTCTGCAGATTCAATGTTCCGTTGATCCACGATGCATCTGCGAAAAAGAACAGAAACGCTAAGAAGCATGAGAGCGGATAATGTACCCAGTGGCTGATAAATTTGTTTGAGTGTTAGGATATAAACATTTATAAAAAAAATGACAGAGCAGCCTCTGGGGTCCTGCATACCTTAAGTGATTATGACAATAACACACAATATAATTGTGAGGCATGCCATGCAGGGGTAGTCCGGATTAATTGCGACTACTTGTAGTTCGTAACGTGCAACCAATGCGTTGCACTGTGTCGTTTTTGCATTTCGCCTTCATAGAAATGTGGCCGCCGCGACCAGGATTTGATCTCGTGCCCTCGGGCTTAGCAGCGTACTGTCAGAGCCAATGCGCCGCGCCTCCATGGTGAGCCCACATGCGAAGAGGAAAAGTGCCTGAATAAGTATGCTCTCTCGCCCATGTGCCATTTATTTCCATCATGCTTTAAGCTGAAGCTTTTTTGCTTCTTCCTTGGACTTTGCCGCTGCTACAGGCTGCTCTCTTGTATGATATCTCTTGCCAAACACGTAGCTCATAATGAAGGAATTGTCGTCTTTGTATCACTGTCTTCCATGCTGGATTCTTGCTACATGCAAGGCTGAACGGCGCCGGGACATAGCGCAAACCAACGTTGGATATAGCTTTAGTTGAGGCGGTACGTGGCGAGAGGTGCTGCACGTAAGCGCGGATCTCGTCTCCAACACCTACACGCCCTCGTTGCTGTGCCTTCGTTATCCTAACATTGTCATTTCATCGCCTTCATACCACTGGGATTATTCCTTCATTGTCACGCCATCACCATGCCTCAATATTTTAAATCTGTCGCGATCACTGCCTTGTCATATCGCCATCATCCCTCCACCACCTTCGAACCCACGTTGTTATATCCCCATCATCATTCTGTCATTAGTTCACCGTAGTCGTTCCATCAACGTCATGTCATTTTTCTCACTGCGTCGCCGTCAGAGTTGCAGTCAGGCCTTCACTGTCGTCGTATCGTCGTCATTTTGTTGTAGTAAGTCCATTTCCGTCACACCATTGTCATCAAGCGTTTGTTGTCATGACTTTGTCGTCATACGGTCTTCGTTATTTCGTCGTCGCGATTACAGCTTTGCCGTCCCATTGCCGTCAAGGTGTCGTCAACATGCTATCTTCGTCACTACACCATCATCCCACCGTCGTCATGGCATTCATGATTCCATTATCGTCATGCAGTTCATTTTTGACATTTCAGACTTGTGAGTGCGTGTGTGCGTATGTGTCCGAGATTATGTGTGCATGCGTGTGTTTGTGCTCGTGTGCACGTGTGTCTGTGCGTGAGGGTGATTGTGTGTGCGTACATGCATATGCGTGCGAGCACGTGTGTGCGTGTGCGTTTGTCCAAGCTTCCCTGTGTGTTTCTTTCTGTGTGTGCGTGTGCGTTTGTGCGTGTTTGCGTTGGTGTGTGTGTGTGTGTGTGTGTGTGTATGCGTGTGTGTGTGTGTGTGTGTGTGTGTGTGTGTGTGTGCGTGTGCGTGTGTGTGTGTGTGTGTGCAGGATGTGTGTGTGCAGGATAGCTGTGGAATCGTACATATTTTCCAAAATGTTTACGTATGCCTCTTATAATCCTTAATTTCGTAATGCCTCTATGGCTGCTGGTATCTCTACTGATCAAATGCCCTTTCATAATCTATAAAAGCCATATAGAGAAGTTGATTGTATTCTACAGATTTCACGATTACCCGATTGATGACGTGGATGAGATTCATTGTAAGGTAGGAAGGTATGTTATTATAGAGGGTAAATTGTTTCTTAGTGTGCATAACCAGTGGAACAACCGCAGTATTCCATGTTCTCTACTAGGTCAGACAGTAACCAGCATCCAATTCTCTATTCTGGCACAAACCCAGGGTTCGGGCACATACCCGAACTTCTAGGTGCACTGCAGGCTGCAGACAAGGAGACTTAACTATGGGCCGTCCAGCAGGCCCGGGGTGCGCTCGAAGAGCACAAGCCTCATGACCCGCTACAAGCGGGCCCAACTGGGGTAGTGCAGATTAGGGTATAGCCCCCGGTCGACGCTTTGCCAGCGTCACGACGCGTTAAACCTTCGGTTGCCGGCATTTTATTGAAGGTATTCCTGTCCTACCCAGGGTCCTTGTCTGCTGGACAAGACAGTAGCCGCCAGCGCTTACCCAGTGTCCAAAACTAGTAGACAACTTCGGTCACTGAGAAGTGCGACGTGAAGAGGATGGATGGATGGATGGATGGATGGATGGATGGATGGATGGATGGATGGATGGATGGATGGATGGATGGATGGATGGATGGATGGATGGATGGATGGATGGATGGATGGATGGATGGATGGATGGATGGATGGATGGACGGACGGACGGACGGACGGACGGACGGACGGACGGACGGACGGACGGACGGACGTATGCATGCACTGAAATAGGCTGAAAATGCTAATCACATTAGAAAAAACGGTTACACTGTGAACTTCCTTTATCCCACCGAAAACCGCTCTCGGGATCCTTGAATTTTGGTGCTTGCGTATTGTACCAGAGGATAGTTGAAGCGACGGAACCTTCAGCTCCCTAACGGATGAAAGAACGAAAGAGAGCGAACAAGAGACAACAAAAGACCAAACGCTTTCCTTACCTGGCCCAACCACCGACCTACCTACCAGCGAACAACTGCGAAAATGGCCGAAAAGCTAAATAAAGCTGTTCGCTTCAAAAGAGGGGCCCGGGAGGGGCGTCTGCATCAGCAGGCGTTTTATGTGTTCCAACACCACAGACCCGAGCACGTGAGGGTTGGACCATCCCACGTCTAGCCGGGCGTGTCTTTGCAGCTTCCAGGGAAAAGGGGATCCTAGGTGTTCAACCAATTCCGGGTGTTAGGAACTACAAACATCTTTTGCCTCCGCTTCACGGAGAACGGAGACTGACCAGTCTGACCCACCCTGGGGAAATTGGTAGTTTCCTTTTCCTATGCTCCTCTCGAATCTTCAACTTTATTCCTTACTTTAAACCTTTCCTGTCTTCTCTTTCATTTACTTCCGTTTTCCCAGGCAGCAAGGTTTAACTTTGTGTAGGTAGCCAAACTTGGGTACGCCATATTTCGTTATAGTCGCTTCGTGCAGCTGACGCATGCAGGACCTGTCTTTTCAATGTGCTAGAGTATCCTTTCGTTGGGCTCCATTGTGGGCGGCTGGCTGTGCTTCCGAACATTTCATGTACGCATATGGCAAGTTCTTTTTCTCCCACTTCCTTATCGCCATCACAAACAAGGGCGCTCGGAAAGAGCATTTAGATTTTTTTTTTCGCCGTCAAAGGGACAATTTTATACAATTTCATGTCATACAGGTACATACTCCGGGAAAACCTAACATGTAGCAAGAATGATCTCTCCTTTCTTGTTTCGAAATCGGTGACTAAAGCTTTCAGCCAAGACTATGAAGCTAGCAAGTTTCCCGGGAACAATCGATTGAGGCTATGTCAAAATGATGTTCAGGCCATACCTTCGAAATCCCTTCACATGCTTTAAATGCCAAATGTTAGGCTACAGTTCTCAAAACTGCCAAGGCCGAGTAACCAATGCCAACTGTAGCGACCATGAACATCGGTCTGAATCATGCGAGAACGCTCCACATTATGTGAATTGTGATGGGGAGCACATCGCGTACTAGCGGACCTGCCCATCCTGGAAAAACGAAATAGTGGCAAGCAAAATCAAAGAATATTTGGTTCAAGGAGGCACGCAAGCGGGTATCCTTCTTGCCGAAGAATAGCTTTGCCGAAGTGGCGCGTCATCGGGCAGCGCTACAACGGTCTCCCCTCCAGCGGCTGAACCTAATACCGCTCCTCAGGCCCAGAAAGGACCATTGACCCCCTAATTCGTGGCTCTCTCGAGATGAGGCCTTGAAGGCGTACAAACCGCCCGAAAAAGCGGGTGTCCAACGCCCCAGAAGAGGCGATGGACACAGGATCCAGCCAGACGGCGCCTCAAATGCCTATAATTGTATAAATTGTATAAATTTTATTCTTTTGGTTATGTAACAATGTAAATTCATTCCTGCTTGGGCCAAGCAATGGCCTGCAGTATTCTGAAATAATAATAATAATAATAATAATATAAAGCGACAGGAATCCCTTGAGCGCTCCAAAAAGCAGAAACCTCAAATTAGGGCACAGGCTAAGGGCCCTGTAAGCTAAATTTTCTTCTGTAAATGCACAGAACAAATCTTTTCCTGATTATGGACACACAAATATTACACTAGAACGTGAGAGGACATCTTCACAATCCGGACGATTTAAAAAAAATTCTTTGCACAATCAGGTCAGGGGTGTTGTGTCACCAAGGAACACTCCTTAAATTAACAGAGGAACCTTCTAAGGCAGTATGCTCCTTTCCGCAAGGACCGCGACGGCGTTCTCGCCCCGTCAGGGGTGTAGCCATAATAGTCGATAAAGGTGTTGCCTGTCATAAATTAAGCCTCCGAACCTCTCCTGAGGCAGTCGGCGTCCGAGCAGTGCTATATGGTTAGCTAATCATGATTAGTTCTATCTATATCCACTTTCCAGAAGAGCGTTTCATAGCTTCATCAATGAACTTCCTCCACCATACATAGTCGTTGGTGATCTCATAGCCCCCTATATGGCGACACTCGTTGCTATGCGCGAGGGCACCTGTTAAACAATTGTTTTCTTCAGGTGCATCTTTACTTAACAAGAAGGAGCCAACGAACTATAGCGTTACACACGCATAGCCCATACTCGTCCATAGACCAAATCATAGTGTCAAGTACACTAATGCCGTGTCAGGAGTGGTCAGTTCTCAAGAACCTCTTCGGGAGTGACCACTTCCCAATTAGGTCAAACTTAACGAAGCAAGATGGATGCTCGCCACGCTTTCTTCGATGGAGCTTCAACGTAGACAAATGGGAACTGTTCCGAGAGCACACGTGTTCAGGTGACATGAGATAGCTCTTTTATGTAGACAACGCTGTGGCATATCGAGCACGTTTTATTATTAACACTGCTGCGATATTTATTAAACAACCTAACACTGAATAGTAAGCATCGCATCCCATGGTGGAACGATGAATAACGGAGACGGCGCAAGAATAAAAAAAAAGCTTCAGGATTGCTTTGGAATTCTCCTACAGCCGAATACCTTATAATTTCAAGCAGGTTAAATCACAAGTCACTCCGACGCCCAAAGAAATACACGCCGACGCACAAAGAGAGATAGTTTGGAGAGGTGCATCTATAGTATGAATTCTTACACGGATGAGGGGAAAGCTGGGAATAGGGTGAATAAATTAAAAAACCGGAAGTTGAACCTCCGTCCCTTAGTAAGTACCCAAGGAGATAACCTGGAAGGCCAGGCAAATTGCCTGGACGAACACTTTCAATATATCACCAGTGTCCCACTGCACACAAACATTCATGAGGTTCAAGGGATGCACAGAGAGACACCCCCTTGATAGGAAATCTGCACGGAGTAAAGATTACGACTGGTCATTTAGTTTGGCTGAATTTAAAACTTCTCTCACTTGTTACAGCAGCTCGGCGCCAGGCGGTGACTGCATCTTGTATGAAATCATCAAACACCTACGCCCTGAGAGAAAGAGAGAGAGAAGAAACTTTTATTTAGCCGGATAGTTATGTAGGGCCGGGGTACATTGCCCTACTATATGCGCAGCTCGGACCAGGGAATCCAACACCTACACCCTGAAACACAAAAGCATTCCTCTCTCTCTTTAATGTCATGTGGGCAATAGTAATTCCCATACTTAAACAAGGCAAGCGCCCGTCAGTTCCTAGCAGCTACAGAAGTATTGCTTTGCCAAACTGTATCTGTAAGTTCTTCGAAAAGATGATAAACAGGGGCCTTATCCATCTATTAGAAAGCAACAGAAAACTATATACTCTTGATCCTCACAAGTGTTGCTTTTCAGAAGGTAGGTCAGCAGACCACTTTGTCCGCATTGAGTCAAATATAAGAGATGCCTTCAAGCACAAAGTCTTCTCTCTCATTTCTTGACTTGGAGAAACCGTATGACAGCACATGGCGCTTCGGTATTTCTCGATACATTTTCGCTATTGGTGTCCGCGGCGATATGTTGAGTTTCATCGAAAGTTATCTAACCCCACCTAACCCCATGGGCAATGCCTTGTCGAGACCTTTCACCCAGGAAACTGGTGTTCCGCAAAGCGCTGAGCTCAGCTGTAAAGGGTTAATTGTGAAAATAATACTCTACGCACGGCTATCCAACGAACAATGTTCTGCTTTGCTTATGTAGATAATGTGCAGATCTGTTCTAAATCGCACAACCTTTCTATCTGCCAGTGACACATCCAATATATGGCTCGAACAAAGTGGCTAAATGGGCTGATGAAAACCGTTTAAAGTTGAGCCTATAGAGAAGTACATGCGTTCTTTTTACATTTTTTACGAATATGAAAGAAATAGTATGAGACCCTGGATATTGAGATATCTGGTAGCACATTGCCTGCAAAAGCCGAGGACAAGTTTCTCGGCACCGTATTGAACCCGAAACTCATTAACTCCGCATATCAAAATCTTGAAAGCGAAGTGCTTGAAAACAACTAAGTTATTAAAGCTTCTATCTTGTACAACAGGGGGCAGTGACAGGAAATAACTTTTGAACTTGTAGAGGGGTCTTGTCGGCTCACGTCTTAACTAAGGCGCGATAGCATATCAGTCTGCTGCTCCAAGTGCGTTAAAAATGTAGGATATCTTCACCACCATTTAGAATGCGCCTCGCGACTCAGGCCTTTAGGACAAGTCCCTTACAAAGCATTTATGTACAATCAAACGTGTGGTGGCTCCATCTTCACAGATAATATACCAGTTTAATATATTACCTGAAAACATATTATAAACCCTGCACATCCGTCTTATTCAGCCATAAACGACAGAACCCTTGCCACACTCTTCCATAGCCGACCTACCGTCAGAAGGCCGTTCTCTTTGCCTGTGAGGAACCTTAACCCCGTATTCAGAAATGCATCTTAACTTGAAGCCCACTTTTGACTAGATCTAAATGACGCCTGGCGTGAATGTGCCCAAGACGCTCATTGTTTCCTTCGGGGGATTCAAGGCAGGCCTAATTTAAATCAAGTCCACCATGGGCTTCAAGTTAAGATATGTTTCTAAAGACTGGAGTTAGTGAGGAAATGGGTATTACAGTGCTTGAACTATGTCCTATGGCTCCATGGAAACCGTTGCCGTCGTTGCAGTAGCAGCTGATAGACTGTGACACAACGTTTGTAGAGGTCGCTAAACACGCGCTAGGGGCACCTATTGGAATCTATTTCTTGGAACTCCAGTCCAAGTGCTCGTGCACACAGTTTTCAACAGACGCTCTTAAGTCACATGCCGCGGTGTCTTATGCAGCCGTTGGTCCATCCTTCTCGAAATCTAGTGTACTGCATGCGGAAACAAGCACACTTACGGCTGACGCCTCAGCACTATTGTCAGCTGTGAAGCATGTAAAGAAATCAAATCTTCAAAAAGCAATTATATGACAGACTCTAAGTGTCGTAAAAGCCTTGATATCATTCTGTAAACGCAAAAATTCTGCACTCATTGAGCTCCATTCTGTTGTATGTTGAGCGTATATATCTAACCAGCATATCGCTGTATGCTGGGTTCTAGAGGCACCGAGGCTAATGTGCTAGCAGACCAAACGGGCACGTCAATTACATCGTACGCTTTTAATCCTACAGCTGCCGTCCCTGCAACAGGGGTAAAGCTTTTCTTGCGAAAGAAACTGCGAAGCCACTGGCAACGCTTGCGGGACGCTGAAACAAATAGTAAGTTTCACTTGGTTAACGCACACTTAGGTTTCCGGCCCTACATATCGAGTACACGACAAACTGTTGTCTTATTTTGTCCTTTCCGAATCGGACACACATATGGCACCCACAGCATTTTGCTAACTGGTGATGAACCACCAATCTGTGGTACATGTGGTGAGAGGCTGAACGTATCCCATGTAATTCTGGAGTGTCGGGAATCCGAGACAGACACAAAGAACCATTTTCGTCTAGCATACCGCTATGATGCCCCTCTCCGTCCCATCATGATTCTTGGTGAAGAAACCCTTTTTAACACCAAAACACGACTAGGTATCTTGAACGACGTTGTCCTACATGTTGCCAAATAAATTGGTACCGCATCCTTTTTCCAAAGGTCGCCGCTGTGACAGTAGTTTTGGCTAGCGCATGCCTCCAGGCCCTTCTGTTACGTAGTAGTGCTTCGTGCCAATTTTTGCATCTGACATATTTTGTGTATCGTATGACTTTTTCGAAATGCACATTCATGTTCATACACCTTGTTAGTCATTGCCATAATTTTATTACATGTAGATCTCATGCACTTTACAGCTACTGTTTTAGGTGCCTTTACAGCCACGTCACATCAACTTCTCATGCTTCAACACTCCACTGACCACTCACTAACACTGGCATGGCGCATTTTGGCCATACCTGGCCCTTGCGCTACTAAACAACACATTCATTCAAAACAGCGCAAGCTCGCTTCAAAATTCGCCACAACAGGGGCGATACGCTGCGCATAAACGCAGTCCCATGTTCGGAGAGTAGAATGGGTGGATGAAACTCGGAGCCATCGCTGCTAAAGCATAAGTACCCCATCGCTCGTAGGGCTATGAGCTGCCTGGTCCCCCAAATACCCATGTGCCCCGGTAACCTGCCGTCCGAATCATCCAGCCTTACCACCCGCATGCATAATACCCACAGTAAACTCCAGGCAACAGTTACATTGGATCCGGACCCATTAGCTCTGGGTTTGCCCAGATCCTGCCAGGAGCGTGTTGTCAAGGCCAAAACAGCGAACCCTTACAGTCGCGACATCTTGATCATCAGCAGACAGCAACGAGCGGAGGAACATGGAGTGATGCCAACCACAGCTAGGACAAACTTGGCAAGATGAAAAAGGCTTCCCTACATGCCCATTTTGTCATTACCAACTTTTAAAAAATTTGTCAGTTTGTCACTTAAAAAATTGATTAGCCCACGTGAGGACAGTCGATCCCGACTTCCGGGCTTGCTGGAATTATCACGAGCGCTAAACATGCCTCAAGTCACCTGAGGCGGGTTTGTCTCTGTTGAGGAGTTATGGATAGGAGGCCCAAGCCATGGTTGGATCATTTTTGCTCCTCTACTTCTAGTCGATGGGAAGTGCCATACCCACGCCAGCGGCTCCTACACCTTGTACGGTTTGCACAATTGAAGTCACTGGGCCTCCCATTTAATAGAGAGGTTCATGACTAATTGGTTGGCGCACATATTAGCGGGCAACAGCCTAGCGTCGGATTCATGTACACGTGGCTTTGAATTTTATACGGTGCAGGCGATTTGTGCCATGTGGACGAGCATTGTGCCATGTGGACGAGCATTGTGCACAGCGAGGGTCACCAGAAATGTTGTAAAAAGCTAACAAAATCGTGCCGCATCGGGGGGCCCATGAAGTCCCTCCTATACTATGGAAACAGTGTCGTTGCTGGCGGCGCAATAAACTCGTAACACATACTTTCTGCTTGTCTAACGCGGGATGAGCAGAGTATCTTTCTAAACCGCGGGAACTTCTAGAAAAAGAAAATTGCGTGAAGCGTGGTAACTGTAATACTCTTGCCGTGTAAGGAGGCTCCAACTGCGACGTCTCGTTCAGACACTTTCTTGCACTAAACTCCATTAATACAGCGCTAGTACTACCGCTATGTTGAATGAATATTTTGCAGCAGTTTTCTCATAACGTATTATCACGCCCTATAAGCGTGAAAAAAGTGGCAAAACTTCCTTTTGAGACATTTAATTTGCTAACACTAACACTACCTGTCCGTGAGCTTCTTCAAAAGGCCAGCTTAAAATAGTTTTCATGCGGGGCAACAAGAACACACAATCAGGGCAAGACCTCATCAGCAACAAAACAGAGGCGGTACTAATTATAAAAAAAATTCTATAAGTAGCAGGACAAATGAAATTTACAAAATGTACACTGAGAGACAAAGAGGTGAAGTGCAACAGAAGCGTGATTACGACTACAATGTAGAGTATTACTATCAACAAATAAATACAAAATCGGCGTATGACAAAACCTTTAAATTGTATAAAGAAGGAACAGAACGACATAGAGAAAAATATAATCTGCAGACCCGAATGAACATAACGTACAAATATATATATGCTAAAATATACATATAAATAACTTTGACAAAAAGCAAGAGAATACATAAAAATAATCATTTATAAACAAAACGAGTAAAGGCAACGGCAAGCATGTGAATAACAAAACATAAGAACAGTGATAGGAGGAGAAATAAACTTTTATTTTGGAAACAGTGTTCCGGAGTAAGCCCCGGTTCTACTCTCGGTGGGAGGTCTCCTCATTCCAGGAACCCTCTGGCCTTCGCTGCCTCCTTGGCCCTGGCGACGAGGCGTCGTGGTTGTTCCAGGTCCTCGGAGACGAGCTTGGCCTCCCACGTTTCTATGAGGTCTTCGCTTTGTCTGGCGTTGTAACAGTCTCTCGGTGAAGGCAATGCGTCTTTGTCTAGATGCCATGGACATTCGATGATCAGGTGCGCTAAGGTGTCCGGTACGCCGCACATTGGACAGTGATATCCTTGTAGCGTTGGGTACAGTCTATGCATGATGATTCCGTGGATGTAAGTATTACTTTGCAGTCTTCTGAGTATAGTGCTTTCTTCTTTGTTGAGCTTTGGGTGAGGTGGTGGGTACACCCTGCGTTCCAGCCTGTGATGTTGAAGGATCCCTGAGTACGTGATGGGTACGGTATCTGCCTCCGCTGACTCAGACCGGGCGTCTCGAGAGTAGAAAGGGTTGGCCCGGCAGGTGTGGCCTCGGGCCGCGGCATGTGCCGCTTCGTTCCCCTCCAGCTCCTCGTGCCTAGGAACCCATGTCACGCAGGTGTAGGGGATCGGCGTACTGCGGTGCTTCAAGATCTTCAGTGCCTCTGTCGACACGCGACCCTTAGCGTAGTTCCTGACGGCTGCTTGAGAATCGGAGAAGATGACAGCTGCGTCCATGCACGTGGTAGTTGCTAGGGCGATCGCCGTCTCTTCTGCAGTCTCGGGGTTTTGTGCACGGACTGTGGCAGACGCTAGCTCTCTGCCCTGAGAATCTACGACGCTCAGGGCGTAAGCGTTTCTTTGCGGGTATTTGGCTGCGTCGGTGTATCTGGCGTCCGGATCTTGCCTGTGTCTTCGCCGTAGAGCATCCACTCGGGCTTGTCTTCTTTCCTTGTGGTACGTGGGGTGCATGTTGCGTGGAATTGGGGCTATGGACAGGGATTCGCGGAGGTTTGAAGGAATTCTTTCTTTTCGGTCTGTGGTGGCTATAAAGGTTTCACCGTAGCTCAGCCGTTGCAGCACTGATCTTCCGGTGGGCGTGAGCTTCAGTCGTTCTAATTGACTGGCTTTGTGAGCTTCAGCTAGTTCTTGCCAGGTGTTGTGTACGCCCATCTTGAGCAGTCTTGTAGTCGAAGCCGTAAATGGTAGGCCCAGGGCGATTTTGATGGCTTTCCGTATTTGAATGTTAATTTTTTCTACCTCTACATTCTTCAGCGCGAGGTAGGGCGTGCCGTATGTTATTCGACTGGTGAGGAGTGCTTGCATCACGCGTAGCGTGTCTTGTTCTTTAAGTCCACTTCTATGGCTTGCAACTCTCCTGACGAGATGCGTGAGCTGTGATAGCGTTCGCTGTAGTCGCGGGAGGGTGGCCGCCCCGGACCCGTCTTTGTGTATGTGTAGCCCTAGAACTCGTAGGGTTTCCACTTTTGGAATGGGCGTTCCATTGAGGGTGACGTTAGGATCGGGTTCATCGTACCCGGGTGGTCTGCCTCTCGTTCTTGACTTGAGGACGAGGTGTTCGGACTTCTCGGGAGCACAGCGGAGGCCGCATTTGTGCAAGTAGCTCTCGATGGTATCTACTGCTTCCTGTAGGCGTGTTTCTTGTGTTCCAGTGTTTGAAGCCCTTGTCCATAACGTGATATCGTCTGCATAGAAAGCGTGTCTTACGTCTGGTATCACGTCGAGGAGGCTGGGTAGTTTGATCATTGCGACGTTGAACAGCAACGGCGACATGACCGAACCCTGCGGGGTGCCTTTGCTCGGTAGTTGGAAGCTGTCGCTGCGCAGGTTGTATATTCCAACTGTGGCCGTGCGGCCCGTGAGGAAATTCTTGACATAGTCGTATGTCCGACAACCGCAGCCCAGGTCTTCGAGGTTGCAGAGGATAGCTTCGTGACTGACGTTGTCAAAAGCTCCCTTTACGTCGATGGCTAAAATCGATGATTTGCTTCTGGTACTCAGGTGGTCAATGAGTTCTTCCTTGAGTAGAAGGAAGACATCTTGCGTTGACAGGTTCTGCCTGAAACCGAACATAGTGTTTGGAAAATATCCGTTGTCTTCGAGGTACGAGGTTAGCCGGTTGTGAATCATGTGCTCGAAAAGTTTCCCTACGCAAGAGGTAAGGGAAATTGGGCGCAAATTCTCGATGCTGAGCTGTTTATTTGGTTTGGGGATCATGCTAATCTCCCAGTGCTTCCAGGCAGCCGGTAGCTCTCCTTTCTCCCAGCATGCATTGAAGTACTGGAGCAGGGCTGCGGTAGCCTGCTGCGGAAGGTTCCGAAGATGCTTGTTCGTGATCCGATCTTTGCCCGGGCTGGTGTTTCTGGTGAGCGTCGATAGTGCTGCAGAAAGTTCAGCATGCGTGAAGGGTTGGTCAAGGTCGGGGTTTGGTTTCCCACCGTAAGCTTTGTCATGTGCCGTCGTATTAACGGGTGGGTCGCTGCACAGCTTCTTCTGAATTTCTCGGAGGAGGTTCTCTTCCGATCCGGCGTGGTTGTGCACGAGCCTACAGAGGTTCTTTCGCTGCTGCGTCTTCGTAGGGCCGTTGTCGAGAAGGGCGCGCAGGAGATGCCACGTCCTCTTTGTGCTCAGGGTTCCCTGCAGTTTGTCGCAAAATGCGTGCCAGTTCTGTCTTCCTAATCTCTCCGCGTATGCCTGTGCTTGCTCGGTGAGGAGGGCAATTCGCTTCTTTAATTTCTTGTTTAACGTCTGTCTCTTCCACCTCTTGAGGAGAGCTCTTCTGGCTTCCCAGAGGTGGAGGAGGTGCGTGTCGACGGCTGGCACTACTTCATTCAGCTGTATTGTTTTCGTGTGGCGTTCTGCTGTGTCGAGGACTTTCTTCAGCCAGTCATCTATGTTCTCGATGGTGGTCTCGACATTTAGCACATCTCTGAATGACTTCCACTTCGTTACCCGGGCCGTTCCAAGCCTAGCGGGCTTGCGAGTGTGAGCCACGGTTAGTTGGAGGATGTGGTGATCGCTGCCCAGGGTTTCTGGGAGTCGACTCCATTCTGCCGAGGGCATGTTTAGCGTGAAAGTGAGATCCGGGTTTGTGTCTCTGGAGACACTATTACCTATCCTCGTTGTTTGGAGTGGGTCATTCCATATGGTGAGTCTGTGCTGTTGTGCAGTGTCGTGCACTCGGCCTCCTTTCTTCGTGGTGGTCTGGTATCCCCAGGCCGTGTGTGGGGCGTTGAAGTCCCCTACTATAACGACTTGATGAGCATCGGTGCTCTTCTTAATTTCTCGGACGAGGTGGTCGAAGTCTGAAAGGGGGTCTCTGGGAGGGCTGTACACATTGACTACAAATACGCTCTTGAGCGATTTCCTCTCCGGTATGATTTCGATGAAGGTGTGTTCGATCGGTGTATTGACGGGTTCCAATTCCTGTACAGTGAGATTCTTCTTGGTGAGAATTTCCGTGCGTTTTGTTTGTACGTGGGCGTTGCACCCTTGTAGCCGGACGTTTTGTGTATTTGTTTCTTGCAGCGCTATGAGGTCGGGTGGGTCTTGCTTGACAAATTCTTGTAAGGTAGCATGCCGTGGTCGATAGGAACGACAGTTCCATTGCCATATGCGGAGAGTCGAGAGTACATTTGTAGTCCTGCGATTAGGGACCGCCATCTTCGGTTGTTTCTGTTCCCTGCCGGCGCTCGCGGGTAGGTGAAACTGAACGAGAGGCACTTCGGTCATTTGCTCGCGGCCGCTTTCTGTCGGGCTGAATGTCATTTAGTGACGTGTTGAGGTGCTGTTTTGTTACGTACGTCTTCTTGATGTGGGCTATGAAGTTGTTTTGTTGCGCTGCAAGTCCATCCACCTTGGCGTCTAGCGTGGTGACCTTATTGGCTATACTTGCGGCGAAATTCGTTATTGCTGCCTGGACGATTTTCTCAATTGTGTCGTGGGTACTTTTCATGAGTTTCTTGGAGGATTTGGAATCTTGCGTCCACTACGGATTGAACATCTGCGTCGGGAAGTGACGGTCGCGGCTGTGCAATGTTCTCTTGGACTTTCGTACATCTCTGTTGCAGTTTATCAATGATACCTTTTTGCTCCTCGCACTTTTGTAGAAGCCTGTTTATGTTGTCTTGCTGTATCTGTTGACATTGTATTAGCTTGTCGATGAGGGCCTGTTGGCTTTGTAGTTGACTGTTTTGATTGTGCAACGTGTTTTGTTGAATTTGCACCTTATTTTCGAGAGCCTGAAGGGCCGCAGTTTCGGCCGACAAGAATTTGAAGCTGCTCGTGGCTCTCGATCCACTCGATCCGCTTACCACATCCGCGTAGCTCACGCGTTTGGGCGAGTGCGAGCGTGAGCGTGATCGGGAAGGCGATCGGAGTATAGATCTAGACCTACTTTGTTTGGGGGTGCTGCCATCACTGCCCCTCGAGCTGGTGGTTGAGCTTCCTAATTGTGGGAATTGTTCGCCGCCTGAGCTCCAGCGACTGTCTCTCACTTTGAGCCTGTCGATGCGTTGCTGTCATATGTTGAATGGCGGCGGGTTGGGTTTCAGTCTTTTCTTGCAATCTTTGCTTGCGGTTTCGTGCCCTTCTCCACATAACTTGCATGCGGGTTTGCACTCGTGGTCGGGTAGTTGATCGGTTTTGCCACATTTAGAGCAGAAGGCTAGCAATGGTCTTGGGCAGACATCCTGGCGGTGTCCCATGTTGCCACAAGTTCTGCAGTATTGCACTGACTTGCGGTAGGGTCGGCATCGAAAGTCGAGACTCTGGAAGCGGACGTAATAAGGTACGTGCGGTCCTTGGAAAAAGATCACGGCCGCGGACGATTGCCCGAGCATACGAGCGTGGAGGACGGTGTACCTCGCTGGTGCGCGAAGACTTGCCTTGAGTTCTTCTTCACTCGTGCCGGGCAAGAGCCCACTTATTACGCCTCTGGATACATCGTCCGGGGTTCTTGTGTTGCCTTTTACAGTGAAGAAAGTGCCGCCAAGTTGTATTCTGCTGATATTTTCGAGTTTCTTCGCGTCTTCCCAGTCGGCCGTGCTTGCAATAATCAAGTTCTCAATTCTCTGCACTTGAACACACACTTTTGCGCCGAAGTCTTGCTGCGAGAAACCGCTGGCTCTTCCGATGGCGTGCATAATGGCGACATTGTTCCACTTTGCAAGCTCGAGGCCTGGCTGTGGGCGGAATACAACCTTGTAGTCGTCGACTGGTAGAGGCGGCATTCGGGGCTTTCGCTGTTGCGGTGGTGGTGGCTTTCCATTCGTTTGTTGCTTGGCTGGGTTGCTTTCTTGTGTCGATTGATGCTCTGCGTCCTTCTTGCCTTTTCTGCCCCTCGTAATCCAGATGCTCTCATGTTCAATAGTTCTTCCGCTGCTTGCGTCGTAATTCCAAGCAGTTTCTGTGTTGCTTACTTCAGCGGGGTCCATCTGCATTGTGTTTGTATCTTCCAGTTGTTCTCTTGGTATGTTGATTGCTTCTATTGCTGCTTCGCTCATCTCGAGAGCTCGTCGCTGCGTGGGCAGGCGCCCGTGCTATGCTCGCAGATACGCTCGAGCGGCGCGAGCACGCGCCACGGGGTTGCAGCCGCTCGTTCGGCGTTGGGCTTAGCTAGGCGGCTGTGCAGCTGTTGCAGAAATCAGTAAATATGACACTCACTTGATGGTGGCTAGTGTCCGCCGATTCCTCTCGTCTTGCCGGTTATGCAGTTGGCAAAATTAAGTTGGTCGCTGGCCGTGATCCTGGTTGACAGGCACGAGAAGCGGGAGCCCATGTGAAGCGCGTCTGTTCTCCACGGCCCCCTAGCGAGAACCTCAACAGTGATAAGAATGAATAAATAAAACATTTGACACCATAATTGCGTCAATGCGTCAAAAGGAAATTTTAAGGGATTTTTCGAAGGCATAGAACGAAGTAAGTGATTTTATGTTTGATGGTAAGCGATTTCATAAAGATATGACAGAAACAGGTCATGTTAGTTTACCATAAGTGGTGCGAACACGATGCAGCAAAAGATTTCTGTTGATGGCCAACCTAGTTCTATTGTAGTTTTGTTAATAATTTACGTCAATGAATTTCTGAAACAATTGGTTGTTAACTAACTTGAAAAATAAGATTGTTGAGTTATACTGAAACAAGTTCACGGTCGTTAAAATTAGGTTTTGACGGAGCAAAATAGATGCATTTGACTGGCGAGGACTGCTAGTAATGACACGAATGGCTTGATTTTTTAAATGCTGAACTGATGACAAGTGACAATTGTACTTGCTAACCCAGGCAGCGATGCCGTAATTAATATGCCTATGAATAAAAGCAAAGTAAAGTGATAAAAGAGCCTTGTGTGAAAATGAGGCGCGTGCTTTTACTACAGCACGAAGGCCAAATGCCGTTTCTTTCTTAATATTGTTAATGTGGGAGTCAAATTTGAGGATAGCGTCCAGGAGAACCCCGAGAAATAGAACAAAGTCACCGGCTGGAATTTGATGAGTACCAAGTGTTAACGCTAGTGGGGAAGTTAGGACCCTGTGACCATTATTGAATATTATATATTTAGTTATCTCGTGATTAATAATTAGGTAATTACAGCGAGACCATCCTATAACGTCAGTTAGTGCAGCAGCTAACCTTGATTTAGTGAGATGAACGACGTGTCCGATAATGATAACGTGGTGTCGTCGGCGTATAAAACGCAGTGAGATGAATGTAAAAGTCGTGTAGGTCATTAATGTAAATAATAAATAGTAATGGACCGAGACTGGGGTAGACCTAGGTTAATTATTTTAGTTTGAGAAAGGGTGCCACCTACAGAAACCACGTACTGGCTATTCAGCAAATAGCTTTTAATTAGAGATAAGGTGGGACAAGTCATACCGTATGCTTCAAGTTTGGCGCACAAAGTGCTGTGATTCATCGTGTCAAAAGCTACGGTGAAATGTAAAAAGACAGAGCCAGCGGATTTACCACATTCTTAATAAAATCGGTTAAAGAGAGCAATGTAAAACGTCCAGAACGAAAACCAAACTGACAGGGATTAATTAAATTAAATTTTCAAGGGAGTTATTTAAACGTCTAACTAATAAATGTTCAATAATTTTACTTAAAGAAGAAAGAATAGATATTGCTCTGTAGTTAGAAATTAGGTCTCTGGCACCCTTCTTGAATACGGGAATAATGTTAGCCTTCTTTAGAAATAGACGAAAAGATAGAGGAACATACAGGGCTCCCTTGAAAGTAGAACAAATATTTATGAGTTATAGCTAGAGATAAGATTTGGCAAGCGAGCTAACAATCAATGGCTGTCCTACGCCGATAAAAGATTATGGGGTTTTGCGTGCCAAAACCGCTTTCTGACTATTTGAACCACCTGGTGCACCTAAATCTGAGTACAGGGGTGTTTTCGCATTTAGCCCCCGGCGAAATGGGGCCGCTGTGGCCGGGAT
This sequence comes from Dermacentor andersoni, assembly GCF_023375885.2. Classification (NCBI taxonomy): domain Eukaryota; kingdom Metazoa; phylum Arthropoda; class Arachnida; order Ixodida; family Ixodidae; genus Dermacentor; species Dermacentor andersoni. The sequence goes on from NC_092819.1 coordinate 105,154,622, forward strand.
TGGATCCCGCGACCTCGTGCGTAGCAGTCCAACACCATAGCCACATAGTAACCACGGTGGGTATCCTACGTCGAGGCCGGCGTGTATGGTATCACGCGTAAGTTTGCCTATCTTGTATTCAAAAATGCCCGCGCCGACAGGCAAAATTTACTTCTGGCGCGAGAGTAACTGGTGCCTGAGATTCCCATAAACACTAGCCGTCACTGCGATGGCAATTGACATGAAGGATGAGTTGTGATGAGAGGTTGAACAAGCAGCAGTTGAAATAGAGGTGAAGAGCGCAAGAAAACAATATGCTCGTCTTAATAACGCACTTTGATTGGTTGCTGCGTCTTGTTCTGCATGATTATGTGATGAAATATGCCATGACATATTTCATGAATTATAATTCATATTATATTATATTATTATATTAATTCATAATTGTAATTATGAATTCAGGAATTATAATTCATGAATTGTGTCATGAGCTTTTAGCCAATGAACCTCTCCAGAATATCTTTCTTCTGGAAAATAAAATGATTTGATTTGATTTGAACTCCGTCTTAAAACCCGTGGATTGGTGAGCCGTGGCCCTGCGGCGTGATGACAGCCCCGCCACCTCAGCGTCTCTGCCATAATTGTTGGTCCGATGCTTGTAAATAGCGCTAAAAGAGCTACCAAGAAACCCGTTTTGATTCTCCGCATCTTAAGACTGCTAACAAGCGGCTTGTGTGACTTCACGAATTCTTCACAAGACATCACGGCCAGGACACATTGCCAGGATTCACATCCGCGGTATCGACGAGTGCACTGTGTCGTGCTTGTCACCGTGGGGCTCTGCGTAGCGCTTCTGCTGTTCTTAACCTACCTCAGGCCGCAGTCAGTCCAAGAGGTGGCGGAACTGTGCCAAACGGATTCATGTTACGCGTACAAGTAAGGTTGTCAGTCTATTTCATGCTCACTGCAGGATATCGAATGGCTGCTCTCACCGATCTCAAACATGGAAAACACTGTGAAGGCGGGAGATGGAAATTCAAGACGATGAGCAAAACGTGAATAAGGTTAAATCGGCAGCCAACGTTTCGACGTGTAGACTTATCATTTTCAAGGCGGCATATAATTTCCACAGCACAGTATAAATAAGTAAGGTTCTTCTAAAGGGGATAGGGGGCAAGGCGGATGGGCAAGGCAACGACCGACGGTGTGATAGCTGCGCAGGTGTTGAATAAAAAGGTGTGCTAGTCAACGTCGGTGGAGGAATGTGAGGTAGGCCCGTGTGTCAGCCGGTTGACGTGACACCGGCTGACACATGGTTGGTGACCGGGCCTTGTGTGAGGCGGCCGTGTGTTTTTTTCGAGGAAGGAACCTGGACAACTGGGCGGGGTGGAGGGGATTATGTGCTTCGTGGGAGCTCACTGAGCAATCGGGCTCTCTGAAAGAAAGAATAATAGAAGCGGCAAAAAATGGTGCTTGTGGAAAAAATATTCAGGAAATTGAATAAATATATATATAAAAGAAAAAAGAAAGTGAGGAAATAAGAAAAAAGCTCCCAGTGCCCTTCCACTCTGTGAACAAGGATGACCAGTCAAGCTGCGTATGTGGGCCCCTTACTGGCGAACTGTCCGTTGCCGTGCGTCAAACGCCATATGCACATAAATAAAATGCCAGGCGCGACTAGTCCTTCCTCCACGTTGTTGAGCTTCGGAACATGACGCACTGGAGGGTATACATACCCATCTGTTGTTCCAAAGTGCGGCACGACACCTTTGACTAACGAATCCCGGTACGTAGAACATACACGCGCCTCACCGCACTCCGAGGGCACACACTGCTTCACTGTAGCCAAGGAGATCATGCGTTGGTCGACCTCCCGCAGTGCAGTAATGGTTGTGAGGTCACTTGAACATCGCAAGCAGCAACACAAAATTGGTTCCCCACAAACTACCTCTGAAACCTGGCCATTTCTTAGGTCAAACATTTCAAATTTGCACAACGAGGGCCACACGTACGGTTCGCATTTCTTTCCACCTCATGGTCATGGCGGGCAGCACGCTTACCGGACCCGCACCGCGTGAGAGTGGAAGGAAAGGAGATACACAAGAGCTTGGAACACCAACAAAGAGAAGGCAGTGCGAACGTAGACATGGCCGACGGGGGTCAAAGTGTAGTATCTGTTCTTACCAGCTTAATATCTGATACGGACTGTATTTGGACCTGAGATATTAAACTTATTTTTGCAAGTTGACGGAGTGCTTAAAGCCTGCTTCACCTCCGCTGCGGGTCGCTGTGCTATCGCACGATCTTCGGGATCGGCCCACATATGGGCAGAAATTCTCGATCTACACGGCTCTTGCCCATGGACACATTTTTAATCAGAACCTAGCCATATACAGCTTCGTTGTAAGAGCAAAACGCTAAGTAACATGATGGAAAATATCTAAGTGCTCTTGCCTATAGCTTAAAATTTAGCATAGCGAATAGATTCCAGAGCTCCCTTGAAACACTTTATGCATGTTGGTTGCAATGTCTTGAACTCATTGATCAGGTATGATTCCCTGTATTTTCTATGGGGACAGAACGGCCGGTGACACGGCTTACGTGCGACACCACCTCATATTTCTCCACCGACGTTGAATAGCACACCTTTTTTTCCAGTTCTACGCCCTCGCAACTAACACACTCTCGATCGTTACCTTGCCCGCCCACCTCACCCATCTCACCTTTAGAAGAACCCTACCTACTAATACTGCGCCGACGAAAGCACATGTCGCCTTGAAAAATACAAGTCCTCTTATCTAAACGTTGGCTCCCGTTTTTACCTTTCTCTCGTTTTGCTCATGACCTCAAACAACTCTTTCTGGCTAAACCAACTTCCTTCTTTTCGGCCTGCAACTTCCTAATTCTCTGATGCAAGCCTTTGCTGTCATCAAGTGAAACAAAAATGTCGTCCACCCGAGAATAGCACAAAGACATAAAAGGAAACCCGTGTGGTTCTTTGAAACACAATGTTCTGCCACAATCGACTGCATTTCTTTTCCCTTGACTTCCATGTGTTCCTTCATGCGAACATCTTGCATCTCCTCCGCGGAACTATTGAACCACCGACAAGAAAGATTTATTTGCCTAACGTACTGGTATTTTACTGGGTCAGATGGTAACACTCCGGGTATATATATATATATATATATATATATATATATATATTGTTACACACGAGGTGTTTAATGCAGCACCAGATGAATCTGGTTCATAGGCGCGGTTGTTGAAGAGCGGTCTCGCGGCAGCTTGGCTAACGTCGTTCTCCTCTTTCTTTCCTCTGGTTGTCTGCGCGGCAGGCGTAGTTCATGACAGCTTGTGACATTTCCCCGCTGGCAGACGAAGCCCGCCGGGCGAGTCAGTCATCTCGTGGGTTGTAACGCCTCAGACGCGCGACGTGTGTAACTTCAGCCTTGGCCGAGCGTCGTCCACTGCTCGTGACACGGGCAACGCGGTAGTTTACTTCGCTGAGGCGCTCCAGAATAACGTAAGGGCCGACGTAGTGGGCGAGAAACTTCTGGAGTAAGCCACGCTTACGCAACGGCGTCCAGAGCCACACAAGGTCACCAGGATCGAAGTAAACGTGGCGATGACGCCCGTCATAGCCTATCTTGGAACGGTCCTGCGATGCTAGGGTGCGTAGCCTAGCGAGGCGTCGCGCTTCTTCTGCTCGACATAGGATCTCATCAATTGATTCGTTGTCATGAGCGAAGTAGGGAAATATGGTGTCGAGGGTGTAGCGCGGCGGGCGAGCATACAGAAGGAAAAATGGTGAGTAACGAGTGGTCTCGTGTCTCGCGGTATTGAAGGCATAGGTAATGAAAGGCAAGATACTGTCGCAATTCTTGTGTGCTGAATCGACGTACATGGACAGCATGTTGGCAAGCGTTCTGTTTGTGCGCTCGTCCAGACCATTAGTTTGTGGATGGTAGGGCGTAGAATGGCGGAAGCTACATGAACACAGACGAAGGGTTTCTTCAGCCACGTCCGCGGTAAACTGTCGCCCACGATCGCTGATTACTATGCGAGGAGGTCTATGCCGGAGTATAATGTTAGCCAGCAAGAAGATAGAAACTTCTGTAGCTGTGGCCGATGGCAATGCGGCGGCCTCACAATAGCGGGTAAGGTGATCTACGCAAACGATAACCCAACGATTACCCTTGGAGAATCGCGGGAAAGGGCCCAGAAGATCTATACCAACTTGCTCAAAGGGGACGCTCGAAGGGGGAACTGGTTGAAGCAGGCCATGTGGCGCTTGTGGCGGACGCTTGTAGCGCTGGCATCGAGAGCAGCTGGCGACGTACCGTTCGATATCTTTCCGCATCTTAGGCCAGTAAAAACGTTCTTGAGCCCGGTAGAGTGTACGTGTGGAACCAAGATGACAGGAAGTTGGGTCATCGTGCATGGCGTGTAATACTTGGTGGCGAAGGTTCTTGGGGACAACTAAAAGGTAGCGTGCACCGGTGGTCGAGTAGCTCTTTTTATACAGCGCGCCACCATCACGTAGGCGAAAGCTACTGCCTGCAGGTGACCCCTGTGCTGCCGCGAAGAGCGGTTGTAAGCTCTCGTCCTTGTGCGGCTCGGATATGACGGTACACATATCCGGAAATTCCGGGGACACAAAAGCGATGTATTCATCAAAATTGTCCGCATCACATTCAGTTGTTTGAAGTGGCACCCGAGAGAGACAGTCAGCGTCAGCATGTCGCCGGCCACTTTTGTAGCAAATAACGAAATCGTATTCCTGTAGACGGAGGGCCCAGCGCGCTAGTCGTCCGGAGGGATCCCGCGGATTCATAAGCCAGCATAGCGAAGGATGATCTGTTATCACAGTGAAGGGGCGCCCATAGAGATACGAACGAAACCGTTGAACGGCGAAGATGACCGCGAGACACTCTTGTTCGGTGACTGTGTAGTTGCGCTCGGAGCGGCTCAAGGACCGGCTAGCGTAAGCGATCACGTGCTCACTGTCGCCAATACGCTGAACTAGCACAGCACCGATGCCTACGCCGCTGGCATCGGTGTGAATCTCAGTTGGTGATGAAGGATCAAAGTGGCGAAGAATTGGTTGGGATGTCAAGAGAAACTTCAGCTGGCGAAACGATGAGTTGCAATCTGCAGTCCACTCAAAGGGAACGCCTTTTTGGAGAAGGCGTGTAAGGGGATGAGCCATGTCAGCAAACCGGGGAATGAATCGGCGAATATAGGAGTACAAGCCCAAGAAACTTCTTAACTGCTTGACAGAGTTGGGTACTCTAAATGCTTCTACGGCCGCAGTCTTTTGTGGATCTGGTCGGATGCCTTTTTTAGGACAAGATGGCCTAGCACAAGAGTTTGTCGTTCCCCAAAACGGCATTTTTTTTTAATTGAGCACAAGACCCGCTTTCTCCAAGCAGTTCAAGAACAAATCCAAACGTTTGTTGTGCTCACTAAACGTTCGCCCGAAGATCACAACGTCGTCTAAGTAGCACATGCAAACTTCCTATCTTAAGCCGCGTAATATCGTGTCCATGAACCTTTCGAACGTTGCGGGCGCGTTACACAACCCGAAAGGCATCACGTTAAACTCGAATAGTCCGTCGGGTGTTACAAATGCTGTCTTTTCTCTGTCGTCCTTGTGTATAGGAATTTGCCAGTAACCTGACCGTAAATCGATTGAGGAGAAGTATGATGCCGCAAAGAGACAGTCGATGGCGTCGTCAATTCGTTGGAGTGGATATACATCTTTCTTAGTAACGGCGTTTAGGCGACGGTAATCAACACAGAACCGCCACGCACCGTCTTTCTTCTTTACCAATATCACGGGGGCTGCCCAAGGACTAGATGATTCTCGAATGACGCCTTTACATAGCATTTCTTGGACCTGATCGCTGATTATCTTGCGTTCTGACGGGGATAGACGATAGGGTTTTTGTCGGATTGGCTGGGCGGCTCCTGTGTTGATGCGGTGACGAGTTCTGGACGCAGGAATTGATGGCGCGCCATCGTGCTGCGCAAAGTCGAATACCGAAGTATGTTTCGTAAGCAGGGCCATCAAAACTCGACGCTCGTGATCGCTGAGTGACTTAGCAATCATGGAAAGTATCTTCGAGCTCCCGGGGCTCGAGACACTGGTTGCTCCTCCATCGGGGAGCTCTGTAAGTACTGCCACCGATACGGGCGAGTCTTCCTGAAACGTGGCAATCTTTAGGCCTTGAGGTAGCACTGCCGCTTCAGTGGAACAGTTTAGCGCCCACAGCCCCGCGCATCCATTGGTCACTGAGACCACGCAGTGCGGAACTAACACGTTTTTCTTGAGACAGTTCCGATGTACAGGTTCCACCACTGCAGCATCGAACGAGATAGGAGTCGGAGATGAACAGGCGACGGCAACACGCATCGCGGATAAGGCGGGCACAACTGTATCCTCAGACACGCACAACACACTCTCCGGGCAAGCTTCACCTTTAAAGAGCACAGGTGAAACACTGGTGTCGACATTGAGTTCCCCCGTCCGGCAGTCAACATTCGCACCACACAATTGCAAAAAGTCAATCCCCAGAATCACATCATGCGAGGAGCGAGGAAGAACAGTAAACTCTGCATTAAAAGCTTTCCCACCCAAAGACACATCCACGTTACACACACCAACCGGGTCTAAGGATTCACCACTGACTCCAAGGAAACTTGTGAACTGATCCCAACGAAACATAACCTTGCGTCCCAGAAGGCCTTTAAACCCCACACTCATGACCGAGACAGTTGCTCCCGTGCCGACTAAAGCCATTGTAGAGACCCCATCAATCAGTACATGAACCTTATTCTTTAGCATGAAGATAGTTGGAGGCAGTTGAGTCGGCAGCACACATTTTCCAGCGACCTCACCTCCATCGGCCGCGCTGGCTAGTTTCCCGGCGGGGGCGACACGAAACGGCGCCGAGGCGATGGTGACGTGAATCGCGGCCGAGGGGATGGTGATCGGGAGGCTAGGAAGGCTGGTGGTGGCATCAGCATACGGTCGGAGGCAGGGGAGCGGTAGCGGTTCCGGGTTCTTTCTTCTCCAAAGTAGGTCTCCTGGGCGGTGCGTCAGTCCTATCGAAAGTGGCTTCCTGAGGTGGAGTTTCCTGGCCACTGAGTGCCAAGTTGACGACCGCTAGACCGCATAGTCGGCGCTGACGATCCGTAGTTTGATGCTCGGCGTCGGCTACAGTACTTGGCTATATGGGCAGGCATGCTGCAGCAGTAACACACTGGCGAAGGGCGAACTTCAGAATGCGGATTGAAGTTTTCTGCCGAAGACATCGATTGAGGGTAACGAGGCTCTTCCCCTTGAAAGTCGTAGGTAGCGGCGAGTCTTCGTGGACGAAAGTTGCGTGGGCGTGGATCAAAACGTTGAGGGGGCGAATCATTGCGTGGTGGTTCGGTCGTAATGTAATGCGGTTCGTCTCTGGAGCCGTTAAGATCCGCGACGTTCACCGAGTGGTTCCAAGTAGCCGAAGGGGGTTCCCAAAGAGTGTCTCGGAAAACGGAGGAGCTGCAACGTGGCGCCGCATAACGTGCCTGTTCGTCATGTCGCTGTAGCTCCTCGCGGACTATCTGGCGGATGGCGGACGAAAGGTCTGGGAGCGGAGGACTCGTGTCAACACTTACTACGGTCGTTACATTGGCCAGCCGTCCAAACTTTGGTGTAATTCGGCGAGTCTTCAGCGCCTCGAACGTACGACAGTGCCGTATCAGTTCTGATACAGTGTGCAAGTTCTCTTTGCCAATGAGGAAGTTGTACACGTCTTCCACTATTCATTTTACCACATGCCCCACTTTATCTTCCTCTGTCATTTGAGGGTTGACGGTTCGGCACAGCTTCAAAACTTCTTCGATATAGGTAGTGCAAGTCTCGCCGGGTACCTGAGCTCTCTGGGCTAATGTGAGTTCCTCACGTTTCCTCTTGGCTTCCGAGTCACGGAAACACTTTTTGATCTTCTCAACGAAGCGTGTCCAAGTAGTTAGCATGTCCGCGTGGTTGTCATACAATACCAACGCCGTGTCGGCCAAGAAGAAAACAACGTTCCTAAGCTGACTGGCAGCGTTCCAGTTATTGTATTGGCTTACCTTTTCCTAATGGGTTAGCCACTCATCCACATCTTCCTCTGCCTTCTCCGAGAACGTGTGTGGCTCTCGGTAGTGCTGGATAGGGACTGGGCACGCCGAGGAACTGCTGGTGAGGGTATTTTGCTCTGTGGCCATGATTGAGCGCGACGGCGAAAGTCCGGCGAGGCGACGGCTTCGGCGTAGCTCTTGTGCTAGTGGCTCCGTTGTAGGTCGTGGGAGTTACCCCGCACCTCCACCAAATGTTACACACGAGTTGTTTAATGCAGAACCAGATGAATCTGGTTGATAGGCGCGGTTGTTGAAGAGCGGTCTCGCGGCAGCTTGGCTAACGTCGCTCTCCTCTTTCTTTCCTCTGGTTGTCTGCGCGGCAGGCGTGGTTCATGACAGCTTGTGACAATATATATATATATATATATATATATATATATATATATATATATATATATATATATATATATATATATATATATATATATATGTGTGTGTGTGTGTGTATATATATATGCCGGTGTCTGTGCGTGCGTGTATGTGAGTCTGTCTGTGTGTCTGTCTGTCTGTTTGTCTGTCTGTCTGTCTAAGAAATCTTCTTTTTCAAAAAGAGCCAGGTCCACTCTAAGTGGAATTGAGAAAAACGTCGTTCTTTCCTACTGATATAACGGCGGCGCCTGCTGAACAAATTTTTTGTCGTGTACACATTGTGCGGGTTGTGGTCGGGCATGAAATAAGTGGTAGCTGGCCCATGCCGACGTCCAACTCACCCACGTTTGGCACGTGGTTGTAGGGAGGAACTTGCTCTCATTGAGAACTAGGAGTACGGGGTTTATTTACAATATTTACATTAAGACAGGACATACATTTCAACAGTCTAGCATGACTGCAACATGGAGCACGAAGCACGCCAAGCAGTCGAAAAATGGCTGCTTAAAAACCTTCTGTCCTCCCTAGATCCCTAGGTGCGGGAAAACTGCCGTCCAATCGGAGAGTCTACAGTCGCCAGAGGCGTAGTCAACCCGCCTTTGACGGGGAGGGTTCACACGCTCGTATCCGCACTTTGGATTCACAGAACACACCGAGCGGAGAGGATCCTCGTAGACATGGGTTGTCACGCTTGACCCCAGCTGGCGCCTCTTCATTCCAGAGCTGATTCCTCAGGTAGCCGCCGCGACTGTAAGTTGACTGTGACGAATTCTGGGGCCCGTGAAAACGCACCGCAAAACACCTTTTTCCAGGAGTCCTCTAGCTCCAAGTAGACCGTGAAGGCGACAGCGAACCAACTAACAATACTCGGTCCGCCAAACGTGGCTAACCTTGCTGGCGCCGTCGGTTCTCCGAAGAAGGCGCATTGTTGGCTTTCCTTGCTGGCGTTGTCGGTTCTCCGAAGGAGGCGCATTGTTGGCGTTCCTTGCTGGCACCATCGGTTCCCCGAAGGAGGCACATTGTGGGCTTTCCAAAGCAACTCGTCGCAGCGGGCCAGGAAGGGTTCGAAGGTCGCTACACCCGCAGGTCTATCGAAACAGCTGCAGCGGGCTTGGAAAGGTTCGCAGGTCAGTAACCCCGGCAGGCCGATCGTACCAGCTCCTCCATGGCCCGGAAAATCTCGAACGGCCAGTGCTGATAACCGCTGGGCAGGAAGAGAATGTCTGGCGAGCAAGATTACGGCTTTGCTCTCTGCAACAATTGCGCCCTTGGAATGCCGTAAATGGTCTCACAACAACCGGCACAAAAGAGTCGATCCCGGCAACATAATACCACTCAGCGCGCAAACGCCCGGAATCAGCCGTTAACCCGCCAGGCTTCCTGTCCAAATTTCAACGTAACCCGCTCAACTGGGAACGCCAGATGTTGACCCAAAAATTTTGTGCCGCCAAAGCGAGCATTCACGTTCCCCTGAGTTTAACCAGACCTGACCGTCGCGCTGCACAAGAGCAAAGGTTTACGCAGAACTAAACCAAAGGCTCTCAACCACCAATACGCGAACATAACTTAGGCAGCCTAACTTCACGAACAGCCTCTTCTTGCAGGCATTGTTTTTGTCTTATTTACATTGTTACGCCAACACATGACTACATTCGCCTGCTTTGGCGTGTGCATTTACGCATAGATTGCGAACGCTGTCGCGCGCAATGAAAATGTTGCACGAGAATAAGTATGCGACATCGGCACTGCATAAACATAAACATTGCCAGAGACTACACGTTCCATCAGGCAAACATAGAAACAATTGTTAGCGACGCCTTTAGCTGTAGAGCACTTAATACGCGCTTCCCTTAAGCTTTTCTGATGATTGATTTCAACATTTGCAAGATGGATTTGCGTAATTTCTTCATGCGAATTATTCTTGTCCAGTTCTGCGTAGTTTCCTGTAACAAGTATCGTCAGAATCAAGCCACATGCCTAAGCCAACGCCGATGATAGGGCAGTTTAAAAATATAAGGTAATGTTAGGGTAGGGCGAGATAGCTTTCTCCATTTTCCACATTCTGCAGTGGCGGGCACGTTGCTTGCTTCAGGCACACCCTTTAGGCAAGCTTCCCATTACTGCGCTATGACAGAAAATATTTGCCCTCACAAGATTCTCACCCAAAGCATTATGTGTCATAGCTAACTCTATTCGTGTCATAACTAAATTTTCTAACAGCGCACGGGACACAAGAAGTGGAATCGATATACCAGGCTTTGTCTGTTCCCTCCATTTGCCTTGTCCTGCGCACTATTACCCCGTTTAGTTATAACATGAAACAGACAGCCCGGATCAGCACTATTTCGCAGTAATAGAGTGTGCTTTCAGAGTAATAGAGGACAGCAATCACCCAAAGTCACTGAAGTGCTTTGGTAGAAGAATGGTCTCCACTCCTCACTAACTTCATTATGGCGGTTCGAAAAATTATCACCCTTTCAAAGAGCCTTCTTTGGAATTAGCATTATCTGTGCTTCCGCGCCAGCAAGGTTTCAACATACAACAGCTGCACTATTTCTTTTTTCCACCCGTAGTTGTTACTTCCCCTTTTTTGTTTTCTCAGTTAACTCAAGTTTTTGATTCTCTGTCGTTCGACGACTTCGCCCAAACGAACTTTGTCTCCGTCCCTATATGCACCTTCGGACAGCGGGGCACCACTAGTATTATTGCCGTCTAGCCTCAGACGCTCTTCATTGTCGGTGACAACCAGCAACTGAAGTGGAGGGAACCGCAGCGTCACGTGTTGAGGCAAGCAATTGCCGTGAACACCTTGAAGGTGGAAACCGTATTTTGTCTGCCGGGAAGTCCGTTTTGGGGAGTTGACGTGGGGATTGTCACGCCATCCTACTTTCATGTAGATAGCGCAAGTTACAATAGCCGAGGGCATGCAAGGGGGCTGTCTATTTGTGCCCCTTGAGGCGCCAATGACCAATATCCCATGTATTGTCTGGTTGCCCCATGTTGTCAAATCAGTCTCCGAAACAAGGTGGCCTTCTTTTTTTCAAAACTGCGAAGATTTCTGATAATTGCTTATAGATTTCGTTTATATCTAAGGCGTACAGTCTAGTTGACCAAAATTTTTCCTGTCTTGTTCAGTCTTGGTGTATAGGAAATGGTCATCAGACCAGTCAGTACTGGAAAGCAGTCGGGGGATTGTCGCCGTGGTTAAATTGAGTGTATTACCATGAAACCATAACACCTTCGATATATTGGTGCATTGAGCCTTAGAGGATATTTGAACAGCGTTCTGCACCTTGGCATGAAGTCGTGAGTTGGACCTTGTTCTCAGCAATGTCGTCGCGTACAATTGAATAAAATCGAACATGCGAAAAACAGACCTAAGAAGATATATTGGTAAGAATATTCTTGTAAACCTTTCCAGGGAAGCTATCTATTCCTTACCCGGAACCTGCAGTCCTTTGGGATACACGTTCTTGAAAAGTGAGCCATGTCTGGGAACAATTGCCTACAAAGGATTAACAAAAAAAAATTATATTCCAGCCATCCATCTTCACCAAAGTGACGAATCTATCAGCAACACTCAAGTGTTTTCCCAAAGAAAACGAATTAGATAAATGATTATTCACTCCAATAAGAATATCACTGGTGCACTTCTTCGGTAGGTTTCTTCGGTAGGTTATAATGAAATGACAAAGATTTATGAGAGCAGAAACTTGTGGTTGAGATGACAATGTGTTTATCAACGCCTTAGCACCCAGTACACTTGCAGAGCAACTAGTGAGTGACACGGTATCTTTTTCTCGCAGGCATCGTTTGATCAACCAGCTGGACAACAACATCAACGCATGCGACAACTTCACAACGTACGTGTGCGGACACTGGAAACCCGAGAAAGAGTTCAGCGACCTCTCACACTCGACATTTTCGGACATGGTGATGCGCTGGCGCACACAGCTTGAGTACATCCTACGGAAGGGCGTCACTCAGCTGCACGTAGGTAGAAAGGCAACCACAATGTATGAGAGATGCATGGCGCAGAATCGGTCCGATATAAAAAACCTTCCAAGAATTCATGCGCGCCCGCGGTCTAGCATGGCCGGAAGACGCCGAAGGAAAGACGCCGATGGAGATCTTATTTGATCTTGCATTCAATTGGGGAATAAACCTCTCGTTCAAGATGCAGCTGCTTCCGGGCACGAAATATTGTCACGTGGTGGTGACGTTGAAGAACACAGTAGCAATACTGTGAAAGGCAAAACTAGCTTTTATTTGGCGAACCTGTGCCCACAAAACAGGCTACACTTAAGGTACAACGAGAGCGGCGAACACACTCGGCGATCGTCGAAAATCTGATCAGCGGGTCAAGCGCGTCGGCTTTTATACAGGAGTCGTCGAATGTTCCAGACTAATCGTTCGGACCCGCGTGCCTTCCACAAAGTTCTACACCATTCGCGTCAGGCGATGAAATCAGATAACATAAGGTTCGGCGACAACAGAAAGCGGATAGAAGCATCGATAACTTTCCAGAAACTTCGGATACATGCAGGCGCGTCCCGCGCTGTGCGATAACATTTGATTGGCGGCGAAACGTGGTCGCCCGATAAAGACAAACAAGTACACGTGTCAATATGATACATGGCGTCGAATTTTAGTCACAAACAACGAATACTTGGCGTATTGGGACGGCGTGCTTGATCAGATACCCGCGGACAAGTTCGCCACCATTTACAATGCGATGGTTATCATTTTCGCCGGTGACAAGAAATACTTGGCCACAGAAGAGAAAATCGACGGAGTGTACGAAATATTGAGATCCATAGTCGAAACTCTTGCGCGGATCGGCAATCGCCGTGGAGCGCTCTCCTGCGCTGTTTCCACTGCGATATTTGAATAATTATATTGAGCTCTTCACGGCCGAGCATGTGCATGATATCATCAACAAGACGCTCCGCATCGATCCACCTTTCGATATCGATAAACTGTTACTCTTTAATAACATCGAGTTGCTGCACGCCACGCTGAGCATCATCAGAAGTTACAGTGACCGTACATTGCTCCGTCATTTTTCGTGGCTGTTCATGTACGCATACCGAGGGGCTGGTGCTCCCTCGGCTGTTCTCTACGCCTTGTACGGAAGCGCAGAGCGAGCGAGAGCGGGGCGACCCCGTTACTGCGCCGTGCAAGTCGAGGCCAGCTACAAACTCCTGGTGGCTGTTTTGGCTTCCGTGGCCCGTTTCTCACGGAAGGAGCGCCAAGCCATCGATCAACGGCTTCAGACCATACGGCCGGTGGGTTTCTGCGGGAGCGGTTCTGATCTTTTCAATTAAAGGTTGCGATAAGGCCGAGTGTGGCTGTTTTAGCTCGCCTCGTAGTAAGCGCATGTACCGGGGACTAGATATATAAATCATGTTTTTGAAAAGCCTGCAGAGTTTTTATTGAATGAGCGCTCCCTTCACCATACATCCTGAACTTAAACTTGCAGCGCAACCACCGAAGACAGACCATAAAAAGAAGATACAACACACACTGGCGCTCACTAACAACTTCTTTATTTCTTCGTCGTCGATGCATATATCAACCTTCGGCCACACAACTGCGCAGGCGCACAAATTACATTACAGAGATCTGCCAAATTATCACATACTCAAATGTAGGAAGTCAAATTCAGATGGGTCCTGGGACAGAGATGTGTCACTGATGCAATTATCGCCTTGTCTTTTTATGTGGTACGCTTCTAAGGCCAGCCGCGCATGCTCATTCTTGATTTTGCCAAGAATCGACGTCCCATCAAGTCGCGCCTCACTATTCTTGCAAGAGTTTATATGCACAACAAAGTGCGCTCCTCTATCTACATTGTTGTTTACTTTTTGCGCATGTTCCCTGAGTCTCTCATTGACGCAACGCCCTGTCTGGCCAGCGTACGCCTTACCACGTGAGAGTGGAATGGCATAAACCACGCCGACAGCGCACGACACGTATGAAGCATCATGGCGAATTTCGCATCCTCTTCTGCTCTCACCGAGGGTGTGGGAGCATAGTTTTGAAAGCTTATTCGGCGCAGAAAACGCCAAAGGAACACCATGCCTGCAAGCAACATTCTTATGTTGATGGGCGACCTTATGTATATAAGGGACCACTGCAGGCCTTCGCGTTTCAAGTTCGGCGGCCGGCCTTCTGTGGTTTTCTTCTCTGAATCAGAGCTTCAACCACAGCAGTGAAAAACGACATAGGGAACCCAGCTGCCAGAATTTGGCTGATCTGATTATCAAAACGTTCTTGCATCTTGTGCACACACGAACTCTTAAGAGCCAATTCCATACAAGACGACACAATAACTCTTTTTTACAATTTTCGAGTGTGCAGACTTAAAGGACAAAAGTGCCTTTTCGCACGGGGTTGATACGCCCAACACACATGGCGTTCACAGAACCTAAGCTTCAGTTCCAAGAACTGCAATACAGTGTTATGCGGACTCTCTTAGGTAACCACAAGACCTTGTCCATGTCCCGTAAGATCATCTAAAACCTTATTGATCGTATGCTGGAAGGAGGTGTCAAGCGATAAAAATACCAAAAAATCATCTCCATATCTAAAAACTTTTAAATCTTTCCGTTCAATACAAGCATGGTCTAAAGAATGGTCCACACTAGACAAGAAAATATCAACAAGAACGGGAGCAACACCTGACCCAATAAAACTACCATTCCGTTGTAAATACAGTTGGTCATTAAAAACAATAAAAGTTACCCGAGGGTAATATTCTAAAAGACTTAAAAAATTTCCCACTGAAAGTCCGGGATCATTCTGGAACGAAATCGTACCACTATACTCAGTACATGCCTGTACCGAAGACAGGAGTTCGTGCGGTGGAACTGAATAAATCTTCAACATCAACCGAAAAACCGTTACCTAAATCTTGATTCCCAAGCAAAAACTGCACCACGTTATCTGAGTACTTTGTTCGGAAAGGCTCGTTTACTGTTAGCAGCTTTAAATTCTTTTGCAGGAATTGTTTTACATTCTTCAGCCAACAACCACATTCACTGATAATGGTACTGAATGGTGAATCTGGGGTGTGGGTCTTAGCCTTAAAAAATACCGATAGGCACCTGCCTCTACGGTTCTCTATGCTTTTTGCAAGCGACATCAGTTCCAGTCTTTTACAAAAGTCTATAAACTTTGTTTTACCGCAATTTCACTTTTCTTAATAGGAACAAAGTTTTTTAGCACAGCCTGCAACGCATTCTCGTTAAAGATGCCCTTCTCGACGACAACAAACCCTCCTTCCTTATCTGCGTCCGTAATGCAGAGGTTGTTATTATTTAGGAAAGACAACGTTCGTCGAACACTTACATCAGAACAGCGTGAAGGTCATTTAGGCACCATCTTATGCAAACGCTCGACACCTTCCAGAAAGCAGCGATCACCCTGCCTTGTGTGCAACATTTTGATGTGAGTTTGTGCTTTCAGGAGTCTCCAACGCGGTTCGTGATGCACAATTGTGCTCAGGAAATGGCATCAGTGGAGCTCTCATGGCCGTGTCTCAAATTACTTTGCAGGTCAAGGAGGAAATGAAACAGGACATTGTGCATGCTCAGATGCTTGTTAAGCTGGCCAGCGTGTTGACACTAGCTGATGCAGGGTCTCAACCACGGCAAGCTAAAGGAGGTGTGGGGTTTGATCCCCAATACTGGCGGGCAACCGCCAGCGATACAATGGGTGCAAGATACGCGCTCGCCTGGTGTTTATTTTCTCTAGAGTGAAATGCTTGAAAAATGTGTTCTTGGACGCCTCCAGGCTTGTGTAAAGAAAAAGGGCCACAATGGGCTTTACCACATGAGGGGAATTTTGGTCACTTGATTATTGATGATCCATTCAGGCGTTGATGGTGGGTGGAACACGAGTTTTAGACAGCAAAAACTGTGAACCATGTCTGGATGGACTATTTGACTGCAACGAGCTTCACCCTTGTCTACGCTGATTCAAATCGAGCTATATGTATGTTTGTGGAGCACTGCTTCAATTCACTAAATATCTGTGATCCAGATCTTCTAGTTGGCCTCTTGGGGCGTGACAACTGCCCTTGCGAGGTGGTTGACGTACTTGTGCTTTGCGCTTAGATACCTTCAGTTGTGCAACATCTGACAATAACAGGATCAACAGCTCTAGCGACAGGGCTCTAGCGACAAAGGTGCAGCCTGATACAAAAGGGCTCTAAAACGCTTTACTCAAGAAGCATAGCAGCGCATTTGAGAGGAGTCACATCATTCGGGAAGGCATGTATCAGCCACCGGGTTTCGACATTGCTAGAGGAAGTAAGTGGAAAACATTTCGCATGCGAGTTGCAAGAATGGCATTTGGAAGTGCTTAAATTCTTGAAGAGTCAAGTTGATCTTGTTTTGAATAATGCTGGCCGATATCCCCCCATTTATTGGTTTATGCTAGCCTTTTGTTCACAATTTCACCTCGTGCATATAGATTCCTGAGAAGTTCGATGAAGCTTAAGATGCCGCATCCTGATACGATCAGAAGACTGTGTTCATCGTACGATGTACGCCCTGAAACGTAGCAGCAAGAATGTAGCTTTCTTTCCTGTGCAAAGCGTATTGTAAGCACATATAAAGAGCATGAAAAGACTGTAACGTTAATGATTGATGAGATTCACCTTCAATCATTTATTGATTACAAGGCTGGCTTTGTTACTGGTGCTCCGGTAAATTCATCGACTGCAGCAAAAACTGCCCACGTATTTAAGATACAGAGCCTGCTTTCTTCAAACAAGGATGTTGTACACATTCTTCCTGTGGCACAAATCGATGCTAAGGCGCTGCACGACTTCCTTCGGAAGATTGCTCTCGATCTAGAGGCATCTGGTTTTCGTATAATCGCAGTGATCTCGGACAATAACTCCATAAACAGAAAAGCCATGTCCTACTTCGCTTTAGCCGGCAAGTGTCAGCATTTTTTTCCAGCATCGTGCTGACCCATCACGACCCCTGTTTTTCGTTTTCGACCCAGTTCACATGCTAAAGTGTATAAGAAATAACGGGCTGAATCAAAGAAACATTGGCAAATGCATGTACTTTCCTGAACCGAAGAGTGATGAGGCTGAACCAAAGATGCTTACAGCATCCTTCAAGCTGTTATGCCAGTTGTGCGAAGCTGAAAAGCATGAGCTCTTGAAGCTAGCACCAACGCTCACTTTGAAGGCATTGAACCCCTCGAACATGGAACGGCAGAACGTTAAACTGGCTTTAAAGATTTTTAACTCATCTGTTGTTGCTTCTCTCAGTGTTGCAACGTTCCAGCATGCAAAGGAAACATCTCAATATGTCGACACCATTTTGACTTGGTGGAACATTGTTAACCTGAAGACGCCAAGAAAAGGACGGCGGTTGCGAGATCAGTTGCAATGTCCAATAGTTTCATCGTCATGTCCTCAACTAGAATTCTTAAAGAGAATAGTTCAATGGCTTGACCACTGGGGAAGCCTCAAGCATGACAATTTGACGCGTGAAACGTACATAGCTTTCAGCCACACTACCCACGCCTTGCACGAACTTGCCATATACTGTCTCGAAGAGCTTCATTTCGAGTATGTTCTTTTGGGCAAATTTCAAACTGATAGCTTAGAGGATCGCTTTGGAAAATACCGGCAATTGTCTAGTGCCAATTACCACGTGTCTATAAGGCAGATATATGAATCCGAAAACAAATTGCGTTTGCAGAAGGTTCTGGACCTGCCAGATTTGGCCATCCTACTACCACCGAGCGCGAACATGTTGGAGACAAGTGTAAATTCAGGAAACGGCCAGTTTCAAGTCACTGTGACCGACTCCGACATTGAGAAAAAAACGTCAAGGCTACCGGCACTAACCTATGTTGCCAGCTATTGTGCCCATGCAGCTCTAAAAAAGTTGGCATGCGCATCTTCCAGTGAAAGCCTTGTGATGCAAGACGTCAATCTAGATGACCCTGAGAATGCATTAATCACGAAGCTGACAAGGGGTGGCCTGAAGTTTCCACGAGCAGTTGTAGTTAATGCTGTACTCTTTACTGGAATTATATTGGACAAGCTCAGGGCACCAGAATATGCCGTACGAATTTTCAGCCTTCCTAGGCAGAAAGATACTATTGTCGGCCTTGTGTTCGCAACCCTTCATGACTTTGAGGATGTGGATATCTGTGATTTCGGTCATCCTGCACAGGAGGTAATGGGGCATGTTGTAAGTGCTGCAGCGAATACACTGTTGAACAACTTGTGCCGCAGAGAAAACGACAAATTAGGCAACGCCAAGAAGAACCGAAAATTGCAGACCTTGAATGCCTGAGATGTTTCTCATTATTTATTTTTTACTCATGAAGCTCTGTTTTGTTGAACATCTACGTATGTTTGTGTTGACAGAGCCCTTGTAAAAAGAAACCTGTGGCGTAGCTAGGACTTATTTGCCTACATTATCAAAATTTAAACCCTGCATTTTGGCCAATTCAAATGTTAGCGTTTGAGTGCATTGTGCTACCTGTTTATGATTCGAACTCTCCATGCTACTGTAATCCATTAACTGCATGTTTTCCTTTAGGACTGAGAGTAGGCCTCTCGTTTTTTACTTACTTTTCACCATTATCTCAGTACTTTATGAAGACCAATAAGACCTGCAAACAAGGCGGGTGGAAATAAAATAACCACAAGAAATGGTACAAACAAGACGGAGGCTTATTCTATTTGACAATTATTTGTGCGTGACCCTATAACGATAAAATTTTCACAATAAAATGAACCTCGGTATTCGTGTGTCTAGCGAGGAGTGTTTTACGCAATGCAAGAGTGAGAATGATAATTGTATATGGGAGACCTAAAATGTTTGTTTCTGAATGCAGTTCTTATCATTTGTGAATAAAGTTTATTCTGTGTCTTCAATATGCAGTTTTCCTCTTTCTTTCGTTCCGTCTAAAGTTAAAGTGACTAAGGAGCATGCAGTTTGCTTGTCTTAGTCCCGACCAAACATCACAAGCACAATAAGGCAGGTCCGTGTTGCGATACTCGCAAAAAAAAAACATGTTGCCAATCAAGTAATCTAAGGAAGGTATAAAAGAATGCTGCTTTCTATGATGGTGTTGACTGCGGTGAACCAGCGGCTCCCCCTTATCTTTTGCGTCAACTATACGCGACTTACTTTGGAACCGAAGCATGTGCATTTATAGGTTGCTGTCACTTTAAGGCCAGCACTAATTTTCCCATGCCATAGTATCCGCGACGCGCAAAGAGACACCCTGCAAGCGCAACGAACCTAGGCGCGGAGATGCCGACGGCGTCGACTGTCCGGCCCATCCGACTAGCCTTACGTCACACCGGCGTGCGGAGGCCTTACATTTTTTATGCGAAGCATATTACTAGAGCTCAACCCAGCTCCTCAGGCGCGGCAGTGTCGCCTTCGATACCACGTGACACCGTGACGTCACGACAGAGGAGAAACGGGGCTCCAACTCGCGCCGTCGCTCGCGGCGTCGCGGCGGTACATAAGCAGCTGCGCTTTTTCTAGGTGGCTTTGGCTCAACTCTTGCAAGATGGGCTGGGTGGGAATCGAACCAGGGTCTCTGGAGTGTGAGACGGAGACGCTACCACTGAGCCACGAGTACGATGCTTCGAAGCGGTACAAAAGCGCCTCTAGTGAATGCGGTGTTGCCTTAGAAACGAGCTGTTTCTAAGGCTCAGGCGTGCGTCGCTTGCTCAGGCAGACATTTCGTTGCCGCGCCGAACGCTGCGTTGCTCGACGCTCACCGGGTCCAATGCGGGGCGCGTAGTCGCTGCGCCGTAGCCCATTGTCTTACACCCCTTGGCGGGTCGACGGGAACGCTGTCGCGTTCCACTCTTGAAGGCGAAGCAGAGTAACGCATGAGTTGTTCCTTCTACTAGCCGAACCAAATATAGCCAAGCAACAGCAGTTCACCAGGCTAAACAGTGGTTCAACAACTAAAATAAAGGCTAGTATGCTTCGCATCCTGGGCTTAACCTTAGCTAAGCCACAGCCATTTTTTCTAGGTGGCTTTGGCCGAACGCACGGCGCGCACCCTCTTTCAACCAGCCGAAGACAACGTTGCTCGCGAGAGCGCTCCAGAGCGCTCAGAAACAACCAGCCGAAGATGGCATAAGTGTTTGTGCAGCACTGACCTATACCGCTGGTCAGGCGCTCTAGTGCACAGCGCCCAAAGTCGTGCGCTGCACGAGACGAGACGACCGCAACTTTTCGCACTCGACATCGTCACCAGAAGTGCAGCGGGCAGCAAGCGAGGAAAAAACACGACAGGTCATTTGACGTCAGCGTGACGCGTTCGTCCAGCTCCGGGCTGGGAGAATGCAGCGAAGGAATTTCACTTGTGGGGGCTAGATATGGGCTAGTGGAGAGAGTGTCTCTATCTTGCCGGTGACACTCGCATCCCGAAGTCGTGGGTTCGCCGCACTGAAATGTCTTAATCTTGGTTATCAGCGAACCAATTTGGAAAATTCTTGCTGTAGAACGCTCCCTACAGCGTACGTTACGACTTCCGGTGTATAACAGGCATTTGCTATGTGGTCTAACCAGGGGTCATTTAAACATATATATGGCGCCTCGTAACTGCTTCCAAGGCCTTCCTGATCCACTCTTCCAGACAAAATTCCTTGCTTTCTCATGTAACTGTTATTAACTTGCATTCGTTAACGTCAATATTTACTAAGTACTGGGTAAAGGAATTTTAACCCACGGCGACCATGACCGGACCGAGCTGTAGACCGTGTGGCACAGTGGCTCTCAAGGAGGCCTCTTTGCCGTGGGCTCAGAGCGTGCGCGCGCTCAAATTGCAAGCTAGGTGTAGGAAACTCTCCATTATGGCCAGTGTATACAAACGGCGTGCGATTGTGATACCTTGCGCCATATCTCGCCGTTTCCGCAGTGGATTGCAGCAGATTTACTGTATATGCCGCAATTCAAGGTTACTTAACGACATACTAGGTTACATTTCAGTGGCTCTACGTCCCAGTTGCTAAGAACAGAAGGCACGTCCTTCATTATTGAAATCAACATTGCTACCCAGACTGAGAGGCTAAACTTTCACTATCTTTATTTGAAACAGTAGATGCTAAATGCGAAAGTGGGACTTGCATAGGTTTTTGGTGATGTTTGGCAGACCCAGGTTGCCCGAACCTTAGGTAACAGAAGTATACAATTAACTCAGGTGAATTATTTAAGTTCAGTGCTTATGGTGTCAGTTCTAAAGCAAACTTTCATAGCCCGTGGCAACAGCAACAATAACAAGAAAGAAAAGCTAAATAGCTCATCTCACAGGCGTGCGACTAGGAAATCTCACAGTATTAGTTTTCGTCGTACACATTAGCGGGCTGCTTCAATTTGTCGCCGAATCCGTGATGTCTGCATCTGCCAGCACCTGCTGGCCTTGAGAATAGCTATGGCGAGAGCGAGGAGCCAATCACTGCCGCATGTAAGAGCGCACGCACTCAAGAACGTTGTTCAGCGGCTGCAGACCGTTTTCAATGTTGCCACCGGAGTCACTGTGTACATCAGCCACGCGTGCTAAAAGGAAAGCTCAATTACATGACTTACACGAATGGTCGAACATATGAGAAAAATGACCCATTTTAATACGAGAAGCCTTCGCCTACGATTCACAGTAATCCTTTTACGCTATCCTTCAGGTTTTGCTTATGAGTCCTTGCGTGGGTTGTGGAGGTATAAAGCGTGAGGGCATGGCAGCACTCGCATCTGAGCAAATTTGCGCTTGAAAAGCAGCCTATATATATATATATATATATATATATATATATATATATATATAATCTAACAAATTATGCCCAGTGCCAGACTTCTGCCAAAATATAAACTCGCTAAACAGACTACTAAAGGAAGATACAAAGGTAGGAAAACAGCGCTTCTGCAGTGGCAATTTTATCAGACTCACCCCAGAAATTCTGGCGTTATGTCAGGCAAAACGATAACCGTACAAAACCGTTTTCGCCGACAGAAGAAAAGAAACAAGCGGAAACGTTTAACACATTCTTCCATTCCGTATTTACCCCCGACAATGGCATTACGCATGCTTACAGGCCAGAAAATATAAAGCACAACGAAACACTGAGCGCTCCAGTCGTAACTGAAGCAGGCGTGTCCGCACTATTATTAAATTTAGACGATAAAAAGTGCAACGGTCCTGACGGAATCCCGAACTGTTTCCTGAAACGTTATTCCGAGCCTGTAAGCACATACTTATGCCTTATTTACAATAAATCAATCTCCGAACAATGTATCCTAGCAGAATGGAAAATTGCTAAAATAATGCCCGTCTACAAATCGGGCAATATTTTTTGTCAATCAAGCTATAGGCCTATTTCTCTCACATGTACATGCTGTAAAATCTTGGAACATCTTATCTTAAAATCCGTTACACAGTTCATTGAGGCAAACAATGTCCTCCATCCATGCCAACATGGCTTCAGGACGGGCCTGTCTACCGTTACCCAACTCGTTGAGATACTACACGATTTCGCCAAAGCAATTAACGACCAGAAACAAATAGATGTAATTTACCTAGACTTCTCAAAGGCCTTTGATCGTGTCTGCCATGCTAAACTACTCCTAAAGCTTAAACATATACTAAGAGATGGGCCAATCTTTCGTTGGATTAGCAATTACTTATCTGACCGCCGCCAGTTTGTTCAGTTAGGCTCCCACGCTTCTGAAACTGTACCAGTACTTTCTGGTGTACCCCAGGGTTCCGTTTTGGCCCCTATCCCGTTTCTTTTGTTCATAAATGACATAACAAATCAGATTGAATCCAAAATTAGGTTATTTGCAGACGATTGCGTCTTGTATAGATAAGTACTAAACCGGCAAGACCAAATTAGTGTTAACAAGGATTTCTCTTCGATAGTCCAATGGTGTGAAAACTGGCAAATGGCCATCAACTTCGATAAAACAGTATCAATGTCAGTAACAAAAAAGAAATCCAAGCTTACTTTTTCATTCGGCTGTAATAATACTATACTTAACACTGTCACTCAGTACAAGTACTTGGGCGTTATCATATCATCAGACTTAGGATGGTCGGCTCATGTAGAGCACGTGGCAAGCAAAGCGATGCGAAAGCTTATGTTCTTAAAACGAGCCCTGCGATACTCTACGAAGGAAGCCAAGCTCTTGGCCTATGTTACAATCATACGTCCTGACTTAGAATATGCGAACTTGGCGTGGTTTCCCTTTGCCCACAATCAAATCGCTACTCTTGAGGCTGTCCAGCGAAAAGCCGCGCGGTTTATCTGTAACCGATTTCGGCGCACCGATTCGCCTACACAGATGCTATCCGAGATCGGCCTTCACACACTAAGCAGTCATGCGATGCTTTACCGACTCAAATTTTTGTATCTCATCCTGCATAATAAGGTTCATGTGGATTCTAACACCTATATTTCCTATAACACATCCAGAGAAACCTGTCACAAGCATCACCTTACACTCCAAGAATATTCTTGCACTAACAATACATTCAGCTTTTTGTTCTTCCCGCGAGCAGTTCGCGATTGGAATGCTTTAGCCCAGACGTTAGTCGCATAGCCCACTGTTGACAAATTTGTTGAAATTGTTGGCACAACAGTACTATCAATAACAACTAAATGATGTTATCAACGTTGTCTTTATCATTGTATTAATTACCAAATGCTTTTGGAAATGTGTGATATGAAATGATGTATGATGCTATCAATTGTATAACCGTATGCTTATTCCTTCTTCCTTTTTGTCTCTTTGCAAAACATCATATCTAATTCAAATAGGCTCTTTGTGCGTTATGTTTTTGCCATACTTATTGCTGTTGACATAGGTCCATGAAACTCTACACTTACCAAGTACCCTTTTGTATTCTTGTGTAAATGCTTGTACTACAATGTCTACAGACCCTTCTAACACACTCCTGTAAAAATCCCTGATGGGATTGACAGTATCACAAAATAAATACAAATATATATATATATATATATATATATATATATATATATATATATATATATATATATATATATATATTGGTACGGGAACAGCCGCCACAGTAAAGCTGCACCGAGGAGGAAGAAGCCGACGTGTGCCCGTCTTGATATAGCGTCACCATTTTGGCCTCCGTTAGCTCCCCTGTAAATAAATATTATATATATACTGGTACTGGTGGAGGTGCTGGGTACGCGTCTGTGCGCTCTGACCTCCAGGAACAGGGAGCGGACAATCTACGCAAAAGCCGACGGCTTCAAAGACTGCCTCCGGAATACGGCCCGCAAGATCTGCCGAGGATATTCACCACAACTGCAAGCCAGACACAGGAGACATACGGTACGGGACAGCCTCCTGCGTCGCTGGTTCTCCACGTTCCACGCTGGCCGCGGCCGTTCCATGGTTAGCTTTTTGAGGACGTGGAAGACTGGCTCGGTGACTTCGCTCGTGTGGCTGACGTCAATTATTGGGACGAGCAGAAAAAGTTAAGTAACGTGTACTTCGCCCTAGAGGACTCTGCTCGAACATGGTTCGCTAACCCCGAGCCATCCATCACCACCTGGCAAGAATTTCAACAGCAGATATGCGATACGTACAGCAGTCCCGCAAGAAAAGAGCGAGCAGAACAAGCCCTTCAGAATAGGGTTCAAAGGCCGAACAAAAGCGTAGCCATGTTCGTAGAGGACATGTCGCGGCTTTTCAAGCGTGCTGACCCTGGCATGGCAGAAGCGAAGAAAGTACGCCTACTGATGCGTGCAGTGAAAGAGCAGCTGTTTGCTGGACTGATGCGAAGACCTCCAGCTACAGTAGCTGAGTTCGTCAGTGAAGCGACAACAATGGAGCGAGCCCTTCAGCAACGCTCCCCGGTCTACGATCGCTAAATCAGCCTGGGATCAGCATGTTCTCTCTCGTTGCCCTATGACACCGATGCGCTCTGAGAGCTTGTGCGTAATGTCGTGCGTGAGGATCTCGATGGACTACAGGGAGTGTGATTTCAACCGACCGTAACATCCCTCACAGATATCGTCCGCGAAGAAGTCCGCCAGGCGACACAGCCATTCGTGCAAACTAGACCTGAAGTCGCCCCCGTACTGACTTATGCGCAAGCAGTGAGACTACCTGCGCAACCCGGGAACTACTGTAACCCGCTTTCTGAAGAACCGCTGTGCCACTTCCAGGGCCAAGCCTCATGTACAAATATGTACGGGTCCACGAGCCCCCGAATCAATACGCGAAAGTCAGACGTGTGGCGCACTCCTGACTATCAGCCACTCTGCTTCCACTGTGGAGAAGCAGGCCGCTTGTACTGTGCCTGCTACTACCGAAGAATAGGACTCCTAGGCTATGACCCCGGCGCTCGTCGCCCACGTGAGGGAGAGCGCCCGAGAGAAATCCAGCAATATCTGGCCAGTCAGCCTTTGTCGCCCTACACGCAGTTCCCACCGGTTGAACAGCCCCTGCCAACGACCCGATCTCCGTCTCCGAGAGGCGCCAGTCACGATCACCACCTCCTCGACGATCGGCGTCACCTAGCCGCTACACTACGTTATCCGCTTCCGTGGGCAACCGGGCCACGAGCCCAAGTCGGGGAAACTAAGAACAGCGACCTCCGGGGGTGGAGCCGCTGTCCAACGGACTTCGAAAGATCCTCCGCTGCGACACCCCGACGACGGCGTCGACGACGACGACAGCGACGACTGCGTACCTTCGACACCTTCCTTCGAAAACCGTGAACCTGTTTCAGCCGATATACTCGTTTCTGTAGATAAGCACTCCGTAACCGCTCTTGTCGATACTGCTGCCGATTATTCTGTCATGAGCGGACAACTGGATACTGCACTTCGCAAGGTGACGACACCGTGGCCAGGACCTAAGCTCCGTACAGCCGGCGGTCATGTTCTCACGCCGATCGGCAAATGCACTGCGAGGGTAAAAATTCGTGAGGTCCCATTTGTCGGTTCATTTATTATACTGGCAGAGTGTTCTAGGCAGGTCATACTCGGCATGGACTTTCTTCGGGAGTACGGCGCATTCATAAACCTTCGCGAGTTGCTTGTCTCTTTTTCCAGCGAATACGCAACTCATTCGGACGACTACCACCCACAGTCTACGGTGTTACGCGTTTCGGGTGACTGGGCTACTTTACCACCTCGGAGTACTGCGTTGATCACCGTACAAACAGACGATGATCGTCCCCATCTCGGAATCGCTGAAGGCAATCTGTCAGTCTTGTTGGCTCAACAGGTTTGCGTAGCCCGCGGCATCTTGCAGCTGTCGTCACGGACTGCTCAGAATTTAGTGACGAATTTCAGTCGTGAATACCCAGCACCTCCACCAGTTTGTCACAGACAAAGCCACAAAATACTTCGGTCGACGCTATAGATCTTTTATATGTCGCTGTCCTGGCACCTTCGTCGTTGTCTTCGTCTAGGAGCCACCCAACATGCCTAGCATGTGGCACCGAATTGCACCGAGTGGCTGTCAGCTGTGACGAGGGCGTGGCAATATATATATATATATATAGCGATACAGTACACACACAGTACACGATACACACATATATATACATATATAATATATGTGTGTGTGTGTGTGTGTGTGTGTGTGTGTGTGTGTGTGTGTGTGTGTGTGTGTGTGTGTGTGTGTGTGTGTGTGTGTGCGTGCGTGCGTGCGTGCGTGTGTGTGTGTGTGTGTGTGTGCAAATTGAATGTAATCCTGGGATTTTACGTGGCACAATCGACCCCAATCTGATTTTCAGGCACTTCGTAATGGGGGGACTCTGGATTGATTTTGACCACCAGGGATTATTAGGGTGGTCATTAGGGTAATTAATTGTCATTAGGGTGGCCCCAGTGCACAGGGCACGGGCGTCTTTGCATATCGCCTCCATTGAAATTGGGCCCCCACGGTTGGGATTTGATCCTGCGACCTCGTGTTCTGCATCACCCCATGCAATAGCCGCTATGCAACCGCGGCGGGAGATACGCGCTTGCGGGCCTGTGTGTGCGCGTATGTTTGCTCCGGCGTGCGTTTAACAATCCTGTGAAAATATGCCAGAGTTGTCGGCAGAACTGTTTTGAATTCGGCTCTGCTGTGACAACGTCGTGCTCATCGATGGTCATGTGTTGGCGATGGAAAAAGCGCTACAAAAATGATTGAAGCACAAGCTCCTGCAGCAAACCGTAGCCGTTTGCCGCGTGTCCGCGAAAATAGTTGAGACGTTGAACTACTAAATACGCTTGATCATGCCACCTCCACGTGGTGCACTGCACAGTCCCGGTTCCAGTAGTGCACCCGGTACCTGGGCGTGGATTCCACTCTGATGTGACTCCATCACGTAGGTGGAGTTCATTGATATAAACACATGCATGCGGAAAGACAAATCTTACACGTTCGTAAAAATAACTTCAGTCAGGTAAGCCAGAAACAGACGAGTCAAGAGCATTTATTCTTTGAAGGCGTGTTCGTAGCCTATTAAAACACCGAATCACACTGTATTCGCACTGTTTGGTAGCGCGTCTTATCGTTCAGGTGCCGACCACCGAGTGAGGCCCACAAGTACTGCAGGTCTTTCTACCGATAGCCATTTCCTTCTCTGCACGTATTCCCGTTTTTTTATTCTTGTGGCGTCTTTTTAAAGGCACGTTCGTATCAATTCTGGGCTTCTTTGATGGAATGTACTATTTGTGAAATGACATCAGGCGCACGAGATTCCGATATCACTACCTACATTTGTACAGCTTGGAAATGCGACGAAAATCCGACGAACTAGGCCCCTTTTTGTCGTAGACTTCCTTGAGCCTACTGCCATCCTTTGCCAGCATGGAGGGGCGATTGGGATCACGGGTAAATGAATCCGATCCATACAGCATAACCGAGTCGTAGTCGAATGGTGTCAGCAATAGGGCGTCCTCAGGCTCCAGCTTCCGAAATTGTGGCAGGAACTCTGCGAGGCAAAGGAAGAGCGGAAATTTATTGGGCAAGGAAATGCTTGCCGAAGAACGCGGTTTCAAGCTCGCTTGAAAAACTTTTCAAGCATAATAATTAATACACATTTATTTATTGATATATTTTCGTTCTAGCAGCGCCGGGATATCGACGCGAAATACCACGAAACATCCTTATTAGGAAGTGTGCCTCAGTTTCTTTATCCTTTTGTAACCTTGCACCTTGCAAGAAAAAGAAAAGGTTTTCCGTTTCGGTATATGGACGATAGAGGCGAACAGATAAATATACAAGAGATAAGAATAGACATGACGAGTGCCATGACTGCCCTGCCAGTCATCCTGTCTGTCCTTACTTCCTGCACGTGTTTCGGCTAACGCATATTGCCCCCCCCCCCCCCCCCCTCCATGTCGCAAAAAAATATTTCGCACAATAGCGCAGCAAGAACTCCTTTCCAAGTTGGGTCTAAGTTCGCTGTGCCCTCCCTCATAATTAATATCCTACTGTGGCGTGAACATTGTTCTTTTAGAACATGAGTCAATGTAAATCATGCAGTATATCTGTGCCTTTTACCCGCTTTACTCGCTGTTTTTCATTTCTTTATTTTCTCCTATTTCCTTTTTCATTTCTCCGCCTATACATTTTTACTGGAATCGGCGCATTATCCATATACCTTCATGGGGAGCCACTGTTTGTTGCCGAAGCAAACATTCTTTTTTTCATTGATGTGCATTACGAGTGACTTGCACAGAGCACTGGCAGTACGAGTTCAGTTCTTTCTTTACATTTTTTTTTTTTTGCCCCTGTATAAAAAAATTTTGGTAATTGCGGCAGGTGGCACAGTATAGTATTTATCAATGGTTCTAAGATCGTGGTTTTGGAGTTTCCCGCACGCAAGCGGCCATGAACGCGGCCATACACACGATATGTTTTCGGCGGAATTAAGCAGCACTTAAAAGTTCTGTGGAAAGAACCGAAAATGAGACAATGAAAAAGCTTTGAGCGCTTACCGCGAATTCACTAGTCGCGCCTGGATAGAGGTAGTCTGTTTCATACTTAGGGGAAAACTCGGAGCGCATGAGGTTCTAATCAGTCGGCCGAAGTGAACGGACGTGTCGTCAGCGCGCTCCGCAACCACCGAGACTACGCGACCTTCACCGACGGCCCTTGACCGCCCTTGCCCGGGCCGCTTTCGCCGGGAGTCATATGGGAAGCGGCTTTCTCGCCGTTTCCCACCGACCGCCTTTTCTTTCCGGGACTTTTTCGCTGCTCCACGCGCCTCTACAGCTCCAAAGCAGTTCCAACGCGGCTGCCCCTGCCGGGGCCATAGCTGCCTTGGAGTGTTTTCTACACCATGAACCAAGAGCGCCAAGCGACCAGCTCTTCCGAGGCCCATGTTCTAAACGGGCGTGAAAAGGGCCTTCGGCCAATTCGCCGCTCTGTTTCGATAGAGCATTTATCTACCGCAACGTCATTTTCCAACGAGCAGAAGACGCCATCGGCGACGGAGAACGCCGCCGCGCGTTCCTCGACAACAACGAAGACGCCCGAGGTGGATACCGCGGTAGTGGCCGCCGATCCCATCGTCGAAAATTTTCCCTCCCATCAGCGAGAGGTGGACACTCCGACCGGGGAAAGGATGGAGGAAGATCCTGCCCCGAACATTTACGACGACAAAACTGACGACTATACAGGTGCCTGTTGGAAGACAGTCATACATAAGCGACGCATCCGTCAAATGCGCGCTAAGACGCAACCCTCCGAGAACATCTTGGGCATTCCGGACGCCTCCCAACCTACCGTACGCAAGCACAGTCGGAATCAGAACCTGCCTCAACTTCCTTTGCACGATGAAAAGGTAATTCTGCGGCCTCACGGAGGACTTTGTCTCGATAAGTGGACGCGCCCAGAACTCGCCAGCGCTCTATGGAGTGCAGCCGGCTTGACCACTAAGGATCGTCAGGACATCATATTCCGACTGCGACCTCAGCAGAACTTGGCAATCATCAGCACACCCCAGTCACATGCAGCCGACGCATTGTACAAGGTGAGGGAGCTCAACCTTGGTCAGCGGGTCTATCTCATCACAACATATTTTGCGGCCCCAGACAACTCATGAAAAGGAATTGTTCCTGGTCTTTCGCCCGGTACACCGTCTTCCAAGCTAGTGGATGAGCTTTTCGCTCCTGGAACTCAAATACTTCAAGCACGAATGATGGGTCAAACCAACGTTGCGTTGGTAACATTTGAAGGACTTAAAGTGCCTCGCTACGTGCGTTTCTCTATTGCAGAACTCCGCTGCTACCTCGATCGACCCCGCCAACTGGTTTGCAAGATAGGTCACAAGCTCGGCCATTGGGCTGATTAATGTCCTACGCTACACGTGGTCATTTGCGCGACGTGCGGGACTGACAATCCCACCCCGCACATCCATGCACCCCACACTGTAGATCCTGTGACGGGACCCACCCTACAGCCGATCCAAACTGCCCGCGGCGTGCTATGCAGACACTGGACAAAGCTTGGGTGCGGGAAGCTCTCGAGAAAGAACAGCGTGAACTCCAACCTTCCAGCGACCCGACCATTACCACAGATACGGCGGAGACCCGAACGTCGCGCGCCCCAACGAAGGAGACCAGAAAAGTCCGGTAGGAGACCCGTTCGAGATCCCGTCGGAAATTCCGGAACCGCTCCAAGTCTCGGTCCCGATCCCGCGAGGCATCGGTGCGCCTCCCAGAGAAGCGCCCTCCTTCCCCATCTTCCCAACAACCCTACAAGAAGGCCCTGCAGACCAAAGCCCCAGCCAAGGTGACCCTGGTCCCTTCAGGGGTGCAGTGGACCCCAGAGAAGAAAACAGCAATGGAGGCGCCTCGGGAGGTAGGTCGGGCGGAGGGTCCCCCACAGCTCGCTCCGTTCCGTAAATCTCTCCCTACCCCTTCCCCTATTACCAATTCGTTATCAAATCCCGATCCTCTAATAGAAATAGCCCGCCTACGTCGTGACATGGAGGCGCGCTGTGAGCGCCTGCAAAAACAAATGGACGCGCTGGTGGCAAACATGAGCGCTAGTATACAGGCGGCTCTGGGCCGGATAGAACGCCAAATGGAGGCCCTTCAAATAGGGATTACGGAGCAAGTGAAATCATGTATAGAGTGCACTTTCGCACGCATACAAGTTCCTGAGCTTAGCGGTAACAACGAAAGCGCGCTTTCCGACCAAGGCTCTGCCACACCACTAGTTGCTCCGCGTTATGATGGCGCCGCGTAACGCGGAGCAACTAGTGGTGTGGCAGTGGAATTGTAGGGGACTCCGCCGAAAACGAGGTTCCCTACAGCTGTATATCGCCACATCCTCGAACCCTCCCGATGTCATCCTCTTACAGGAAGTCAATTGCACCCCTTCTTTATCCGGCTACAGCACGCTCTCGGGTGTCTCTCCTCTTGAGGGAGCCTTAGTTTCGAAACATGTTACATGTCGCATGCATACCACTAACATTGACATTCCTCACCAAATACTGGAAATAATTACGCAAGGTGAACGCAGCGAGAGTCTGTTTCTACTCAATGCATACAGTTCCCCCCGTTCGAGAACGCACTGTTTTCAGCACCTACTAACAGAATTTGGTAGGTTTGCATGGGTTTGTGTGGTGGCCGGCGACTTTAACGCTCCGCATGCTAAAGGGACCGCAGGCTAAAGGGACCCGCTTATAGAATGCCATCTGTAACATGAGATACACACTGCTTACCGACCCAGAGCACCCCACTCGGATGGGCAACAGCGTATCTCGTGACACCTGCCCTCACCTTACCTTCGTGCGCAATACTGGCCCACTCGTTGCGCACGCGTCTTTAGAGGAGCACCTTGGTAGTGACCACTACATTGTGGCGACCACCTTGTCATTACGGGGTGCGCGCAGGCCCGAGCGAAATGTGCGTATAACGGATTGGGCGAAATTCAGGGAACGTCGCCAGGACCCACCTGAGCGCCAAGGGTACGAACGCTGGCTTGACTCTCTCGCGCAAGAACTAGAGGCCACCACGAGCACACTGCGCACCACAACCGACACACCAGACATAGACCCGCATTTACTTCATCTTTGGAACGCCCGCAGAGGGTCGACACGACGATGGAAAGGACAACGCCTGAACCGCAAACTTAGGAAACGTATAGATCAAATTACATGGGAATCTCAGGAGTATGCAGATATCCTTACGAGAAATAACTGGCGAGGATTTTGCGATCGCCTCTCAGGCACATTGAGCACAGCAAAACGTGGTTGATCCTTCGCTCACTCACAGATTCCACCACAACAAAGGGAAAAACATATCAACAGCTGCACATCCTAATGCACGAGTACAGGGACGATGCCTCGACACTCCTCAGAGAGCTAGAGAAGCATTTCATACCCACAGGCCGGCCGCCGCAGTACCCTGACTATCCTTATGTAGGCGAGGCGAACGAATTGTTCGATGCAGACATCACATCTGACGAGGTGCGGGTGGTCCTACAAGACCTACGCCGCAACACGGCACCGGGAGCCGACCACATCCGATTCGCCACCCTTCGTAACTTCAGTGACGCGGATATTAACCACCTCACCCATATCTTCAATGATTGCTGGCGCAAGGGTATGCTTCCCCAAGCATGGCGACACACCGACATCACACTGATCCCCAAACCGGGCAAGCCTGTTAAAGTTGAAAACTTACGACCCATCTCCCTAACATCCTGCATTGGTAAGCTCATGAAGCATGTACTCTTGCTGCATCTGCAGCTCTTCCTCGAAGAAAAATCATTCCTTTCTAACTCTGAATTCGGATATCGGGCTCATCTGTCTGCCAAATATGTGCTTTTACAATTGCGGGAGAAAGTCACAGGACCTCCCTCGTTCACCCAAACGAGAGCACTCATCGCCTTAGACCTAAAAGGGGCATTCGATAATGTTGAACATGACCTCATACTTCGCAATGCTGCACATTCACACTGTGGAACTCGTATGTACAACTATATCCGCACATTTCGTCGAGATCGCACAGCCACCGTAGGAATGGGACCGCATCGATCCAGTACGATTCGCCTTGTAGGACGTGAGACACCCCAGGGCTCATTTCTTTCCCCTACCGTATTCAATATCGCGCTCGCAAGGCTCCCCCGGCTACTCGACCAGATCCCTGATGTCGCCCACGCTATTTATGCGGACGACATTACTATCTGGTAGACACGGGGTTCCGACGGAGCCATCCAGGACCGACTGCAGCAAGCAGTCGATACAGTTTCCGAGTACGCGAGAAAATGCGGCTTAATATGTGCTCCGGAAAAGTCGGAGCTCATAATCACTCGCCCCCGGAGCCGTTCCTCTACTCCCCCTATCACTGTGCACCTGGATGGCACACCGATACCACAGGTTAATCGTGCTCGTATCCTCGGCCTACACGTCCAAGCGGATGGCAGGTCTAACTACACTGTTTCCCTTCTATCCAGACAGATTGAGCAAATTCTGGCCATGATCCGGAGGGTATCCAACAGGCGCTCGGGCCTTCGAGGAGAGGACCTGCTGCGCTTGGTGGAGGCATGCGTGATCAGCCGCCTTACAGTCCATCTCCCATTTCAGCGGTTGACCCAAGCGCAACAACTTCGCATAGACGCAATGATTCGCAAAGCGACGAAGCTGGCCCATAGCCTCCCGAATTATACTTCCACACGCCGTCTCCTTAACTTAGGGACACAACACACTAGGCGAGCTGCTAGAGGCACATTGGGTCAGCCATCGCCAGCGCCTTCTACTCACTCCTACTGGCCGCCATCTTCTCACACGGCTAGGATACTCTGTCCCACCCCTTGAGTCTGAAACCCGTCCAACGATCTTGTAGTCAGCGATACGCCAAGCACTAAGTATTCATTCTTGGCCACGTAATATGCATCCCGAGCATGACAAAGGGCGGCGCAAACCCCGCGTACGATACATTGGCCGCATGCTTGCAAACATCCCGGAAACAGATAATTTATACACGGACACATCACGCACTGAAGAGGGCTATACCTCGGTAGTTTTGGATGGCACCGAATCCCTGAGAGACTCTGCTGCAATGCGCGCAACAAATGCCGCTTACGGAAAAATTCTCGGTGTTGCTCTTGCAATTCGATACGCCATCCGTGTTCCTGAGGAAGTGTATATATCGACGGGCTCGCAACAGGCATGCCGGGCGTTCCTATCAGGACATGGCAACCCGAGAGCGGCGTACCAAATTTTCAAACACATCCCGCAAAATACACCAACCACACCTCCCCGCATCCACTTACTCTGGACCCCTGGTCATACCACGCTGCCTGGTAACGAACGCGCACATGCGGTTGCCCGAGAAATTTCCCTCCGGGCGACTCGGCGTGGTGAGGCGACTAGTTCGGAGTGGGGGGATCCCTTGCTCCGTTACAAAGACATACTCCGTCATTATAAACGCATTCGTCGCACCCACGCCGCACCACCGCCGTCCTTCTGGCGG
This sequence comes from Dermacentor andersoni, assembly GCF_023375885.2. Taxonomy (NCBI): domain Eukaryota; kingdom Metazoa; phylum Arthropoda; class Arachnida; order Ixodida; family Ixodidae; genus Dermacentor; species Dermacentor andersoni. The sequence goes on from NC_092819.1 coordinate 105,189,618, forward strand.
GAGGAAGCAGTGGCATTACTCCAGTTACAAACCGCAACTTTTCCAAATCTTGTCTCTCTCAATAAATTCTACCCACACTGTTATGCAGATCGTTGCCCTGGCTGTGGCAGCTCGCCCACAATCTTCCACGTCACGATTTCCTCTCCTTTACCCCCTACGCAACAAAGAGCTGTGGGACGATGCCCTCCGCGACGGACCTCCCGAGGTCCTCCGAGCTGTGATGAAACGGGCTCGAAATATCGCCGGAATCATCTTAGGGACCCTGGACTGAGGGTTCCTCCCACACTGCTCTCGCCATTCAAATATTATTAATAACGATGTTTTACTCTCTCTCTCTCTCTCGGAGTGCATTGCATCGGCGATGCGGCGAGCGCTGTAGTCGGGCGGCGGAAGCAGCTCGCGCAGGCGCGGATGCTAGAGGGGCGGAGTCGTGATCTACGTCGTCTGCTACGGCGGCGCGCGCTGGCCGCATTGTCGGGTAGAGTGCTACTGTCGGAGGCAGTGCGCGTATTTCATTTTTGCTGCGGAACTGAGCCGATATTCCTTAATAAGCGTTGTGCGACGCCAAACTCTGAGCTTTCATTGGCCACATTGGGGTTCTACAAACTTCTTTTGACGGCATGCTTCTTTCAAAAGGCCGGGGTACATAGTGCGTGCATGTATATTTCTTCGCTGTGTGTGTCACCGTAATACGCAGCGGGTAGAAATGGACACCGAACTGTGCGCGCAACGTGCTCGGTCTTTATTTGACGTGAAAGGAAAACAAAGCGCTCAATATAGTGGCTATGCGAGTCGAACACGATGAAACAAACGGATACGAAATAAAGGGAAGCGTTTCTTCTCGAAAATAGTTCATTACTCAAGACAGGCCATGCCAACCGGAGGGGATATGCACGCGTCACGCTCCGAACACCACTGAGTATCTCGTCATGTCCCCAGCGGCAGCGGGGACGTGACATGAGCCTTCAGTGTTAGATCTAACACTGAAGGCTGCACCAGCTCTAGGAACACTCACACCACACCATCGTGCAAACTGGCAAACGACATTGCACAATGCCTGACTTTCACTTTTGAATATCCTCAAGGAACACTGCGAAGAACAAATTGAAACTTTTAGGCACAGACTTCGGCACATAACCCTCACAATAGATGAGAAGAGGGATTAAAACATTACGACGATAAACAGCCTAGAAAATTGATTCAAAAACAAAAGAAAAAAGCAAGCTTTAATCAAAAAAACAACCTCTTAGCTAAAGAGCCACCACACGCCAACGAGAGGGACCTCGAGTTTAGAAGTACCAGACGTGAAGGAAACTTCCACAAAACTTAACCACTCCAATGTTATAGACATTTCAAAAACATTAAGTAAAAAATGAATAGACGTACTCAGCAAGGGCCTAAACTTTTGTCCCACGAACAACACAATAAATGAATTCGAGCTTCACAAGGACATTTCGGAATTCTCCCGCCGAATGTGTATACGGCACTTCTTCGCAGACACACCAGACACCGGGACGACACCACTTAGAGCCCAATCCACTTGGACTCCCGAACCAGAACAATCCATAGAACTTGACATGTACCTTAAAGCTGTCACTAAAGAAATTATAAGCCGATACAAGACATCTAAGCGACCTAAAAACATAACTGCGTCGAAGAGTCATATCATTTCAAATGTTAGTTGCCGGAATGACATTGTTATTAAGGAAGCAGATAAGGGTGGAAGTATAGTTATTTGGCCAGTAGAAAAATACAAGCACGAGGCTTACAGACAACTAAACAACCCAGAGCATTACCGCAAACTAGATAACGATCCGACATTGTCCTACACAGTGACAATTACCAACAGGCTGAAATCACTTTTGGCTGATGAATTAATAACACCGTCAGAATACAAATTTCTTAAATCAAGCAACAAAGCTGCCGACCGTTTTTGCCTCCTTCCAGACATTCATAAAATTCCATGCGCTGAAATATACACTGCTATTATCCCAGGCCGTGCGATAGTATCAAACAACAACACCCCGACAGAGAGCATCTCCACATTCCTTAACCACTACCTTGGTGACTTCCCAAAAGCACTTCCGTCCTTTGTACAAGATAACGCCCCACCTGCTGAGAATTATAGAGGACATTAATACTAAAGGCACATTACCCCACAACACAATTCTCGCAACACTAGACGTAACGGCGCTGTACACCAACATTTCAATCCCTCATGGTTTATTTTCGATAAAACAAACGCTGTCTAAACACAATGCACAACACTCTACTGAAGTCTACTTGTCTCTCCTTGAATTAGTTCTAACACATACCTACTTCAAATATGAGGAGAGTTACTACCTACAGATACATGGTACAAGCATGGGTACGCCTTTTGCACCAACCTACGCGAACATATTTATGGGGATTCTAGAAACAGATTTCCTAGCGCGCTGCACTGCCAAGCCCCACACATACCTACGATACATAGACGACATACTCATAATATAGGGACATGGTCAAGACAGTCTAGATAGATATGTAGCATTTCTAAACTATCTTCACTGAACAATAAAATTCACATCAGAATCCTCAACTGAGCGCATAAACTTTCTGTACACAACAATATACATTGACAATGGGGAGCTAAAGACAACGCTGTATAGGAAACCTTTCGACAAACAACAGTACCTAGAATATACCAGCCACCATCCCAGACAGTGCAAACAAGGCATCTTTAAAGACCAAGCCACACGACTACGTCACATTTGAGTTGAAAACCAAGACTACATAGAGAGACTAGATCAGCTTAAAGAAACCCTATCAAACAGGAACCACCCAAACAGTGACCTTCAAACAGCCTACATCGCTGCAACCAAACTTGATCGAGCCGAGGTCCTCAAGGCCCGCCCGAGGATCACAAGAACAACAACGCCTCTTCTTACTACTAAATTCTCAAACGCACTCCCAAACGTGAATAACATCCCTAGTAAATACTACCGAATTCTCACCAGCAACTGGAAACTTAGTAAGATCTTTCCCGACCCTCCCAGAGTAGCCTACAGACGCAATACTAATTTTAAAGATGTTCTTGTACACGCCAAAATAAAGACAAAGAGGAAGTTGGGAACCAATCCCTGTGGCCGCCCCAGGTGCCCTACATGCAAACATATTCAATCTACTACTACAGTAAAAAGTACAGCGTCGGATTACGCACACAAGGTAACTTCTGCTTTCACCTGCACATCAAGCAACGTAGTTTACTGTCTACAATGCGCCGCTTGTAGCAAACAATATATAGGTGAAACTGGACCACAAATTCATACAAGACCCAACGCTCACCGCGCGGACACAAAATACAATTTAACCAAAGCAATAGCCAGCCACTTTAATGAACATGGTCATATATTTGACAAAGTTAGGCTCTATATACTACAAACAAGTTTCCGTGCCCCTCGCCAAAGGAAGTATACGGAAGCATACTTCATACACAAGTTTAATTGCCTACACCCGACGGGAACTAATTGGGAACGCGGCAACTTAGAATCTTTAAAAGCGGTAACTTAAATCTGAAATTCTCATATCAACCAAGACACAAAACGCATTATGCCACCAGCTAATTTTAATTCTTAACCACACCTACTCTTCCATTTGGAAAAATTTTTTCCTGCCTACTACTCGATTTAATATACTCTTTCAGATTTTTACGCCTGCATCAACTGTACGAACCCATTCTCCCATGTACACTTGCCCCCGCCCGCTTCCTTCTGTTTGTTATTCCGGTTTCGGTCCCCCCCTCTCATTTCCCTTTTTTCTTCTTCATATCTTTTTTGAAACCCCCTCAACAACACATTCCGAAGTCAAAATGCCTTTTTCGGCGCCTCAACCCAGGGAATCGCCATTTCTGGATGCCGCCGTAACGACACCTACGGTGAGCGACTGAGGCAATGCCCCTCGAAAGACCATGCCGCTGCCTTGCAGTCACCCCATACATTGCACCGCAGTCTCCTCGTTGCCATCATAACTACTTCAACATTACTGGACGTATTGCTGCTATGCTACTCAAGTCACTCTTTCAACTCATGTTTTTTTTTCTTTCTTTTGTGGTACTCGAGCACTGACCACCTGACCGTCTCTTCTAATGCCACAAGAACATGCCGCCAACGATACCCCTAAATGTTTCCTGACCTCCCGCATCCCCAACGCGCTCCCAGCCCCCCGTCTTTCTTCAAAATTGTTTTCCTCTTTCTTGTTCTTTCTCCTTCCCTTTTGGTCTTGGTGTTGCCCTGGCTTCCCACCCTTTTTTGTCTTTTTTTCTGTCTTATTTTCTCTGCCCCTTTCTTTCTTTTCATTTCTCCCCGCGCTCCCACTCTTCGGCTCTTGTCCCCCCTTCTTGGGAACGAAGCTCACCCACGTCGCACGACAGCGCTCGTTTCCTCTGAAGTCTCTCCCTTTAAAAGCAGCCGCGAGTGACAACACCTGCACATGACGTCACTGCACTAACCATTTAAATCTAACATGCCGAATATGGCGAGGCCGCCTTTGACGAAGATAGGCCCTCCTATCGAAACGTTGGCCAGCCTTTCTGAGGTACCTTATCCCTGTTTACAAACTTTATACCACTGGCTGAGATCAGTTGGACGTTGTTTGCAGACTTCGCGCGGGAAACTTATTCACGTCCCGTTGGCCGTCGAACTTACAATACATGCAATTTAGCAGTTGCGGATATATGCTCGTTATCTACAGGAGCACACAAAAAGGGGGTCATCTAAACGAAAAAGCGGAGCCATGTAAACGAATTGCAAGCATTGGTTCGGCCAAAGATACGCTGGAATCTGATATGATGATGTAGACGTAGAAGTGTACGAGCGAGCAGCAGGGTAGACGGGCGCGTGCTATGGATTATTATGTGAAACAAGCAAAGCAATGCTGTGGTTATTCGTGATTCAAGACGTGAGAAGAATAAAAATGACAATGTTACTCATGCTCGAGTTCCAGTGATAATCTCCGATAATGCAGCGGGCGGCGCGGTTTTGAACTAACTCTACAGCCGTGATTACGTACGGTTGATTAGGGGACAAGATAGGGGCCGCAAATTCGAATTCAGGTCTCACAAATATTCGATAGGCAATTTGTCTCATGAAGGCAGGCAGGCAGGTTACGTTTCAGGTAACCCAGCGTACGAGAATCTTTAGCAGTTATTTTTCGACGTGGGCAGACCACGATAGGAGTTGATGTAAGGTGGATCCTAAGGCACTTGTATGTGGCATTGTGTGTAACGGAGTTTTATCAAATGAGTAATCGATAGCGGGAAATGCGAGCGGATGTTATCAGTTTGCAGTTATCAGTGTTGAGGATCATTTGCCAAGATGACCACCCGTTAATAATACGGTCAAGATCTCGTTGAGTAGTGTGATCGGATGGTAAACAGATTTCACGATAAGTCACGCAGTCGTCTGCGAACAAGCGAATGGATGACGTTAGTGCAGGTACACTTGAGGTACACTCTAAAAACAAAGAGATTTCCAGAAACACTCTTCGAGGGAGCGTCTGCTTGTCCCATATTTCACTCCCTCTTCGAGAGTAGATCGATCCCCAGCGAGAGAGAGAACTACCGTGGTAGAGTTTTATTACTCCACCGCAAGCAAACGGAGCACTAGTGCTCTTCCGCAGAGTGCTAACAATCCACCCACAAGGGTACTAGCACTCCCTCAGACCGACTGCTGCTACTCCTACAAACTGAATACTTCTACTTCTCCAAACTTAGTGCTTATACTCCCCCAAAAGAGCTCTTGTGCTCCTAACAAATATATTTTACTCCTTCAGAACAGAGTGCTAGTACTCTTCCCAATAGAGTGAAGGCACTCACAATGTGGAGCGATGGTCACGATAGAACGGCTTCGCAATACTTTAATGTGGGGAATATTTGATTCCTTCATCAGCAGCTCCTGCGCTTATGCTTGGCGCATTGGAAGTAAGCTGTAGCGGCGGAATTACTGAAATGAAACATTTTTTTCTCTTAAAAGGCCAAAATCTTCATTGATCAGTCACAAGACAAATTGAATAATAAGTTGAAAAAAAAAAACTGACACACACATAAAATCTGATTACAATGATGCCCATGAACTTTATAACACATCTTCTAATAAAATATAAGTATATTATCTAAAGCTTCATCAGTGTTATAGCATAGAGATATTCCTTATTTGCAATTGGTTCCAAATATTCCAAAAGTAAGCATACAATGGAAAGCTAAACATAGAAAAAAGTGCGCAAACTCGCAAAGTATTGACACTACGATCGAAGAGAAATATGCGCCAAACCAATGGCCAGCAAGCGCATTTCTAACACAAAACACATGGACATATTAGGCAGAGGTTAGCAGATGGGCTACTAAGAATGGGGCTGGTAACGTACATAAATGCTGCAAGAAACTTTTTTGTGACATATTCTAAGACAGCAGCTCCTTTGATAACCTCCTGTACAACGTATGGGTGTTCCTGACTGAAGAGTACAGTGCATTTAAAGATGTGTCGGTTATTCTCATGTGAGGCCGCAGGTCTAGCGAGCTTTGCTTATATTTCACATAAAGTTATTTATGTATGGGCTGCACACCATTGTTTCTAAGTGTGCATTGTCGTGGTTCAGCAGCAATATCCTGCCCGGTCTCAAAGTACTACAGAGGCGTGTCATATTTCCTACTCGGTTAACCTCCTCACGAAAGTAGTTTCCTGGTACTGTTGGGATTAATCCGTTACACTTTCTCACAAATAAATATAACTAAATTTACAAGATTATCTTGTGTGTAGCAACAGAGTATAAAACTGCAAAGAGCTATGGCATTAAAATCTTGCGCATCAAATTTCTTGTCATATGTGGTAGATTTTCATTCCCAATTTGGTAAGAATGCTATAATTCTGAGTAGCAGCTTGCATTATTATATGATCAATTATTGTGACTAGTTGAAAATATAATCTAACTAAAGTTTAGCGTGGCTTCAGATGTGAACCAAAAATCAGATGTGATAAATATGATGCATCCAAGGCGACATAAGCATAAGTATAGGCTGGGAAGTGCACGAAAAGACAAACAGAGAAGCAAGTCGTAAATTAGGAAAGGCACCATCCTGTTTCACATATTCCATCCATACGCGTGGATATTGCTTGCGGCTATGCATATACTTCCACAATGAACCAACTACCTGAAACCAAAGTTTCTTTCCTACTGAAGTGGTTAAAGTATGATAAAGTAAGAAAACTTATCGCGCTTCACAGAATCATCGTCTCAAAACAAGTATATCCGTGTGTGGGAAGATTAATACAGTGCCTTACTTTGCACTCTATCTGAAGTCCAGAAATTTACTATATGCTAAAATGCTTTAAGTTTATTTTCCCTCATAAACGTTATGTCTGCAGAAGCCACCAAACTAAAGGGTTTTTTTTTTTTTGCTTCGCACTATATGTTCACATCCGCCAAATGATGAACAAGTGTTCCACGGAGATACTCTCAGTTCTTGGCATTGAACACATCCTTGTCTCCACTAGCATACTTGGTTGGCAAGTAGATTGAGTCACCCTTATCAAAATCTCATATACCTGCCAGAAGCACTCATATGACTATTTCAAAGAAGGAGAAGCCACAATTTTACATGTACCCAATGAATTTTTCTATTGCAAGCGACTCTGTGGCTTTCTCACCGTCCTCACTGCTAGTATGCATTATGTGACGAAGCAAATCTGCAATTTTATTGTACCGCTATTTTTTGTCACATGGATATATCTGTTGAGAGGCAAGGCAAAAAGCTTTCACTTCTCAAAAATGTAATCAGCTTTTCTACAAAACGTATTTCGAACTTTTCAATCAAACTTGCTCCTATGTGTTTGTCTTCGGAGAGCATACTTAATCTTAATTTTCCCATCAGAGACATTACCCAAAAAATACTATGGTAAGGTGACTGCCTAAAGCCCGTGAGAATTTTTATTTTGGTGTAACATACTGTATTTTGAAAGTTTTGATAACATTTAGTAAAATGGTAAACCAATATGCCCACATTCCAGTTTTCTCGTCCTGATTGCATCACAATGTATTTTTATTCTTTAGAGTGCGCTACTCTGCACCACGTGGAGTATTGTGGGCTTGCAGTCCTTGCAGCAGCCTTCTTGCGCTGTATAATGTGGGTGCCTGAAAAATATTGTTTTGAGAAGTCAACACGAGGAGATGGTTTAAAAACGTCAAGACAGTCAAGAAATAAGGTCACTGCGCAAAAAGACAGCCTTAGCTCTTGGTCTTTCTACTGAAATGCATGCGAAACATCTAAATGACTCAAAAGTCAACTGCTAAACTAACTTCAATATTTAAAGACAAAAGAAATCACCGACAGTTCGTCCTTGTTCAGGACTAATGTTACAGTACTCCTACTCATAAATAGAATATTGGTCACGACATAACTCTGAAGTGCCAACTGATATTATTAAAATGCACAGGCATGTCCGAAACAGTAAGCGTATGCTAAACGCCCCTACAACTCTAATTCCACACTGTGGCCGTTATATTCTATTCCGATGCATAATTCGCCGTGTGACAATTCACCGATTTCATACAGATTAGCATCCTTTCACATTCGCACCGTGTTCGAAAACCGCAACGCGAGACATAAGGTCAGACATATAATCACACCATTTCAATACATGAGCTAAACTAGCTCAGTCGTATTCATCCTAAAATATGAATTCCTTATGCGTTTTCACTTTGGTATAAAGGTTATAAACAGAGAAAAGGTGCCTCAGAAAGGCTGGCCAGAAAGGCTGGCCAGCGTTTCTTTAGGAGGACCTATCTTCGTCAAAGGCGGCCTCGTCATCCTCAGCATGTTAGTTTTAAAGCGTTAGTGCAGTGGCGTTACGTGCAATTAGCGCTATCACCTGACATCTGTGAGCCTGGTTCCCAAGACGACGGGACAAGAGCGGGAGAGTGGTAAGACGGGGAGGAAAGAAAGGAAAGGAGAAAAAGTGGGGGTGGGGGAACCAAGAGGAAAAAAAGAAAAAGAAAAGAAAAAGAGGGGCACGGGTGGGTGTTGGGGAAGCGAGAGGTTGAAGAGCATTAAGGGGTGTCGTTGGCGGCATGTTTTGGTGGCTTTAGAAGAGCCGGTCAGGCGGTCAGTGCACGTGTAACAAAAAAGACTCAGACATCAGTTGAAAGAGCGACTTTAGTAGCGTAGCAGCAATGCGTTGATCAATTTCGAAAGAGTTAAGATGGCTACAAGGAGTCCGGGGTGTAGTGCATGGGGTAACTGGAAGGCAGCGGCATGATATTTCCAGGCACGTTGGTCCCAGTAGCTCAACGTAGGTGTCGTTATGGCGGTATACAGAAATGGTGATAGCCTGTGTAGCTCAGGCGCCGAAAAGGTATACTGGCCTCTGGTACTTTAAGATGTGTTGGTGAGGGTGTTCCAAAATAATATATAATAAAAACAGACAACAAGAAAGGGAAGGGGAAACGAAACCGGAATAACAAGTAGGAGGGTGACGTTTGCGGAAGCGGGCGGGGGCAGGTGTACTTGGGGAAAGGGGGCCGTACAGTTGATATAAACGTAAAAACATCAAACAGTATATGAAATCGAGTAGTATGCAGGGGAAAAAGTATCGAAATGGAGGAATAGGTGAGGTTAACAATTAAGGTTAGCAGGTGGCATATTCTGTTTTGTGCCTTGATCGATGGTATTAGAATTTCAGATTTAAGTTACCGCTTTTCAAGATTCTAAGTTGCCACGTGCCGAATGAATTCCCGTCGGGTGTAGGCAATTAAACTTGTGTGTGATGTATGATTCCGTATACTTCCTTTCGCTAGGTGAACGTATATTTGTTTGTTGTATATAGAGCATTCTTTTGTTGAATATATGACCATGTTCAATAATGTGGCCGGCTACTAGTTTAGGTAAATTGTGTTTTGTATCCGCGCGGTGGCCGTTGAGCATGAATTTGTTGTCCAGTCACCCCCATGTATTGTTCGCTACAAGCGGCACATTCTAGAGAGTAGACTACGTTGCTTGCTTGGCAGGTGAAACCCGAAGTTATTTGTGTGAGTAATTCGACGCAGTACTTTTTACTGTAGTAGTAGATTGAATATGTTTGCATGTAGAGCACCTGGGGCGGCCACAGGGACCAGTTCCCAACTTCGTCTTTGTCCTTAGTTTGGCATGCACAACATTATCGTTAACATAAGGTTGTGTCTGTAGGCTACTCTGGGCGGGTCGGAAATATCTTGTTATGTTTCTGGTTGCTGATGAGAACAGGGTATTATTTACTGGCGATGTTGTACACGTGTGGAAGTGCGTTTGAGAATTTAGTACTGAAAAGAGGCGTTGTTGTTCTTGTGATCCTCGGGTGGGGCTTGAGGACCTCGGCTCGATCAAGTTTGGTTGCAGCGGTGTACGCTTTTTGAAGGTGTGTTTGGGTGGTTGATTTTCGACTTTCATGCATTTTCATTAAATTCAAGATAACGCGCCCAACAGACTTCTTGCAGCATGTAGCTGAGTGCCTGCGGCAAAGTTTCTAACTCGCACTGGCGCTGCACATAATTTCAATAGTCGTAGGTAACCCATGGGCGAAAGACACCGTCAAGTGCGTGGCGTATAATGAAAGTACGCCGCCAGCCAAATGACGCCTTCTGCTATGTGAGTTCTTATTGCAACAGCGTTCTGTATACAGTAGACTGTCAAAGTGAATGAATTGAAACACACAAAGAAGCACGCTCCGCATAGGCTCGGAATCATGCGCTTAGGTATGCAAACCATTATATGCGTCCCCTCCCATCAAGTCTTGTTGAACATAGAATGGTTCTGGCGGCGTCTGCCATTTTCAAAGCACTTACGGATAGCGGCAAGTGATAACCTCACATGCACTTATCGCGACGACTTTTTTTTTATTTACTGACTTGGAAAGCCATAGCGCGCCCCGTGGTCAATTGCATCAGCTAATCGCCGCGACGACTTCCTGGCCATAGCATGTCATATACGCAGAATGTGCACGTAAGTTAGAATTCACTTACTGTAGAGAATTTGTTGTTATATCCAACGAATGACGAATGACTGCCCTTTTATCGCGGCGACGCGAGATGGCTTACAAATGGCCTCCCTTGGATGGCCATCGTTCCTGCTCGCTGAACGGGTCGCCTTTCTACGGTGCTGTGCTGTTCCGCGATGTTGTGCGCGCGCTTGGTGTGGCAACTCCGAGTGAAAATGCAGTGCGCTGGTTCCGCTTCCAATTTCACTGTCGCTGCCTGTTTTCTTAGAAGCGAAACGTTGTGCTCTTTGTTCAGCGTGCGTGAGTGATACGTAGCCATGTCCGGCGTCAGCCTCCTACAGTTGAAGCAGGAGCTTACGCTACGTTTCCTTCTCTATTGCAGAAAGAGTAAAACGGCCATTCTACTCTCTCTCAGAAGCACAGAGTGAAAAGAAGATTTTACTCTCAACTTGATGACTGAATGAACAATGCATTTAATTCCACTCGACATATTGAGAGAGTAAAACAATGCTTTGAAGAGTAAAACGGCTCCTTCACTCTTACGATATTCTCCCTAGTCTTTAGAGTGTACACAATACGCTACATCGCTAATACTGGAAATGTAGTTGTCGACAACGCTGAATTCTTTAGGAATGACAAAAAATTCATGTGGAAGATATATTGTTTGAGAATCTATGCTAAAGCATAAAACTTTAGCTGCGAGACAGCAATGAACAATGCGATCGAAATCCATCAATGAAAACAAAATCTGTCAGTGCGCCCTACAGATGTTTGGAAAAACATCTGTCGTGAATTCGATTCCGGTGACCTGAGCATGGAGGTGCATGAATTGCGCACTCGAATAACCGTTGGTAACTGAACCCATCCGTAAAAGTCATTATGTTAACCCTCGAAGTGTGGGCGTTAGAAGATCCAATGTGCTGGTAATACGAGTTGGTTGATCCGTTAATAGCACAACTGAAAAATCGTGTTAAACAAGCTCACAATGCACACGTCATTCACTTCGCAATTTTGCCAGTCAATATCCCCAAATTGTATCACCACAAAAAATGTCGCTTTTGTTATATAGGGATTTAATAGAGTTAACGTTATCTTGAAATTCGTATTTGAAACTCCAGGCGCTATCGGGTTGTCTGTAGAGTATATCATACGTTGAATTCGATTGGTGCGATCTTATGCAAACCCACAGAAGTTCGATACTCGAACGCATGGGTACAAGAAGTAACGTGATAATTTTTTATGGCCAGCAATACCTCACCTCCTCTTCTGTCGTCCCAATTTCTGCGATATACAGTGTAAGCGCTAGAATCGCATACGACTTCGTCATCCATAATTTCAGAGCTGGGTAAGGTTTCCGTCAGAGGCAATATGTCGCAGTTACAGTCATCTCAGTATAAAGAAATTTCAATGGGTATAGAAAAAAATGTTTTCAATGCTAGGGAATTATACTGATAGGCCCGAGAGAATGGTATTGGGTTTTTATTGTAATAGCAAGTATGTGGAAAGTCAAGGCGCATTACTGCCGTCGGTGTCGCTGTGATATTCCGTATAACTTACAACGACGATTACACCGTCACCGCGCACCTTGCACTGTATGTGCAAGTGTAAGCGTGCGAGGGTAGCCGACGATCGCGGTTCAAGTTCGCCCATGAGAAATGCAAGAAAGCGGGAGGAAGCGTGTCGTCTTCCTTCGCGCGCTAGGCAACCAATGTTGCGAGGCGTCGGGCAGAGGAGAGGGGGGGGGTTTCTCTACTGCGGCTTCATCTGCGCATGTGGCGGCTTCCCACTATCGCCCAGCCGTATCTTGATAGCGATCTGCATTGGGGGCAGTCTAGGTGCGTCAACGAGTCGCAGCTTTGTGCGTTCTGTATGTTGTCGGCGCTCAGTTTGCATTGAAGCGATAGAAAGCACGATGGTCATCTCGCTCGCTGCTGCTGCCACGCTACTTCACGCCAGCGTTTTGACCTCGAGTGTCTGCGTTCATCGAGTGTGATGTGTTCATGGCTGCTGTGCAGGCTGTCATCAAGCTTGTTAATTTTGTTAGCAAGCGAATGTTTACAAATTTAATATGGCGGATGAAAGTACTATCATTACTTCATATGGCTCAATGCAAATTTGTATCGCAACCGATTCTTCACCGTTCGGGGGAAACTAGGACTTTTTTCTTAGATGCACGCGTTGGAAGGCCAGGTCTTTGTCATCAGTGTAAGGGAACTACAGAGGTGGACGCTGCGTCGTATCCATAGAGAGTGTCACCAATTATAAATCATTCGAGGGTTACCTTAAACTGGGCATTTCTGGCAAAGTCGATGGCTTCGCGTTGATCGATACGGGTTCGCAAAGGAAATTCCTCACGAACAGCAAAATTAGGGTTTTTGAATTTGTAGCTTTTATCTATTAAAGGCAGCTTGTCTTTGAAGAATGTGAACTTGACAATGATTGGCGTACACTTGCTACTGCTGCACTGACAGAAATGATGCGCGCTGTCTATTTAACCAGGATCGAAAGTTATGCGAAGGTGATCGTTACAGATGCCAATGACTTCTGACACTGCCCATGAGTGCTTTTTTTTTTTCCTCCGGGATTCCAAAAAGAGCAAGTTGCAGCGGCAAAATCCGGTTTCTGAGTCTTCAGAGCGTGATTTTATTGCCTTTACCTGTGTGAAAATTCAGTTAGATATGTGGACTAATTCGGGCGATTCATTTGTGACGGACCTTTTCACTGACACAACATTGCCAACAACAGTAAAAAGCATGCTCGACAATTGATTTAGCTCGACATGAACTGACGCTTGCCAATTCATTATTGTATGCAAGTCATTACGAATGTCCTCCTGGCCGGATTCAATACATTGCAAAGTGGCAAGCACGATATCTAGCACATGTGGCCTTAGGTTAGACAAGACACCACTGCATAGAAGTAGGCACAGCCTACATATTTAGAAAGAAAAGAGGTGTTTGTAGCGCGTCCCTAACGGCAACAGAACGCTGAGGCACGGCGCCGCCAAGAAAAATCTAGAACACCCGGAAATATAAACGTCTGGTATAAGGCTCGTTTCAATGTTTAACATGAATATACGCTCACCCTTTATAATATTTTTTGGGAAGACCTCGATGTAGCGATCCCTCTCGGGATTTGTGTGCTCGTGGAAGAAGCCCACCGCGTGCATCAGCTCGTGCGTCACTGTGCCGTGGTAGAGGCAGCCGCGGCCCAAGGACAACGGTTGCTGGCCGCCAGTGCGACCAAGGTACGAGTAGCACCTGTGCATGGTAAAGCACATTTCTAGACAGGCACGTGGCGACGGCAAGGACAAAAATATATTCAACGCTCAATACGATTGACGCGAAATGCTTCGCGTCTCGTTTAACACCAAACGCGCTGCAACTGCAACATTTTAACGGTGCAAGAGAGCCCTGCAAGCAGTTGTGCTAATACGCAAATTATCCCACGCACAGTTGGTGCTCCTGCTTACTGAGATCGATCTGCTTTGAACCTTTCATTCGATTTTGTAAAACAAAGCACGAATACAGCATCGAAGTTACTAGTTTGAACGCAGCTATACATCGTCTCGTGATTTCTTCTACGCTGGACCTACACCGGACTGCGGCTAGGTTAAGAGAGTAAACTTTAATGAACACCAGCAGTTCTGTCGGCTGGGCCTAGGCCTCCCACGATAGGACGTCGAGGTCTTGCCTCTTCGCCGCTTCGTAGGCCTGCTGGGTCGCCCAGAGTTGGTCGTCGAGATGGGAGCTGCGCAGGGCGGCGTGCCATCTCGACGAGAGGGTCACGGGATTAAGGTACACTGTAAAAAATTTCCGTAATTATACGGAGGATTTCCGTCATTATACGGAGAACTGCAGTGTAAAAATACGGAAACTATGTCATATTTCAAAAATACGGCAAAATCTGCCGTTAATATACGGAAAGTGCTCTCCGTTTTCAGCTTTACGGACATTTTCACTGTAATCATATGTACGGCTATACACTGTTTTGGACGAAACAGACAGAATTCCGTATTTTTGTTATGCGAACATCCCTATTATTGTGAGAAAACTTAAGCTGTCTGAATGAGCGCTCGTACTCGTAAAGTTTCAGCCAACAATATTTTATTGAACACGCAAACTGTACGCATTATGAAGATGCGTACAAAATGTGAGAGCTAGCTTTCTACCAAAAGCTGCAATAACAGATCGTATAAATATATATACGCATCTTCTATTGCGGTCGCAGTTTGCCGCGCATATGGGCCTCGCTGATCATATGCGCAAATATATGCGTGTTCTCGCAATGTTCTCAAATTAAGCGCTTTGTAGTTAATAGTTGTAGTTTAAGTGAACGAAGAGCCGTGGACATACGTGCATACGTAAACAAGCTTGCAGCATTGAGGTGCTGGTGCACTGGGAATGACATTGGTGCTCTGTATACGCCAAAAATTGTGTGCACTCTAAATCAGTACCGAAACGCAGGGAGTGGTATAATGACCGTAACGGCATTTACATTTTGCAACAAATGGTCTCGAAGGGGGCTGGCGGCCTATAGATCCAAGTACAACGGTCGGATGAAATTTTCGAATGCGGCAAGCAATTAACCCAAGTGTCAAAGGGCATTGCTGAACTGCAATGTAGTTGGTTTAACTCATTCCCCTAATATTTACAAAATATCTCATCTCTGACAATAACTGCCCATTCATTGAGACAAATCGATTACGCATAATCTTCACTGTTCATGTGTTAATTCTTGCGATAAGATGTAATCGCAAACATTTGGCGCTTCATCTTGAACCAAGACTGGTAAGCGCGCTCGTTCTTGTACGGTAGAATAAAGAACGCGAACATGCACCGACATGTGTGCAAACTACTGGAAGGTGACTGAAGATGAAGGACCTATTACCGTGCTAGTACTGTGTGTACTGTCAAAAAGAAGAAAAAAATAATACGGAAAGAAAGAATGCCTAGTGCCGAGATGTAACGATTCAAGCTTTATTTCTTTTTGACCTAGAATGCAACACCATTAGTTCCATGTGCTTTATATATGGGTAATGTTATGACACAACTCATTATTTACCCGTTCATTACATGCACCAACCAGCCCAAATTATCGCTATACTAGAGATTATGGACGCATCGCAGTGCATTGCTTTGCACTTCATTGCAGCACAGGGGTTAGCTATCCCCAGTAGCGAACGCTTTGGTTGACCTCCCTGCCTTTCTGCTTCTTGCATTTTCTCTCCCTTTGTATAAAACGCACTAACTTGTGGGAGAGAAAGTGTTCTCCTCTTTTAGAATTCAATTAATTGTCAAGCAATTATATTGCAGTTCCAGTAACTGTATCGACCGGGTCCCGGTCGAAGAAACCAACAGCAGGCGTTTCAAGACAACAGTGAACTGTTATGTTTATTGCGCTGGGCATTTTGTACCAGAGCGACGGAAAGGGGGTAGTGGAAATAGAGGGCAAGGAAAGGCACGTGTCGTTCCAGCGTGCCAAGATAGCTTGTGCTCGTTGAACTGATACGATACAGTAACTAGAGCACAAATGCGAAAACGAAACCGATTCTGTTATCCGCGCTCACAGAGTGCGGCACCAGGGGGCCGCGCGCGCTGCGCGTCCGTTAGGAGTGGTAGACGGAGCTGCACATGTGTAGTCAGCCGGAATTTTTCGTGTCGTGTTGTAAAAGTTGTTAATTTGCCGTAAATATCTCTTGATTTGTACTCAAGAGTGAAGCAAGACTCCAAGGAAGAGAGACTGACGCATCGGGAGCGAAGAACAGAAACAATGGATGGTTACGCTGCTTGGGTCTCGGCACGTTCGAATTGGCAAAGTTCCGAATTTGTCGCTGTGTTTTGTACGCTTGTGCGCTCGTCATTTGCCGTCATCGCGCGGAGATATTTGCGCTGGATGTCTTTCACTTCGTGTACAAAACTCTGCACGCTGCGGCATCGAAGAAGTTGTCCTGTGTTTGGGTGCACGTATGCGCTTGGACACGGATATATCCTGCTTGCCCTCAACGGGTGTTCAACAGTCTACGCGCACTCGTAACTTGCTCATGAGGTAAGCCCATTTTAATCTTATTTGGTTTGCATAACGTAGGTGTTAAAGTGATGTGCGGTAAGCCGGTGTCGCTAACAGAAATATTGTTTCAAAAGACCACTATGCAACTTCTTAGGGCAAAACCGACGCATGAATGGGGAAAGGGATCACCCTATCTTTTCAGATCGATTCCAGTCGTAGCGCGATCGGCTCGATCGCAATTTCCGTGAGGTACTTCTAACCTTTTGCTCACTCGCGTTAAAAGCGTAGAATAAAACTGCGTTCAGTTGCGCACTTGTATTGACGCTTGTATTGGCTTGAGAGCATACTGTATCCGATACAAGAACTTCTGTTAAAATACGGAAATAAACGTTCGAGGCAATAGCAGTCGCTCACTACCTGTGATCGTTACTTTCTTGTTTGGGTGCACGTTTTAATTGTGACCAGAAAAAAAAAAGTTCTTTCCTCTGGCTGCTCTGCTGTGTTTCCTCGGTGCAACTTTTTGCAGTGCAGCAAGACGTGTTGCTTCGAATGATGTCTGGGCAGTCAAGGCATTCGTGTCAGTAAGCAAGCAGTAAACGGGGTATCAGTGCGAAAAAAATTGGACATACAAGAGAAGCGAATGGTATCATCATTGACTTTTATTTTACGAATAATTCAGTTGTATTACTAAAGCGGAGAGTGGATATGCATGAAAGTCAGATTGTATTGATACTCAGCAAAAACAAGGTAACTTATCATTACTAATCAATCCTTTTCTTTTACTGAAAGGCAAGTTGCTGTTGTGCTGGAGCTGAGAAGAGGTCTGCTGCCTGCAATGGGTCCATCTCTCTCAAGTTATCGCAGTATTGTAGCTCTCAAAGTGAGTGGATTTTTTTTTCTCTTAGCTATTTGCCACCTGAATCATGACTGCCACCTGCCACCTGAATCAAGCTGTGTAGGTGATCTTTGTTAGTGACATTGGAGTGCTGGTGGACAAGCACTCCTTTATGATTGCAATGCATATGACAGAGTGTAGCTGTGGCAGTATGCGAAGGTGTTAATCTATTAGCCAAATTAGGTTCTGTGAGGTAATATGTTAATATATTGATGACATTGGATTGTGGTCTAGCAGGCAAAAATGCTAAACAAGGAGAAGTAATTTTAATTTGCACTTGGTAAGATATGCAAGCAATTCAGGCTGTTACACATGAAATGGGACATTTGTAGATGTCTTCTACAGTGCTGCAGTCCTGAATAGCTTCAGAGTTTAGTGATACCACTATAATTTCTCTGTAAAGCATGCAGCACAGTTTAGCATTGGGGGAGGCTGGCATCAACAGGCGTCTACTTACTTACTTAGTTAAATGGGGTTTAATGGCGCAAAAGCGGCTAAGGCTATGCTGCACCAAACATGAGGTGTTTTAAAATCCAGTTAATGAAGGAAAAGGCTTTGTTAATAATCTATATTTTATGTAAAAATCCAGTGTCGTCTAGAAATTTACAAACGTCACGTAATGGGACTAGCGGATCATCACCTAAAATTAGAGCAGGGTGTAAAGGTATGTGTAGTTGATATAATTTGTGCAAAAGTGTTCGTCTGTGTGTTTCAGTCTGCGTACATGTGAGTAATATGTGCATAACTGTTTGTGGCTGTTGACGTTTCTCGCATGTTGGTGTGTCTTCTTTCGTAAGTAAGTAATGGTGTGTGAGGTGTGTGTGCCCAATGCGTAGTCGGCATAAAACTACATTGATGAACCGCTCCTGATGGTAGCATGACTTCCACTCGCCAACTATGGGTTTCGTGAGATGTAGTTTGTTGTCAGCACAGTGGTCCCATTCACATTGCCATTTCGCCGTTAAGGCATTTCTAATCGCGCGGATGCTATCTTTGTATGGAAGTGTTGTGTTTGTTATCTCTTTGTTCGCTGCCCTTGATGCATATCTATCGGCTGCTTCGTTACTCGGTATCCCAACATGACTTGGTACCCAGCAGAAGTGGATTGATCTCCCATATTTGTTAAGTGCGACCATGTTTAGTATGTCCCCTAACAGGGGTTCACACTCAGATTTTAGGTTTAGAGCCTTCAGTGTACTTAAGGAATCAGTGTAAATGTGTTTTTGTGCTTGCCAGTGATAATCTTTTTCACTACAACCCATAAAGCGTAAACTTCAGCAGTGAAAACAGAGGCATGTTTTGGTAGACGAATACTTCTTTCCCAATTTTCTGTTACGGCCCCTACACCCACGTGTTGTTTTGTTTTGGACCCATCAGTGTAGAATTGCATGTGATTTTGATATTGGTCCTGAAGAGCACGGAATTCATGTATAATGTGGTCGTGAGGAGTGTCTCTTTTCCTTAAATGTGTTAATGTCCAGTCGCACAACTGCGTGAAATCGTACCATGGGGCCAACCGTTCTGGTTTCTTGGCAACCTGGAGGACTTCGTGGGGAATTTCATAATCCCGACACTATTGCTCATACTGCAGTACAAGTGGCCTAAACATGTTTGGTTTATTTCTGTAGTGTAAGCGTGAGTTGCACTGTGTGACGATGTTGTAGCATATGTGTTGCGGTGATGACTTGAATTCTGAATACGTAAGGAAATGTGAGGAATGCTCTGCGCTGCTGTAATGAGGGTTCGTTACATTCAACATATAAACTTTGAATAGGTGACGTCTACTTACTGTGAAGTTCAAATGAGGTGTTACTGTTAGGGTGACTATATATAATTTATGGTTTAATTCTAATCTTGTATGAGGCAGACATAGTTTACCCACTTCGTTAAACAATAGAGATGTAATATCTATGTATGCAAGTATTACCCATTCATTTATGCCATTTGGACAATGGCAGAAATGCATGGGCAATACTTGTGTACATAGACATTACATCACTTTTGTTTAACCAAGTGGTGCCCCTGCATGCTAAATTTTACAGGGCTATTATTAAGTAATGCCAACTTTTGTTGTAACATTAAGGCACCTTTTATATTATTACAGATTACCACCATTGTGTACCATCATAGTGTGATATTTACACTAAATGTATTTGACTTTGCTAAAAAACCCTGCACAGTGGTGCATCATGAAATTTTTTTCTATAGTTTCTGGCCTCAGAATGCGCTTCACGTTATATTCTTGTTTGCAACAAAACTATAATGCAGGTTTCTCTCCTTATATTTTGTGGCACTTCAAGCTGCGGTGAGCTAAACCACTGGGCAGCAATACTGGAATCGCTACTGCGTGTGGAGCTGTCTTCAAACACACACAAGGAATACATAATTGCTTTT
This sequence comes from Dermacentor andersoni, assembly GCF_023375885.2. Classification (NCBI taxonomy): domain Eukaryota; kingdom Metazoa; phylum Arthropoda; class Arachnida; order Ixodida; family Ixodidae; genus Dermacentor; species Dermacentor andersoni. Next base: position 105,209,916 of record NC_092819.1, read on the forward strand.
TTAGCGCAAAACAATGGACACAAGAAAGACGACAGAACAAGGCGCTACTCTCAACTGACATCACTTTATTGCGTCCCTCCTTTGTAGACAGCAGAATCTAGAAGAACATGCGCTGTGAACACCATGTGCAGGAACCACCAACATCTGATCACAAGAGCACACTCATAGGACAGAATCCAAAAAAAACATATTGAGCACTGTACAAGGTTAAAGAAAGCACACTAATGCACTGTGACCCCAATGACTGTATGAAGAAAGCTTCCGATAACTCTCTGGCGGTGGTATCACGGCTCTTTTTCAAAATCGTAGTATCACGAAACATTGCGAACATAAGCGATCCATACCAACAGGCACAGGTTCCCATTTGGCTCAACATTGTAAAATATGGAAGTGCAAAGCCATGTTTCGTGATACTATGATTTTGAAAAAGTGCTGTGATACCACCGCCCGAGAGTTATCGGAAGCTTTCTTCATACAGTCATAGGGGTCACAGTGCATTAGTGTGCCTTCTTTAACCTTGTGCGGTGCTCAATATGGTTTTTTGGATCCCGTCGCATGAGTGCGCTCTTGTGATCGGTTGTTGGTGGTCCCTGCACATGGTGCTCACTGCACATGCTCTTCTAGACTCTATCTATAAAGGAGTGACGCAATAAAGTGATGTCAGTTGAGAGTAGTGCCTTGTGCTGGTCGTCTTTCTTGTGTCCATTGTTTTGCGCTAAACAAAGTATTTATGGATTCGCACCAACTAGCCTGCCAATGCATTGTGTTGAACGCAAAGAAATGCTGCTTTGCCTTCTTTGACTGTGTTGCAGGCACTTCTGAAGTACTTTCTGTCCAATAACCTTGGTGGCATGGAAGTGCCGTCCACTTCTATGCGTTGCTTTCTGTTTCATTGTGGCATCACATCACATTATATTCATAATGTGTATGTACCTTTTCTTAGAGACCCATATTCCTATCCTTGTGTTATATTTGCTGTCGCATTATTTATGTGCAAATGACCAGTGCTCCAAGTTCCATCTTATCGCAAAGTAAACTACTGGTACCTAAACAGTTCTGTATATCAGAAAACCAAAGCTGAACTGCCGAACACTATCAAGCAGCAGCCTTAGTACAGTGTCAAGTAGTCAGATTTTATTGGTTATGCAGAGGCGCACAGTGTACCTCTTTATTACTTGCTGAACAATTAAGCTGTGTGAAAACTGAGTATTTATGTAGCTTCAACCACATGCTATTGGCCATTGTTCCTGCCCTCAGCAAATGTGGAAGATTATCATGGCATTTCTTTTTCTAACTCTTTTTCCTTATTACAGTGGGATTACTGCATGTGTAAGTAGGAAACGGATCACATAGGCAATCAAAAGCCAACAATGTGTAAACTTGGAACATTGATTGCACAGTTTGATGACCCAGAATAAGTAGAAATACACCATAAATGATTGACGATTAACTTTTACTTGACACAGGGCTAGAGCATACAGTAAGCATACTGTATGCTCTAGCCCTGTGTACGTAATATGCTTACGTACGTAGTACGTAAGCATATTACGTAGTATGCTTACTGTATGAGCATACAGTAAGCATACTGTATGCTCATACGGTGTCACATCAATTTAAATTTTAGTGTAGCTTTACAGTGTACGCTTCTATTGTTGCATTCTGTCAGAGGGATGGTAATGTTTCGCGTGTCTAGCAACTAGACTGTCTATATACAGTAGTAAAAATGTGCGAACTGTATTTTTTAATGATTTGATAGAATGTGTAGAACAATAAAGCCATACAATCAACGCACAGTGATGCGACTTTCTCTGCACATGTTGCAGGTTCAAAAAAGTATGGTGGAAGCTGTTGCCAAGGTTCCGACCAGAAAAGACAGCCAGTATAAAAGGGTCCACACCACTGATCTCTACTACAGGGCATGGACAGCACATCGAGCACCCTCGACTGAAGCCAACCTTGTCCCGGAAGTTGGTGCTTCACAACTTTGCGGCAGCACTTCGTTTGCACGGGTGTGTGGCATTTCTTCCCCTAACATGCCTGCCTGATGTGCCATAAACTACCCAAGCAGTGTTTCGAGGTGTCCAGAATTTTTCCATTGCAGTGTCTACAGTGTAGCTAACATAAGTGGCGTGCAATGGAAACACTGGTAAATGAGAAAAAACTTGATGTAAGAGAACACTATCGTATACGGGTTCAGATTGTCATAAAAGCGCTTACCAGACATGTAGAGACCTCCTAAAATGTGAAAAACCACAAAGAAAAGTTTTTCGGCAGCAATATTATCTGATCGCACGCACTAGTTAGTCCACCATATGCCCTGCTTCCAGGACAAGCGCCTGCATGACACCGCATTTCCACTGGCTTCACCTGCATCCGGTGCGGTGTGCTGCATCCAGCAAAACATTAGAAATCACTGGTGCACAGTGTGTTCTGTCCCCTTTCTGGACGCCTACTGAACACATGGTAAACTCTTTCCAAAGCAAAAAAACAGAGGGAAAGGGCTCTGAACACATTGCATTTTAAAGTGGCTGGTACTGGGTAACGCAAGTACTGTGGCATAGTAGATTTGCACCAGGCAACCTGTGCGCCCAAAAAGGCTGCTGTTTACTTGGAAATGGCCAACGTATTGTGAGCATGTTGAAGTTCTTTTTTTATTCTCATCGCTTATTTAGCTAGTGGAGACAGCTTTCACAACTGGAGAAGAAGCCTTGGAAGCATGAAACACTTCACAAAACCAGCTTCAATATATCGTGTCTGCATCACAATTTCATGGCTGCATGAGTGAACCCTCTGGTTAACATGTAAGAGTGTTCATGATGTTTGCCATGCATTATCCACTTTATTTACAGGTCAACCCTATCTTGAGATTTAAGCTGATGTTGCGTTTAGAGAAATTATGGTCGAGAGCCAGCTTTTGAGAATACAGATTGAGCTCGACAGATTAAACGCCAGAACAAGTCGTTGAGGATTTCAGATGAAGAATCTTCAAAGGCCAGTTCATTTAGTGGTGTTAATATTCTGCTCAAAGTTGTTGACTGTTACGTTCGTATGGTGCCCAAGCATTGCGGTAACAACTTCACTTGGAGTACATAGCAAGGGTGTATTCGACGTAAGCTGCTGGCTTTTTTCTGTGTTTTCAAAAACTGGTTTCTTGTTCAGTTCAAATTTTCAAATTTTGCATTGTTTATTAGGTGTTGTGTTCTGTTTCCTTTTCCTGCAGCTTCTTAGTTAAACATCTGAATAGTGAACACAACTTGACCTTTTGCTTGATTTTCTAGATTACCGCCCTCGATGCAAAACAATTTCACTTCAAAACTGCTTGTACCGTACTGAAAGAATAACTTGAAGCAGCCATAGCCACCAATAACACGCAAGGGATGATTATGAAAATTGTAATATTGTTTTTTGATCTACAGGGTGTCCTAACTATCGTGCACCAAGATTTAGAAATATGTAAATGCGATGTAACTTGACAAAATGAAGGTAATGTTGTTTGCCGTCGCTTGGAGATACTCTGATTATATTTTGCATTCTGCCTAATTACATAATTCTTAATTAGTTAATAAATATCTCAAATAATTAAATGAAATGTGTCAATGAAAAGTTGTAGAGCAATATGAAAGCCTCCTTATACACTTTTTTGTTACTGTTACTCATTGTGTGCTACATAAAAGTTTTTCCAAGGAATAAGCCTGCGAATACACATAAAGTGTCTTGAGTGGCCAGTCATGTGTCAGTTTTGTGGTGCAAAGCCACGAATACACCTTAAATGGGTTCTTTTAAGAAAAAGACTTTGCTCAGAAAATTATCCTTCTTTATGCAGCCTGTGGAGACAAGGTTTCTTAGACATGGCCATGGCCCTCAAGGAAGATGCCGAGGCCACAGGCAGTTCCTCCAGTGACCGTGAAAGGTTCCCCTGGGGCACAAGTCTAATTTGGCACCCCTACCTTTCTCCTGCAGCTTTTCTGTCTACTTAGCTAACCAGGTGGGTCAATGATGGCAAAGGGAAAGAAGAATGAACAGCTTCAAACGTAGAACTTGCTCAAGCTCAACGCATTTTTGGTGTGAAGTTTTTCCCTTATCATTTATCAAAAAACGGGTAATAAGTATATGATATGGTCTTCATAGACACGTCTTTCCCACAGAGAATTAGCAGTAAAAAAAGGCAGCTTATGAAGGCTTGAATATTAGCTAGGATGATGTGGCATAGATAGTATAATGATTATGAATGTTTCTGGTAAAGGTAGTGGTAGTAGAGTGAATAATCAGTTTATATATAGATTAAAAGACATTTCGTTCCAATGCCAGAATTTTAAATCATCCCAAATAATTCTTGTGTTTGATAGTCTATGCGCATTGAGTGACAATGCTTCTTGATGCTTGCTTCTTGCTGACATCATTCTTATGCTGCATAATTCACCTGTTTAAATTCCCTATTTCTCTCGTTCAAGCAACTTTACATTCATCATAACATACCTTGTAGATGAGTTCCAGAAACTTGCTGATGAGATTAGAGGGCGGCGTGCACCCCAGGCTTAGATATGCATTCAAGAGCCTAATATCTTGCAAATGTTAGAAATACTCCTGCTAAGCAAGTTCTTGGTATCATACAAGGTTATTTGCGAGTATGAATTTGCCTAAATTTAGAAAACAGTCAATCTAAAACATGTCAAGCAATATCGCTGGCAGTACACACACATTCCAACGGAACTAAATACAAATAAATATAGCACCAAATGCAGAATCATTGGCATGATGCCATTCTTTCAGTGGAATAAAATCTGTCCTGCGTTGTAAATGTGGAATCCTTTATAATCCAGACTACTAAATGCCTCATGAGGGTTGTGACGTAAAATATGCGTGTATTTATTCCTCGTTTTTTTACTTTAAGACCCGATAATGCTTAAACAGCAGTGAAAGAACTGAGATCACGGTACTTAATACTTTATATTGCTCCAGAAATCCGTTTTTCTGCTGATCGCAGCATTTGACACTACCAATTTTTGACAGAAAATGTGAGACAGAAGGCACATAACACTTAAGGGGGTGCTATTCACTTTGTTTGGGAACAAAACTCATAATGTACATGTTATGGCCCTACGTGTCATTGCCTTTGAACAACAAAAAGGTAGGGGGTTTGCGTTTTGCAAAACTGCATGGAGGTTTTTACTGTGTGCAATTAAAATTAGAAACCTTCACAGCTGATACTAAATGCATTCTCCACAGCTTTAGGTTATACAGGTGCACTACTTTACACAGAACACACTCTTTTACCTCATCACTGCCCACACTCTTAGGCAAAGTTACACCCTTTGGAGTGCCCCTTCTGCCACACAACGATAATCGTCATCTGCCTTGTTGCGTTGCCTTTCTTTAACGCTGCGAGCCCTGTACTTTCCAGTAACGAACGGCATGCGCATTATCAGCATGATAGCATTCCCGAAAGGAAAGTAGCGGGCGTGGCGTTTTAAAGAAAGGAAACACATCAAGGCAGATAATGATTATTGTTGTGTGGCAGAAGGGGCACTCCAAAGGGTGTAACTGCCTAAGAGTGCAGGTGGTGATTCAGATTCTTCAAAGGTGTTTCATTGTATGGGATGGCACATCGCTCTTCACTTATTTGCAGAATATTGCATTCCAATTGTGTCATATCAGATGAATCCATTAGAGAGCTTTAACTTGCCCTAAATTTATTACAGCTCTGTACTGGTAAACTGGCAGCAGCTTGCAGTGCTTGTGGAAAAACAATTGTAACCGCCATATTATATGCAACTGCTAGTGCACAGGCATCGGCAGCAGCAATGGTTAGGGTACACTTGTTTCTTCTGTTCTGGGGTATGCATCCTCCACGAGAAAGTAGTTTTTTTCGTCTTCCTCTTCTACCACATTGGAATGTAAAATGGGGTGTAATTTGTAGGGTATACTCTTGAATAAACTTCATGAGCATTTATTCTTGTCTGTGCCACAGATCATTGTTGCTACCACTATAAAAGCAGTTTACAGCACCCGTAGGGAACAATCTGTAAATCTTTAACGAACAGTAAGGATAATGAATAATCGAATAATTTTTAGTAATTTTCAACAAATTTAGCACTCTTTGCTTTCCACTGTGGTGTTTTTCAAACCGTAATGTTGGCACAAGGTTTGTCTGCAGGATGTCATTTTGTGTGAATGAGTGCACTTGTGCGCATAACACCTCATCGTCAACATTCTGCTGCACAGAATGTCATTAGCTTTCGTATGCATTGGTCACTATCGGCTGCTCCTTTTTTAGTTGGAATGTAGCATTTATGTAAAGCACATTTGATGTTCTAACAAAAAGCATTGTGCCCTGTTATCTTCTAATTCTCCTACTTGATGCCTAGTGCTATAATAGCATGGTTGACACCATGAGAGTGAGTGTGGTGTATAATTGTGTCTGGTGGGGTGGGGGGTGTACATTAACTTAAGCAACTTTTCCAGACGACTTGAATCAATATTGTGGAATGCTGGTTTCTTTTTTTCAATCACTGTTACCAAGTTTCACTTTGGTTGTGGCAACAAGTTTAATGTAGTTCGCTAGCACTCCTGCCAACACATATAATGTGCAGGCATCTGTGTTGAAAAAAAGACCAGCTAATGGTTTGCGAGGAGCTAAGGTTCGTTTAGACCATTAAATTTTGAGCTTACACCGGTGGAAATAACTGGTGAATGAAAGCACACCCAGGAGAACTGACCATAATATTTTCTTTCAATATAATAATGATGAAGCTTTGAACTGCATATCAACTGACTTGTTTAAAAAATGACCCATTTCCTTGTTCAAGTAAGACAAAGGTTCCACAGGAAGACAGAAACTTGAAGCCGTCAACAGCAGCATGAATATAAACAGCGCTCGACGTTTTGCAATCTTGCACCTGGTTATCATATTGTCCATCCCATTTTTTTCCACAGGCTGTTCTTTACTGTTTTATGGTCACACCCAGTTTAATTTTAATGTCCCTATTTTTTAATGTTTCGTTAATATATCTTTTCTTCATCGGCTTTTAACAAAATATATATTCGTAATGTGCCTTCATTTACCATTTACAGTGATCTTAACCAGATGCATCTTGATACAAAATTTATTTTCCTTAATTCTTCGTTTTCCTTTTCCAAAAGTGCAAACTGTTTATCTTGATACCTATTTTGTCTTCTCGGAAGATTAGGTCTACTGGATTAATGACTGCTTACATGTGTACATCATTTTCTGTTTTGGTCACTCCTACTCTTTGCAAGAACTGACAGTAGTGCTCATACCCGCTCCATCACAATCACCACTGCTAAGCACACCCTTCCTTCCTTTATTTTAACACTTTGGCTTCTCTTGACCTATTATATGCACCAGTTTCTTCTCCCCCAATGAGGCTAGGGGCCACTGAGCTATGCACAATCCAAAACAACACAGCCAAGGAAAACATTTGCTACCCTAATGACAAGCACCTATGTCGAAATGTTGGCTATAGCAACATCCCTTGTTCCAACAATGTTGGTCTACTTACATGTTTTTCTAACACAGAAGTTACTGCTTTGTCGTGTTCTGTGATTATACTTTTTTGCCGCTTTCTTTAGGATGGATATTAACGAATACTATTTGTTTCTCCTAACAGCAGCAAGTTTATCCTTGCAAGCATTTTGGGTCAAGAACAACTTTCACCAGGAAGAAGTGCAAGACGAGTGATTGAAGAAAATAAAGTTGCTTCTGTGATCTAAGAACTTGAGGACTGAAATGTTGCACCTTTGTGTATATATGCTATGCAGTGCATTCATATCACAAAGTGCAAAGTGTTTTATCTCTGCAGCCATGTCACTGTGTTGGCAAGACAATTTTCTCAATGGTGACCTGCTGCTTTGTCTATGAGCTGCCTTCATGACATTTGCATTAAAGGCGATGTACTATCGTGGACAAAAGTACCCTGGAAGTGCGAGCGTTGACCAAATTGCATTTCTGTTCAAGACCGCTGAAAACAGTGGGTCACGTATGCACATTCCGAACGCAGATGGTAGCACGGCTGATCCCAGCAAATAGTGCACCATAAAATTCGGTCGACTCTCGCACATCCTGGGCAATTTTGTCCCCGATGGCACATTCTTCGAACAATGGATATGCTCGGGAATACGGGAAGTACCTGTACTTTAACGGATATAGTACAGATTTAGCATACGGAGTCTTTCGTTTTCTGAATACGGCAAGCACCTGTATTTTAACGGTTATAGTACAAATTCAGCATACAGTGTGTTCCGTTTTCTGAATACGAGATGCACCGTACTTTAACGGTTATAGTACAGATTCAGAATACAGAGTCTTCCGTTTTCTAGATACAGAAGCACTCGTACCTTGTATTACGGTCTCTCTTTTACAGTTGTCCGTTCTACGGAAATGACCGTTCTTAATTTACGGAAGAGTGTTCGGTCACAAATTACCAGCAAATTTTCTGTAAAGTAAGGAAAATTTTTTTTACAGTGTATGTGTATTGACGTTTGCACTCCCATAGCATGTGGGGGAGTGTTGCCGATTCAGTTTTACAGACCTTGCACGTCTGGCTCGGGTAGATGTCGGGGTATATAGTGTGATAGCGTGTGAGGGTTAAGGCGCAGAATAATACATTTTAAGGTGTACGCTGACGCTACAGTTGCCTGCGTTTGCGTCTACCGTATCATATACAATTTTACAAAAAAAGAACGACTTAGGGATATCGAAACAAATGTAGTTATCTTTGTCTCACTTTTAAACAAAATGAAATAGAAAGTTCTCGGGAAGCTTGTTTGCAGCGAAACAACACCTACTTAATTCCTTTAGTTTGCAAAGCATAGGAATATATGTTTACAAAGCAGATGCTCTTTGTTTCTCGTCATGACTGTATGCGCAATCCACGACGTACGAGCTCTGACGTCTCCTGCTGTTATAACATACCCATTGCAGGATTCGAAATATTCGTTAAGGAGGTGGGCAACACCGCGATGCCAAACGCATACGAAAATACGCTCAATTACTCCCAGTTCAACGCCCCTTACAGTTTATGTCACGTTTTATATTGAGCGAAACATATCTTTCTCAGACCTCAGCAGCCTAATCCGCAAAAATGCTCATTCACCTATGGTAGACAACCATTTACTTGCTAAAACGCACGGTGTGAACGACTTGCGAACTCGCGTTTCCCATTTTAGTACGGCAGAGTGCGCTGATATTTCACTTAGGCAGTAAAGTGAACCACGCGACATTTGGATTGATATGCGCGATATGTCATGACATCCAACCAAAATATTAGCAGAAGCCCATTTCCCTTTCTAGGTTATTCTGGCATTCCGCTGCACAGAGAAGGCACGCTTTGGCGTCGGAGCCAATATGGTATGATATGGTAAAAATTTATTCTGGTCCTTCGGAAAAGAAACGCAGATTTTGTTAATACAGGAGACACTATGTGACCACCCTACCCTTTCTGGCTTCAACACTGTGTCGGTGAGGAACGAGGGAGGCAGAGGACTAGCTACGATGATAAAAAAATATCTAGCCTTTGTTGAACATCCAATCAAATCTGGACGAGGTAAGATGGAGGCCCTTTTCGTGGAGGTTATGCCGCACGGGCGCCTTAAGCAGAGCGTATTTGTGCCTAATGTCTATAGTCCGCCGTCGGGCCAGAGACAGACGTTTAACTCCCTGCTAAGGAAGACGACGTAGATAGCTAAACACTCTCCCCTGATAGTTGCTGGGGACTATAACGCCCATCATAATGCATGGGGCTACGTCAGACGGACTGTAAAAGGAGAGAACCTGGCGAGGATCCTAGATGATCTCGCGTTTTCGGTAATCACGGACCCAGGGTTCCCCACTAGGCTGGGCACATCAGTTGCGCGAGACAGAATGCCTGATTTGGCATGTGTAAGGAACGTTGGTAACGTAACGTCGGCCAATAAGCAGGAGAAACTGGGCAGTGACCACCACATTGTAGCGGTAACATTAAGTGTGGACGGCCCGACCGGCCAGAGTATTTCGAATCACGAACTGGGAAGAGTTCAGGAAACTTAGGAAGGAGCGAACCAGACCCTTTTCCTCGTTTGGCGAGTCTATCGACTCTCTAACGGAGGATGTCGAGAGGGCTACTAGGGTAGTACAAACGGAAGCGGAGGTCCTAAGAATGGATCCGCACTTGGCGCACCAGTTGGAGGCCAAATCGTTAATTCTGATGAGGTGGAAAACTCAAAGGTTAAATTTCAGGCTGAGGAAAAAGGTTGTGAAGCTTAATAGAGAGATCGAGAGATATTGCGCGGAGCTCAATAGGCTACAATGGGACGAGGTCTGCGCGGCAGTAGACGGGTCCATGCGCTCAGGAGGGAAGTGGAACCGCCTCAAGCGCCTCCTGGATGACGCCCAGACTAAGCATAATCAAAAGCAAACACTTAGTAAAGTCATACACCGGCACAAACAGGAGGGAGGTACTGAACAGTCACTTTTGAATGCGCTCGCGGATAGGTACCTCCCCATAGGGCCGACGCAGGAAGAGGATTATCCGCCGATCGAGTGCGCGGCGGTAGAGGAGCTGGACGCGCCCTTCACAGAATCGGAGATCAGGGCAGTGCTCTACAATTTAAACAGCAGGTCGGCTCCGGGTCCGGATAAAGTTTCTAACAGGCTATTACGAAACCTGGACGATAAGACAGGGGAACTACTAACTAAGCAGGTCAACAGGGTATGGGAGATTGGACAAGTGCCTGACGGATGGAGATCGGCTATGGTGACTCTCATCACTAAACCAGGAAAACCCCTTCATTCGGACGACATGAGGCCAATATCACTAACCTCGTGCATAGGCAAGGTAGCGGAACACGCAATCTTAAACAGGGTTTCCGGGTACGTAGAGCGCATAGACCTCTTCCCACATAATATGGTTGGTTTTGGGGCCCAGCCTATCGACGCAGGAGGTTATGCTAGTGCTAAGGAAGCAAATCTTTAATAGCGGCACCCGGAACGTGAAAGCGATTCTCGCCCAGGATCTCACTACGGCGTTCGACACAGGGTTACATAGATACATTCGGCAGGCCATGGCCGGGATAGGCCTAGGAGTCAAATTCCAGGTCTTTGTCAGGTCCTGTCTCGTGAATAGAACTCCTACTATTCAGGTAAGGCAGATTCGCTCGAACGTGTACGAATTTGGGTCTCGGGGTACCCCTCAGGGATCAGTCATCTCGCCACTGCTCTTCAATATAGCCATGAAGGGTCTATCAGACAGGCTGGGCGGCCTTGAGGGCATAGGTCACGCACTTTACGCAGATGACATCACGATCTGGTACCCGGGGGCTCCCTAGCAGAAATTGAGCAGGCTCTAGAAGCGGCCTTGGAGGAGACGGAGGCTTACCTTGCGGACACGGGTCTCAAGCTGTCTACGAGTAAATCGGTGCTCGGTGCTCTTACTTTACAGACCCGCAAGGCAAGGAGTTAGGGGTCTCACACCTCTAAACCAGCTACTCGTGGTATTATACGCGAACAATGTGCAGAAATTTTCTAGAGTCGACTCAGTTAAGATCCTAGGCCTGCTCATAGACACGAGGGGCTGTAATGCCAGAACAATTACCCACGTTACAGCCAAGACGGAGAATATGTTGCGGTTAATTGCTAGGGTGTCCAACCGAAAGAAGGGGTTAGGTGAAGACAACCTCCTTCGGATGTATAACGCGTTCCTCATGAGCCATATTAACTATGTGGCGTCAGTTCTAGTATGGACAAAAACGAAAAAAGACCAAATTAAACACCCTCATGCGCAAGAGCATCAAGAAAGTGCTAGGCGTGCCTATTGCTACGAGCTCCGACAGGCTAGATCAACTCGGTATGCACAATAGCATAGACGAGATCATAGAGGCACAGGTCACTGCCCAGGTGGTAAGGCTATCGTCGACCAAAGCTGGAAGGCGAATTCTCGACGAGGTTGGCATGGCTCCTAGGATAATGGAGGACCGGTGCATAACATTGACACGAGAAACGAGGACGACCTATCTGGTGAGGCCATTCCCGCGAAACGTACATCCACAGCATAGTGAGGGTAGACGTAAAGCCCGTGCACGAGCCATCTTGAAGAAAGTTAGAGATGATAGAGACTCCGCGGTCTTTGTCGATGCCGCGCATTACGGGAACAGGAGAGTATTCGCGTTGTCGGTTGTAGACGGGCGGGGGGTGCTTCGCTCCTCGGCCTCGGTCAGAGTGGCCACCGCGAATATAGCAGAGCAAATTGCGGTTGCGCTGGCCTTGTGTGACTCAGAGCGTTCCTACATTTACACCGACTCGAGAGACGCAATCAGAGCTTTCGAATTCGGTAACCTTGCACGAGAAGCGGCATCTATTCTAGGGTAACGTGCTTGCCCCGGTTCTCATTATATTACGCGGTTCCCCACACACATGGGGACGAACATTCTCGAGGGCTTCCCAAACCTCAATGAGCTGGCCCACGACCGAGTCTGATGGCATTATCCGTTTTCTGGGCTAGTTTAGACACCGTCAGGTTATGGGAGCCGTTTGATTCGATCGTCATACCCAGGACGCGGACATAGGCTACCCTGGGGATCATACCGCCCTCACTTCTCCGTAGAGTGATGTCGACATCCTCTATCGGCTTCCAACCCCGTAGCGCCATCTAATTCGCGCTGCGCGCAGTGACCGCTGTTAACGGTCTGCAGTGAAGCAAGTTTTCGTTTTCACAACAGTGACCACATGTAACCTAGCCACTAATAGTGCAAACGTATTTATAAGTAGATAATCGCTGCACTCTACCGTATGGCTTTGTTTCATCCTACTCACAGAAATACATGTCTTGCATGCGAGAAACAAAGTTTCATTTCGAAATTACTAAACCGTTTTGTCATCACACCACGACAAAACCTCAACTTGCACTCCCTGTTCATTAATGCCATGTCCGTGGGAAAGCTTTATGCAGGGATACGGGCACTTATATGGAGGCAAGAGACTAGGATTGGCCATTTTTTTATCATAGCTTTCGTTTTTGGCATCCGCTTTTTTTTCGGCAACGGGCCCGACTGGATATTGGGCTCAAATTTTTGTGAGTGCTTCTATAATGATCTTCGACCGTAAGGAACAAAATGTACCTCCTAATGCGATGTGGTCGAGGTTAGATTGGGTATATCCACATGGCTACTACTAGAAAGAAAAGCCAGCAGGTGAAGCCCGCTCACCGCGTCACCGCGGAGAGCGACGTAGTAAAAGGCACGCATTTGGCCTACGCATAAATGTTACCCGAAGAAAGCGACTCGCGTGGTAGTTTCGAGCCGCTGCACTCGAGAGCTTTAAGCCTGCATGTAAGCGTATCGCCGTTTATAGATAACAGAACACCACAATAGAGAACGCACACTGCTACGCTATTGGCGATAATCCTTGGCGCTTTCAAAAACTAAAATATATAAGAAGCATTTTGCTTTTGCATGGCCGCTCCCGTCAGAAAGAAACGCCACTGTTTCAGTGTTAATTATATTGCCATCCACGTCTTCGTATCACACTCTTTATTGCATTAGCAGTCTGTAATAACACATTGATAATTAAAAATTAAATTATGTGATTTTACGTGCCAAAACCATTATTTCGTAGCGAGGGACTCCGGAAATTTGGACCACCTGCTATTCTCTAACGTGCACCAAAAACTAAGTATACTGGTGTTTGCGCATTTCGCCCTCATTGAAATGCGTCCACCGTGGTCAGGATTCGATCCCGCGGCCTCGTGCTTGGCAGCCCAATACCATAGCCACTAAGCAACCATGGCGGGTTATGACATCTTGTTCTCCGCGTCACAATATGGACAACGAGCGCTCATCACTCTGACACCTCCAGTAGGCTGTTATAGCGCAAACTGTAATGCTATGTATGCGGGTTAAATTTCTCTACCGTGCAGGTAATAAACAAAACCTTTCCTCAAAGCATTCCTCCAGAAAATTCTAGTTATAGTTCTTTTGTCTCGTTTTTCACCTAAAGCTGACTTCTTAGTGCGTCTTGCAAATTAAATACTACTTTTGAAGTGAACCATATATATTATGTGTTGTACCAGTTGTCTACTGCATCAATGAGAAGATGGGTTGTTAGAGCAGCAGTATTTAAGATGTTAATATATAAGTGGCAGTCAAGAAAGTTAACAACCAAGGTCAGAGCAATTCAATGTGTATATAAACCTTAGGTTATCAAAAAGAAAGTAAGAGAGACAAAGAAAGTACATTTGCTTCAAATAACGGAACCAAGACTGGAAATTTACAAATGGGGCAAGAAAGTAATTCGGAAGAAACATCGGCACGATAACAGAAAGGTCAGTGTCTCGCCATCTGAGGCTCGAGCTGTCTGCTGTGGACGCAGACATACAGACGCAAATATTCGCAGCATGGTCAGGCATGCATCTGCTGCAGCAAAAGTACGGAAACTAATCAGCATGTCGGAGTTGACTGCCTAGATATTCATCAAGCAAGGACACTAGAAAACATGCACCTTGCAGAAGCGCTGGGATTCAAAGTGCGTAGAAGCGTTAACTCGTGAGCAGTCCAAATAAGCAATAGTTTAGATTACGCGCGAGTGGCGGAAGCAGGGAAGAGGCTGATAAATACCGGAGTCGTTGGAGCATAGGTCCTAGAGGTAGAGGTTGTAATTAGGAGAGAAATGTGAATGAGATATACGCAGACCGCTAGACGGCTTTGCATGTATGTAATACCTGATAATAGCTTAAGCAGGCTAGTGAATATTTGTCACCGCCCATCCCCCCATTTCGTATAGAAATAACAGGCATCATCATAATAATTATCATCATTACCGCCGTCATAATCCTGTCTGCTTGCTGCTATTTCTGTTCCTTGCATTAACGCCACCTTTCTTACTTGTGTGTGCAGTTATATCCGCACTTTGAGCACCGGTATGCACATAAATGTGAAGGGCGTACTCGGCTCCAAACCAAGAAGTTAGAAGCAATATGCATATCTCTAACTGCGCCATGTCGCCGTTGGAGAATGAAAACGTGTATGGGCAACCAGCGCTAACGTTCCGCCTCCCAGCAGCAGCCCCATACAACACACAGCATAGCAAGGGCAGGAAGCAGTCTTCGACAGCACATGCTGCGAATTCGCGTCACTAAATTAACCGCTTATCTTCAGGCATATGTGCGTAACTCCGGACCTGACTGGGCAACGACCTGCTATGGCATACCGTAACGGATGTGGGTGGCAAGATGAACAAGCGAACATTATACAGAGCAATGTGGTTTACTCATCATTCCGCGGTGGCCTATGAGTGTAGGCGAATCACTACTAAATTTTATCTTTTCATAAATTCAGTTTTGAAACTAGCAATGAGTCAAAGCAAAGCGATGTCGGTGCTTACCCTTCTTTGGATACAAGACGGACATAGTCTGCCTGGTTGGTTCGTTTAACGAAGCGTAGACACGTCTCCTTCTCGATATGGTCCATGGCATTCTTGATTATTTTGACATTTTGAGGTGTGCCTGTGAGAGAAGGAACAGTATGGCTGTGCCGGTTAGAACCAAGAATTGTTTTCAAACGACATTACACTTTTTTTTTCAATAGGTCAGGATGTCTCGGAAGCACTCAAGGCCAAAAGACAATTGCCCAGACAAACCAACTCACGGTTCTATTGTGATATGCGCACGTAGATCGACGAACATTAAGAGAACTTTCCTATGCAGCGTAAAAAATGAGGGGGATCAATGAGTATTCATGCAATAGTAATTCGTTAACATTAGTTTACACCTTTTCGGCCTTTTTGCACGTTCCCGTCTTGCGCGGAGTGCTGAGATAAACACTGACTAAATGTTTAAAATGAATGTTTGCGCTGTCTTTATACGGAGTTTGTCGGACATGTCGGACGACCATGGGTCATCTACTCTCAATTCTAGAGAGGGGCCCCTGCGCAGGGCCATTAGCATGGCCTTGAAGTCCGTAAAGTGGCAGGTAAGGTACCTTACTGATACTATGGCAGACTCGTTGTGAAAGACTATGTCGATGCACGAGCTTCGCTCGGTGGAGACGGACCGCCCGCGGGGCTTGGCAAGACGAAGGTCGACGCTTTCATCGAGCTCTTGAACGAACTTTCGGAGCTTCTTGATGGCTTGGTTGAACGACAGTCGGACGTCTTCATGACATAGTCTCGGCATTTTTCGGTCGGCGTTATAGTACAGCATCACTCCTACCACTCGTAGAAAGCGCGGTACCCATCGTTGCGTTCGCTATGCGTCCGCTATGGACAAGAACAGCACCGAGAGCGGCGCTGCTGCGCCGGCGTTGAAGGCGTTGAGAGCGCCGCATGCGAAGCAAAATTCTATTAGCGGGTGGTACCCCTCTCCCATCTCTCGTTCGCACCGCCTTGATTGCCTTCTGCAATGCGCGTGTCGCACCGGAGGAGAACGGTAGTGGCACCTCAGCAAACGAGACAGATGTGGACCCTGCACGCAGGTCACGCAGCTCGTTGTCAGAATGTTGTGCCTCTGCGATGATCTCGGAATCCACAGCAGCAGTGGAAAACGCGTCGACACGTGAGAGGGCATCGGCAGCCGCATTAACGGGTCCCTCGATGTACCGTAGGTCGACCGTGAATTCGGAGAGAACATGCAGGCGCCGAATTTTCCGGGACGTGTGTGTGCTGTGGTTTCCACGGAAAGCGAATGTCAGTGGCTTACGATCCGTCAGTACGGGAAGCACGGCACCTTCAAGAAGGTGGCGAAAATGGCGAATGCCAAGGCAGACAGCTAAGAGTTCGCGGTCGAAAGTGCTGTATCGAGTTTCTGCCGGCTTCATCTTCTGCGAAAACAAACTGAGTGGACACCACGAATTCTGCTGGAATTGTGGCAGAACTGCACCAACGGCACTGGAGGAGGCGTCGGTGATGAGCCGCATGGGCGCGTCAGTTAGGGGATGCTTCTTGGCTTCTTCGAAGGCGGCGTCTGCTTCGGATGTCCACTCCAAGATCGCAGATGGTGCCTTTGGAACCTTCAGCATGTCGGTCAGACGTAGAATGATGCGCGCTATATTAGGCAGGAACCGACGGTGGAAGTTCAGAAGCCCGAGAAATTCGCGGAGCTTGCGAAGCGACGTTGGGCGTGGGCGTTGGGCGTTGAGCAACGTCGTACAGTCCACAAGCTGACGGGAGCGGAGATTCACATTCAAACCAAAATGGGTAAGAAAGTCCGCACCTAGTATGGCGAAGCGCAAGTCGGCGAGGATGAAAATCCACTGAAATATGCGATGCAGGCCCAAGTCAATGGTGAGGGGGAGTTGGCCATACGTTGCAATTGTGGATGTATTCACAGCTTGCAAAGGCGCAGTCTTCGGACAACGGTGTCAGTCGTGGCTGGTGGCAGGAATGATGCTCACCTCTGCACCAGAGTCCACAAGAAAGCGATGGCCTGCGATCCTGTATGTTACGTAGAATAGGCGGCTTCGCGTAGCGGCTGAGTCACGCGACGCCATTAGTGACTCGCTGCCATGTTTCCCTGCCAACGACAAGGCTGTCGACATTTTGCAGCACTGGCGCCGAACCTGGTGTGGTACCAGCAGAAGCCGTCGCAATTGTGTCTTGGGTGGGAACAAGAACGCGAACGTGAGCCACCCCTAGCCAGTGGAGAGCGACAAGGTGTGTCCATCTGCATTGCTGCCATGGTGTCCATCAGCCTGTCAATTTTCTCCTCGAGGCTAGATTGCCGGGCCTCGAGGTCTGATGTGACAGTGGTCGACGACACCGCGGAGCTTGCGCCGGAGTAGTCGTTCACGCGGTCCGCGAGCTCTGCCAGTTTGTCAAGAGGCATATCATCCGCAGTTGAAAAAACCACGACAAGTGTCCGAGGCAAGCGTTGCGGAAACAGCTCGCGCTATAGTGGACTCTCGGAGTCTTGGGTACGGTCACCGAGTAGCTGCCGCATCCGATGTAATAGCTGCGACGGTCGGCGATCGCCAAGTTCTTCCGCGTTGAGGAGTTGCTGGAAGCGGCTTCTCTCGGATACCGTTTTGCGTGTGAGCACTATGGCCTTTCAATGGTCGTAGGGTGCAGCCGAATGTGGGGCTCTCATGACGTCGTCGAACTCACCAGCTACCTCGGAGGAAAGTGCTGAGACGACATGCAGGTACATCACACGTTGCGATGTGATGAGCCGCAGATCGAAGAGGGCTTCTACTTGCGTGAACCAACGACGAGCTGGGCATTGGAAATGGCGTCCGTGGTAGCGCTGGGAGCAGGGATGTCGCCTGTCACTGTTGACTGGGGCTGAGGAGTCGGGGCGTCGTTGCAGGACGCTGTAGTGTTCATTTCGTCTTCCATTGCGTGTGCTTGCTACGTCCGGGTCACCAGGCTATGGGGAACCAGCGCTGGATAGGCGGCGCCGCGCCGAAAAGAGTGCGTTGCACGCCGCCCTGGTGACGAAACGCGGCATATTCCAGTCGCTCGACCGGCTCGCGCGCGGTTTATTATAGTTCGTATGTTTCCGTTTTCGCGCCGCTTCCAGTTTTCGTAAAGAAGCTAGCGCCATCAAGTGAAGAAATGACGAAAGAAGCTTTTTAAACTTTATATATATGTTCACAGTGTGTCACGGCGAGCGCGTGTGTTTCTTTAACGGTTGCCCCGTGTGCCGTTGCCATGCTTGCGTGGCAGCCTGCCTCGCAAATCTAGCAGCTGTGGCTCCGGTCGTGCTGCGCTATGGTTTCGGAAATATTAGTTGGCCTGAAGACATTCCATATTTCTCTGGCTAGAGATAAAAAATTCTGATGTTACTCCGCCACAGCAGTCAATGTAGAAGAAAGCTTTATCGCATCGGCTGACTCGCGCAAGCAAAGGTTTGAGTGTGCCGCTGCTGGATCCGTAAAAACGCTGGCTACATTTAGCACTAATTACATAAATTTACCGGATGCATCTCAGCGCCGAGTCCTCATCCGCAAGCGCATTTTTAAAAACACATAGACGGCATAGTCGCGCGTGCGCCGGCAGTATGCGCACACAACTCGTATTACATAGAGTTACTGTATATGCTACCATATGCTATCTTTGGTAGCATATACAGTAACTCTAGTATTACAAGGCAGCTTCCGTCCCACATAATTCTTGGCAATTAATGGATAATATTTAGCTTTCGTATCGTTCGCTTGGTGCGGTGGCGTTGGAAGGGGCTTGGCGGTGGTATGGCGAAGTGAAAATGTTTGGTACATATGCCGGATGGTGCATGCTATTGCTCGTTTTGTTTCCGACGAAATGCCGACTGCAGATTCTGCTGTTTGGTACTGTCTGCCATGGCTGACCGTCTTCACTATCGAATAAACCAAGCATACACGCGAAATTCGACTTAGAAACCAGCCCGACACCGCTTGACAGGGCGACAAGACGGGAACTTACTCCGCTCGCCTGACTGGTTGGATACAACGCCGCCTCCGTTCTTCTTCGTAGAGTTTAGATGGAAAGATCAAGGAGGATACATCCTCCCTCATCCCGACATAGTTGAGGCACTTGCATACGCAGCAGCATCGTCGGCGTCCTTTTGTTTCACTTCGACTCTCAGGGCACGCAACGCCACTACCAGTAGCAATTTTCGTCCGCGGAAGCGGCTGCATTGTGCACGTTCTGACTGCCAGGGCGGCGCTGCAGGCGTCGTGAAAACTCCAGCGTTGGTTCCCCATAGGGGCGCGAAATGTGTCCGCTATAGACACGCGCGCAGAGGGAAGAGAACCAACTTTGAGAGCAACCGGCGAGCAGCCGAGCGGCGGTAAAACTGATAGCGTCCTCGATCACCGGCACCGGTCCGCACCAGGGCGCCTTGGTGCGCACCATGGAGGAAGGAAACTGAGGAGAGGCCCTACCCCCTCCGCGCGCTAGGAGAAAAGTGTGGAGGAAATGACGCACAAAATGGCTTTCCTAAACCTTGTGGCTTGCGAAAGCACACGCACACAACTATACACATCGTATCAGTGGTCTGTCAGGGGAGTATCCTTGGGTAGTTTCTTTTTAGAATATACATAAACGACATCGCACACACTTAGCTCTACGCTAAATACATCATTTATGCTGACGATACATTACATATTTCTAACTCAAATGAAGCGCACCAAGTAATTTAGCCAACAAAGCACTAATGGAACTTCAGAAAACTTCCATGAAGAATACATTAGCGATTACCATCTCTAATACGAAGGTGATGTTTTTTTCATGCTATGAACAGACCCACCCCTCCCCCATTCGTAGGTAACAGTCTTACACTGTATGATTCCAAATCAATTTATGTACTGAATAAAGTAAAACCATGACGTGTCATACTGACGCATGAACTTATTTATCTTGTAACCTCTTTTCAACGTTTAACAAATGTTATTTCTCAGCGCGAGACGCGCCCGCATGTATCGGATTTTTCATGAATGTTATCGATCGCTCTGTTGTCACCGAAGCTTGTGTAATCTGATTGCATGTGCGACGAGAATTGGATAGAACTTTCTGGCAGACGCACCGGCACAACCAACTACATTCGAAGCCTCGATGACTAGTGCATAAAAGCCGACGCGCTTGACCGGCAGACCAGATATTCGGCCATCGCCGAATGTGATCGCCACTATCGTTGTGCTTTGAGTGTAGCCTAGTTTTGACGCCACAGATTCGCCCAATGAAAGGCTAATTTCGCTATTCGCAGTTTCGCGGCTTTCTTCACCGTCACTAACACGTGATAGTAAACTACAATTATTAAATTGTGGGATTTTACGTGCCAAAACAACGATCTGATCATGAGGCACACCGTAGTGCGGTTCTCCGGAAAGTTGGACCAGGTGGTGTTCCTTACCGTGCCCCTTAACCTAACTACATGGGCGTTTTCGCATTTCGCCTCTATAGAAATGCGGCCGCCGTGGCCGGGATTCGATCCCGCGACCTCGTGCTGAGCAGCCTAACACCATAGCCCCTAAGCCTCCTCGGCGGGTATAAGATATCTTCTAGTGCGTCGTTCTAGACCGTCACATTGAGTACATAGATGCAAAGCTCTCATCTGCAGTAGGAACTGCCCCATCTTCGGTGCACAGCTGCACTACGTGTAAAGGCACTTATCTTTATTTCCTTATTCTTATCTGCTCTCAGTGATCATCACCTAATGTGGTGAATAACGACGCATACTGAAAAAAAAACTAATATGTATGCTGCAAAAAAGAGCTATAAGCGTTGTTTGTGATCTGGGCCTAGAAATAAACATAGTCCTTCTTTTTCACGTGCACGCGTTGTAGCATAACAAATGTGTGATAACTGACATAATTTCTCGCATATCGAAAGAGAATGTGGCGTAGCCGCCCAACACTATTACATGTTTCGGTAGCAAAACGAACACTATTTCACGCAATGCGGTACTTCGACGAATGGCACTAGCAATAATCGCGAACAAACTACAGCAAGCAAAGATTATCCTGCCCTTTTCCAGCACTACTCAAGAAAATGCTGATCCCAGTTGCAGGACTAGAAGGGTTCATGGGCCCTTCATTAGTTCATTGACGCTTTCTCGGTATCATGAAGATAATATATCCAAGTTCTCATTTATTGCTTCTTTACCTAATTTGTTACCCCCTCCTTTGCTTTATTCTTCGTGCGTTGACCATATCGATTGTCTTTTATTCGTCTCAAGTAAAGCGCTCGTACAGTACTGTCTTCGGAATTTGAAGAGTACTGAATTGAATGCCACTCAAGCTCAGAAGTTCATCTTTTTGCTTTGGTTCATCCAAATTTTCGGCACTTATGTAAATAAGATTTGAAGTAAATTTTATTTTATTTGAAGTCTGCGTAAGAAAGTGCAATCAGACTTTGAGAGGTTGCATGGAATAATTGCAAATAGAGGAGTCATGGATATGGTTGTGCTTTTTAAATTATTCATATGGTGTCAGGTACAGTCGGGCTGTCTATAAAGCTAAATAAAGTTAAAAATTGTGTGCCAATTTTTTTACATTTCTTA
This sequence comes from Dermacentor andersoni, assembly GCF_023375885.2. Classification (NCBI taxonomy): domain Eukaryota; kingdom Metazoa; phylum Arthropoda; class Arachnida; order Ixodida; family Ixodidae; genus Dermacentor; species Dermacentor andersoni. Next base: position 105,231,875 of record NC_092819.1, read on the forward strand.
ACATAAATAAGTTAATTTTTTCAAAACTCTTGGTCACAGAGCTCCCGAACTTTGCAAAATGAACAATGCCACATTATACATTGAGTTATAGAACAATATGGGTACCTAAAGATCAAGGGCAATATTTTTCCTTGAATGGCTCGCCTACTTCTGTGACAAGCTTTATATGTGTTGACTTACATGCTATTAGCGTCCACATAATCATTCTACTTCCTAAGTTGTACTAGCCCCTAATTAATATGTTGACAATATTTAGTCATGTACACCGTAGAGCTTTTCTTCAAGTTCAAGAGTGTCGTGAAATCTCGTTCTCGGAAAAATAGAAATAAAATGGTGTCCAACTGTTCGATTTACCGAGACATCGCAAGAGTAGTCTTTGTTTTACTGTACAGCATCTTTCTCTTTTTCAGCGCTCCTGCCTTTGCTACTTTACCATTGTGTTAGATATCATGTCTTTTTTTTTACCTGCCGCGAGTAAATCGATAACATGCCCATGGAAACATACATAGTCCTACGTATGACCCCTAGGTGCTTTAGCAGGCTTGCACTGCAGCGCTTACCATAAGAGTTGCGTTTTTTATCTAACTCCTTTCGTTCTCCTCATTAAAATACTGAAAAAGGGGCGAAATAGGTTCTTGACAGACACAAGGTGCTTCCTGAAGAGAGCGCTCGGCCATCAAGAAAAAAGAGCGCACAAGAGCGAAAGAGATTTCCCTGCTGACTTTAGGATCCACTACATCGAAATAAAGAGTCTTTACACCACAGCCAAAACTTCAGTCGAGTACAAATGCATTCTTGTGATGAAAGCTTCATTCGAAATCTGTACTCAGGGACAGGGCTTGACCACTTTCCTGTCGATGCGACAACAATGACTTAGATAGCTGTTTTAGAAGTCGGGCATACCGGGTAATAAATAGCTTTCGGAAGGCGAAAGGCATGCGTTATAAGACGAACGTAAAAATAAGAAAATCGATATTTTTTACCAAAGACTCACCCCACCTAAAACCAATCCTGAAACCGCCACCTGTTCGAAGTTCCATGAAACAGGGCAGGGTAAACGAAGACATCGAAAGAGGAAAAGGACAAGCGCTGTCTCGTAACAGATATGTTATCCACCAACACACAAACATATACGCAAACACACACACACACAGTGACACAGTGCGCTGCTATTAGGAATAAGTTCCGAGTTACTCGATCGATAATGGTTGTGCTGTTCGTAGATAACCATCAGCGTATTTTATGTACACTGCAGGACGAAGGCCTCTCCCTGCGAACTCTAATTACCCCTGTCCTGCACCAACAGATTCCAACTAGCTCCCACAAATTTCGTAATTTCATCGCTCCACCCAGCCTTCTGCCGTCCTCGACTGCGCTTCCCTTCTCTTGGTACCCATTCCGTAACCATACCGGTCCAACGGTTATCTAACCTATTTACCCCTAAACTTACGCAGAAATGCAGCGGCATCCTATAGGGAACACCCACCCAACAACGACCTCCCTCATACAATGTCGCATTTGGATCAACTGAAATCGAACGTACTTTGTCACTGAGTTAGGAAGTGGGCCGAAATTGTGCGTGTGTCGCGGATCCGAGGTCGTATTCTCAACTTAACTTCTCGGCGTTGACGGCGTTGCTCGCACATTTCGAAAACGTTTTGTCAGGCACCGCACTTCATTCGACAAGACCTGCCGCTTGCACAACTACAAGTTCTCCATCGGACAGGAGGACGAAGGGCCGACGCAGGGGCGCTCACATAACGCTGTCCGACGACAGCTAGGAGCACGAGGGCGCATCGCAATGGCTTGCCGCGGCAGGGGGACGTGAGCAGAACGTCGCCTGAAGGGGCGTGGCTTCGCTCTCGGTGCAGCTTCCCAGTTTTGGTTGCGAGCGCTCTAATGGCTGAAATTCTTCGGGCCACAGTTTCGCAGGTAATGGCATTTTTCTAGATCCAAAAGTGGATATGACTTCCACAAAGAGCTGGATTCAATTTCATATTAAGATGGGCCTGCTCAAAGTAAACGCTTGAAAGTTAATTACTGGATCTTTTTTTACAAATAGCCACTATTTATCCCGTACCAGCTGTCAACCCTTGGCCACCACCAATGGCGGCATGTCTCTGAAAGAAGAGTCTTTCTGCATATTTCTATGCAGAAACACCTGGTATAGTAAATGGGTATAACACGCAGACACTTAAAGAAAGAACGGTGACAAGGAAAAAGTCAAACAGCCAGGTGACTGTCACGGTGCGGCATTATTCGATTCTGCAAAGTACCCATCAAAGGGCGCCGAAAGGTTGTGGAAATAGAGACCGGCGAGCAAGACCGTTATTGCCGGCCACTCGGGCAAGCGGGCGCAAGAAGTCGAAGGCAGGTTTAGAAATTATTGTCTTTTAGTCGTCGGCGCGACCGGGACGCCCCGCCAGCTTTTCGTAGGAACTCCTGTGTATTCTCTACCCGCGCGTGCATTGAGAAGCTTGCTAAGAAGGCGGGGTTGCAAATAGTCTGAAATATTTGGTGTGTCTGTGCAATGCTGTGTCCACGAAGTGCCGACAGTGTATGTGGTGCCTCTGTGTAATCCCGTGTCCACAAATAGCTAACAGTGTATGCTAGGGTGCCTCGATCCGCGCTACTCCGTACAGGGTGGTGACACGACCGGCAGCGCCGCCATATTGTGTCGGAGCAGGCAGCGGCGCGCTATGGCCGACACCGCAAATTTAGGATCGGGGTTTGCTGATTCTAATAAAGTTAGTTTCTTTTGCGGTTTTACACGTGTGTGTATCAGTATATTTACATCTCACCACAAAAGCAGAGGTGAATTGAACGTTTGCAATAAAGCAAGTGCTAGAGTAAGCTTCGAGAATCGAAGACCGCGAATTGTTTTCGGTGCGACTTCGCTTATTTTACGAAATGTTTCGAAATCAAGTTCGCGCTTGTGGCCCAAACCGAACGTTTATGGAGCTACCATTCAACATACAGGTGCAGAAGGACGTAATCACCGCAAGACGCTTTCAACTACGTTGTAGATCAGAGAAGTCGTGAATTGCAAGATCAGCAAACAAGACAAAAAAAAGACACAGCAGCGTTAGCGATAACTGATTTATTTCTTTTTGTGGAGGGAGACATCGCGCGTGCGAAATGTGCCAACGCAAAAGAGCATGTGCGCTATAAATACAAGGGGTGGTGTACTTTCTTACACACTAACAAATTAATATCAATGCAGCCATCTAGAATAATTCTTGGGTCTCTTAAACAGACTCAGGCGCTCGGCTTGTGATTACTTCCTGCGCGAACGCTAAGCAGTGCAGAATATTTTGCTCGAAAGCACACTTAAATTCTGTTATGACACTCCAAAATGAACAAGAGCAACACTGACATATATTTCAAAAAGAAAGGAAAGGTTTATTACCAATGCATAACTGCACAAAACCACAAGAAAACAGCTAGAGAATATATAAAATGACATCCTATATACAGCTCACCAAAGCTTTCATCTGCCTGAAGCCTCATCAGCCACATGCATACAAACGTTGGGTGCACAGACTCAACAGGAGTAAGTTTATGTGCTGCTTAAGAGATTAAATAATTTCAGTTCAAGTTAACACCTGCAGATGTCTTGCTGCCATACCCATCCTCCTCATTGCTATTTGGTTGGCTCAGCCAGTGCAAATAAATGCGGAGCCGCAACGTCACAAAACTCTCCAGGAGCTTTTTCATGACATTTGTATGTTCAGCGCACACAACCGATGGTGATGAAACATTGTGCTCAAGCAGGCTTCTTAGTGCCTTGATTAGCTGTGTTAGACGGCAAATGTTTTTTTCTTCGGAAAATTTTTTGAACACAGCTTCACATGAAGACACAAAGTTTAACACAACATAGCTTACGTATACAAGGTTCTGGCTATCTTTCATGTATTCTTTCATGCTAACAAGAGCATGCTCCTCGGAAATGTCATCAGTTGTGAGGATTTCCACACGCGAACGGCAAGCCTTTGGTGTCTTTACAAAATGACGAACCAAAAAGCCTGACAAGTGGGCCACGATGCCGCTTTCAGCTTCACTCAAAGGTTCTATTTCACCAATGTCATGGCTCGCTACTGAGTCTGCTATTTCGCTTTGTACCTCTTTGATTTCTTTAGCAAAGAAGTCTACCAAGTAGCTGCTATCGTCAATTTCATAGCTTGAATTATGTGAAACCATCAGAAACTGGCTGCCCGACACTATTTTTAGAGCATTTTTCAAGTTGCATGCACTTGGCAGAGGTGAAACCATTCTTACGAGTGAAAATAAGTTTTCTAGGCAGTCCTGTGTCAACCTTCCTGTCAAAAAAAACTTGTAGCCACATTCAAGCACTAGGACAGAGTGTAGTTTCAGCACCACTGTTGTTGCCATTATTAAGCCTGCTTGACATGGCTTCCACGCTTTCTTGACCCCAATTCCCAAACCTTCCATTACTCTTACTGTGAGTCGAAGTGTTTCAATGGCTTCTTCATATTTACTCTTATTTGTAAAACTTAAACCGACAACTGGGTGGCGAGATGTCATCAGAGTGTACCATTTAAATATGAGCTCGAAAAACCAGGCAGTAGTTTCTGCTTCCAATGGTAGCTTTCCAGTCTTGATAAAATATCTTATGGCTGATGGGGCTTCTCGGAAAAACTGCACTGCGATTAATACTTTCATTTTTGTGAAATGTCCATTTGACAGATGCGTACTATTCAGATTTGGAACCACTCGCAGCTGTTCTGTGTCCAACTTCAAAACAGTTTCTAAATGATCTTTGGTGACCTCACTACTGGGCAAAGAGAATTCTGAAATTATTTGTTCTCTCAGATGCATAACATTTTTGCGCACAATGTGGCCTCCGATGTTCTTAAAAACATGGGATGGGTCTGGCATAAAAATCAGTGACTTGCTGCTGTTCTGCGGATGAGGCATACTGCATACTGTGACAGAATGACGAGATGACAAGTTCAGACTCCTCCACATTGCACGATTAGAGCTGCCCATATCACAAGTGACACAAAGCACACGCAAGGAAATGTCCGCACAAAGCTTCAGTAAATGTAGAACAAAGTATTTAAGCTTGTCTCCATTGACAAATGAGCCAGTATAATGGTATGCAATCACCTGCTTCCAATGCGAATTGATGCCACCAACCATAAAAACGAGTGCATGGTTGGCAGGCTGATCACATTCAGGGAGGGTTATCTTGCCAAGGAAGGAGTCACAGCCGCGGTCAAGCTCCACACCTTTTCTAATTTCCATCTCATCCATGAAAAGAACGCAGTCCTTTTCAATGTCGGCCATTGCTGAGAGTTTGGTCTCCATGACACTAAGGATTTCAGTGAGGACGCCAGGCTTGAAAGAAAAATGCTGTAGTCGTCTGCACAGCGTTCGTCGTGAAGGTAATGGGTTGCCTTGTTCCAACAGCAAGTCATACCCAGTTGAACTACACGCAAACTTTAGTTGCAGTGCCTTCTTTATGGTCTCACTGTTCCGGGCACAACCTTTCCTGTTTGTTTTATGCAAAGCGTCTTTCTGATCATCATTAAGAAATTTAAGGTTTGCGGTCAATGAAGAAAGGTTCTCCTCCAGCTTCCTCGCTTTCTTTGAACTCGGCTTCAATTTCCTACTCGCCTGCGTCGGGCTTTCTTTCAGTTCGTTGTTTTTTCTTTCAGCGTCTTGAAGTGCTTTACGCAGTTCACTTGCGGATATAAAGGAGATATTTTTTCCAAAGCTGCAGAACTCGTGCATATTTTCTTGGGAGGACCAATCTTCTTCGCTGCTCTCCGTAGAAAACATCTGAGCATCTGGTTCTCTTGTTGAGTGAAGTGGTGATGTGGTTTCATTCCCTTGAATTTTAACACCAGCCAAGGGAAGTCGAGGTGCTGGCTTCTTTCTCTGCGTGGGTGCCGCTGGTGCAAGACCAAAAAACAGACTGTCAAATGTTAGGCGCGGCACGTTAAACTCCATACAAAAAAACGATGGCCTCTGGCGCTATCGCACTTACGCCTGAAGTCGAAGAGTGTAGGCAGAGCGCTTGATTTAAGAAGCCGACGACCATCTTGCCACTTCCCCTCGAACTGGTCGTCATCAAAGTGACGCTAAAAGAAAAAAAAAGTGTTTTTAATGTTTGAGTCATGAGACTGTAGGTGCGGAAGGATTGCACTGAGGATACGAGAGGCAAACTGCAACCCATTTTTATACAGCTGAGGTTGTCAAGTTGCCTAACTTCACGATAAAATTAAAGGCAAGCATGAAGGCCGCTTGAAGCGCGGATCCAATACATAAATAGAAAGCAAGACACTTACCTCGCAAATTCTTGAATTGTCCGTGGCTTTCCAACAGTCGCGTTTCACTTGAATTTCCCACTTTTTTCTGCGTTCCGAGTCACGGGGAAACTGAAGGCACCTATGACCCTTCTCTGTTGCGCTGGTGCACAAATTTACGCAGCAGCCTGGCATCGTAGTTTGCTGGCTATTAAACTGTGACACACGCTTCACTGCACATACCGAACCGTACAAGTCACCCCAGCAAATATGACCGCGGCCTCGTGGAAACTGCAAACACTTCACAACGCGACAACACAAGGTGCGCACACGTGAGTCCGTGTCAACCGCTCCGACACAATATGGCGGCGGCGCGGCGCGGGCCTGGTCGAAAGGTGTCACCCCCCTGTACGGCGGGAGGCGGCGCTTACATCGTGGCACCCTAGTGTATGCTAGGGTGCCTCGATGCGCGCGCGCGCGCTCCGCTGAGGGTGAAGACAACTGCGTCGTCTGCTACGGCGGCTGCCATTGCCATGCCTACTTCAGAGGCGCGGGGCGTGCGCCAACAGGCTTTTTGCACTTGCCGCTGCAAAAGCGCGCTTGTCTTCGCGACCAAAAGACAATACAACTGCGTTTCACGCCTTTTCTAATGAAGTGTCAACAGAACAGGCTTGTAAGGGGCAACTGTCCAAATATTTTAAGATTTGGACGGTCGTTTCTCCTAGCACACGGCGACTCGGGTGTTAGATTGGAAAGAGTTCATAGAGCGCACTAGGAACCTAACTGCAGGATTAAAATAAATTAATAACAGCAATATCATAAGCAGGTAGATTGCATTCAATTACTCAATTGTGTAACTAATTAAGAACGCTCCAGTTGCCTTATTCACATTTATTGTCAACCTAGAATGACGGTTTTTTTGTAGAAGAAAAAAGATTAATGTGCGTTACGTACCTTGTCCTAAGAAATAAAAGCCAGCGCATTCGCCACACGTACACGAACCGAATATCGCAGTACCTGAGCCGCGCATGCATGCATTGTGCACTGAAAACCCCAAATATCTCCAGGCATTTTTATACGCGTGTAGTCGGCCATTCGAACTTGGCGGGACCACTGTATATTGGTCAAATGATGAGGAAAGTTATTAGTCGCAGTGAAAATACATCCGTTTATACTCGAATGGAATCGAAATTTTGAGGTCATTAATAGGTCAAACTAATGAGAGTCGACTGCATTAGTATATTCAACGCGCACTTAAGACAGTGTTTTAAAGACAAAATAACAATCTATTGCCGCGATCAGAGGTTAGTTGAAAACAAACAATCATTAATATTGTTTAAAACCATGAAAGTTGTTTATTTGCCCCGAAAAAAAATATTTCAGGGTACTTTGAAGGCATGTTTGCAGAGATTATCCTTGTCTTCAGAACCTGGAGTCAGTGCAATTTAGGACACTTATTAGGTGTAAAAATAGGAACTCTGCTAATGCTAGCAGCATGAGTGTACTTCAGCGTGGATAGAAGCTTAGGTTAAATTAACTCCCGCACACGTCTTGCTTACGTGACCATTGAGACGAGCTTTCTGAAGGTGTCGGAGGAAGATGCGCAGTCTCAATCTTGCGTACCTGTCGGTCAGCGTTTTCCGTATTTCTTCATCATGGCTTGCGCACAGCTTCAAGCGCGGTCGGTATGCTTGCTTGCAGCAGACCTTTCCTAGGTATGCTGTAAGTGAGCGGACAGGTGACTTCATTGTCACTAGTTTGCCTGTGCACCATGAGTTTATCCCTACAAAGTGCTCCTCGTAGATTTTGAGCATGTGCATCACATCATCACTGGGATAAATTAGGTTGTCACCTTCTGACACATATTCCTTCAGAGCAGTCAGAGAGGCATGTTCGTCACTAGCACATCCCAGTAGGCATCCTTGCATTGCTGGCAGCTGACAGACGGCAAGATTCCTTTCAAAATGAAGCCCCCTATGTAGTGTAGAATGCTGCACTCTGTTGTGGACAGTTCTTCAATGAACAGAATTTCTGAGTCGTTTATCTCATCAGCTTCCACTTCTGTCCTATCTTTCTTTGCCTGGGAGAGAAGGTCTACCAGATATTCGCGGTCATAGAGATCGTAGCTCGTCGTCCGTGGGGTAAATAAAAACTGGCTCACGCTCACAAGCCTCAGAGCGCATTTCATATCATACGCACTGGGCACAGGTTTTCTTAGTCGAACCACCGAAAAGAGGTTCTCCAGACAATCCTGTAAGAGTCTGCTGGTAAGAAAAAAATCGTACCCCTCATTTCCCAGTAACACTTCTTGGAGGTGGATGACAACGGTTGTTGCAATGAGAAGGCCAGCTCGGCATGGTTTCCACAGTGATGTGGACCCCATTTTCGTACTTCTAATGGTCTCCATTGCCGTGTGCAACGTGCCTAGGGCGGCATAATACTTGGCCATACTCCTGCGACTTAAGGCCATTGTTGGGTTGCGAGACGACATTAGAGAATACCATTTGAAAATGAGCTCCAAAAACCATGCAGTGGTTTCAGCTTCTTCTTCAATTACAGATGCTCTTATTAAAAACCGAATAGCAGCTGGTGCTTCGCGGAAAAACTGAACGGCAACACCAACTTTCATTTTCGTGAAATGGCCACTGCTAGTGTGCACCTCGCATAGGTTGGGCGCTACCTTGAGCTCGTGCTCTGCGTCATAGTCGAGCACAGCCTGAACATGCTCGAGTTTGACCTCCGATGATGGCAGGTTGTTCTCCTTTACAGTGGCGTCACTCAACGTAAAAACTGATGAACTTAGTAACTGTCCTCTGAGATTTTTGAGAACGTGTGCAGGGTCAGCCGTGAAAAACAGTTGCTTTCCATCCAAACATGGGTGTGGTATAGAGCACACAGTTGAGGAGTTCCTGTGGCTTGAAAAGCCAAAGTCTCGCCACATCGCTCGATTTGACGCACCCATATCAGATGTCACAACACGAACTCTGAGGGACACCTGGCTGCATAATTGAACAAGCTCAAGGACATAGTGCTTGAGCACAGAGCCCTCTACGTGATGTCCGGTGAATTCATAAGCGATCACCTGTTTCCACCTCTGATTTAAACCGCCTAGCATGAACACTAACGCGTGATTGGCAGGCTCGTCAGGCTTTGGCGGTAGCGTCTTTCCTCCAAGGAGCGCATCTTCAGCACGGTCCAACTCATATCCACTTGAAATCTCCATTTCATCCAAAAAAAGGATGCAATCTTTCTCCACCTCCTCCATGGCCATTGCCTTGCACCGCATGACGTCAATCACCTCGTGAAGTATCCCCGGAAAGAACTTCAAACCTTCGAGCCTGCGAGTCAGTGTCCTGTTTGAGGGAAGGGGATATCCCAGCTTTCTGAGCGTTTCATATCCAGTTGTCCCGCAAGCGAACTTAATTTGAAGGCCTTGCTTGACCGTTTCAGGCGTCCAGGAATTGCCCCGGTTGTTGCTCCTAGACAGAGCACGGAGCTGATCTTCATTCAGGAACTTGACATTTTTTGAAAAATTCCTGATTTCGCTTTCAAGCCTCTGAACTTGATTTTTGAGGCCCTTAATACTGTTTCTGGCGGCAGCATGATGGTCCTGAAGGTCTGTGTATTTACTCGTGATGTCCGCTAGCTGCTTCTTCAGCTCTGCAGAATACGAGGAAGCAGTCTGGGTCCCACTAGGTTCGCCGGCTTGCTCTCTCCTGTCTGCATCCTGAACCTGCTGTGGACACTCAGCAATGACATTGCTGACCTGGAACGAGTCCATTTCGGATGTATCTTCCTGAAGCGGAGGTCTGAATTGAGACTGCTCCGTGGTCTCAGAGAGCGTTATTCCTTCACATGACGAGCTGCTTGCTTCCACGGGGGTCGCATCTGATTTACCATTTGAGAGCGAGATCTCTGAAGCCGCTCTCTCCTTCGGTGCTTTTCGCTCCTTAGGTAAAGCTGCAACATAAAAAAATATGCACTTTAAGATCGGTTTATTCGACCTGGCCAGCTAGTACATTCTTTTCTACAACAAGCAAGATGGGACCAAGGATCACATCTTTTCTACAGTGTACTCTTGAGAACGCACATAAACTGGAGCAAGCATGTTAATGTTGTACGCTAACGTGCACGAACCCAACATTTCCAGAAGGTTAAAAAGGTTTTTTTTTATTTAATGCTATCCACAAGCATGTTCCCGAGACGGCTTGTAAGCAATGCAGGTAACAATAGCTATATAATACTTATCCGGACTTTAGAAATAACAACTTACGTTTGAATGTAAAAAGAGTTGGAACTGCATTCGGCTTCAGCTTTTTCCATCCATCTGAACGATGCTGTTCAAAGCTGCTTGGTTCAAAGTGAGCCTGCAAATGAATGTGTAAGGTTGAGGCACATTAGCATTTTTGTTTCACTGTAGATGATATAGACAAAACTAAGTATATCATATAACTGGTATGTCCAAAACTGTGTAGTATAACCAAGTGTGTCATAAATGAAACTTTGTTTTACACTTGCTTGACGGAGAGCATCCGTAGAGCACCCAGAGCAAGATTTTATTTACAGACCCCAAGTATAGATAATTAATATAGCAACGTGCGAACAAAAATTCCAGTCATCATGAAAATGTGCTCGCAGCAAACAATGCAGGTCATAGAGACGAGGGGGTGCATGTGCTCAAGGACAGGGTGCGAAATAAGTGATAGCAGGTACCAAAAAAAGCCTATGCAGAATGCACTGAAAAAGTGAAGCTTTATTTTCGCATGCATTACTAATCGAACAAATTCACTTTTTCTCAGCTGTTATAAAATTTTTAGGACAGTACCACTAATTTTATTTGTAACAAGCACATGAGCACAATTATGCCATGTGTACTATAAGCGGCTTTCCGCGCATCTTATACCGAGCAATGAAATCAATTAGGTGGCATCAGTGATGTGAGCGGCAGTCGGTACACTGTTACGGCTGTTGCTAAACGTTTTAATGCGAGGGCAGCTCTCGCATTCCTTGGCTCGTTGTGCGAAAAGCCCGCCGTTGCCGTGGCAGCAGCACCTCCCCCCCCCCCCCGTATCTAACCCGGGGGGCGGGGGGGGGGGGGGTTATGACGAGTGTATTGTCACCGCGGGGGTGACAATGCACAAGTTTAAACCTGTCGGCGTGGTGAAGGAATGTAGAAGAACTTCTTGCTGGGCGAGTTGGTGCATAGCTTTCTTGGGATCGAGCATAGCTTTCTTGGGAAGGAAGGAGCGAGCAGACAGCGGAATATTTCTGCAGCTACCGAGTGCATTAAAAGGAAAATCCCGCGGTCAACATCAGCTGGCCTTCAGTTTTCGGAGAGCGAGGTTGCGGTGCTATGCCGTCTTCACCGTCTGAGGTTCAATCACTCGCGTCCACATCACCACTCGACACAGCAAAGCGTGGCCGTAGGCGGCAGGGCATGGTGAGAACTCCGCAAATAAAACCCAGCTGAGAGATCGCAATATGACCGATTTGTCGTCTCGCTTTGTCGCGACCTCATAATAAGCAACTTTCGGAGCCTCGCAAAAATTACATAGCCGCACTACACATTGCAGTAGCATTTCGCCGCAGCCCTACACTCAGCAACAAGTAACGCTCTCGCCTTTACACAACATAATGATTGCTTAGGAGCCCACATAATCGAAATAGACTGCACTTTTCCTTTATTTTACTACGAAGGGGAATTGTGTGCGCCATTGTGAAGAGATTTCATGTTCATTGTTTCAAGTTCATTGTTCAAATGCAGTCAGTGAGTCAGAAGAGCAGGTGCACCAAAAAAGGCCTCAAGCTTTTTTTCAGCGAGAAAGTCTCATTCGAAGGAAAATACTCGAACAACGCCTCCTTTTTTTTTTCTTTGTTCAGTCTCTCTCGTCAAGAGAACGCGGGCATTTTTGTTTTCTTAAAAGGTGCGGAACTTTCCGGGCAGCGATACTCGTTCTGTGAGCAATCTAATTTGCTCCCAACATTTGCCACACAATCCCTGTGCACGAAGTTGCTAATCCTCAGCGGCACTTAATTTCAGAGCGATCATATTTACATGTCCCTGTTCAGACCTTCCACACGTTCTCTCAATAAAAATGAATCGCGTACCTCAACGGCACGCACATGCGAATCCTTTGGCATACGAAGGAAAGTTTTACTCACGCTGCACATGCACGATGTGTTTGTCGGTTGCCACTTGTCGCGCTTGGTCTTTACTGTCCAAAGCAGCCTTCTCTTGGGGTCCCTCGGGAACTGAAACATTCTCCATCCCTTTCTTGAGTGGTTGGTGCACTGCGGCACACAACAACCCGGCATTTTTCGATGTGCGCCACCGGTCAGCAACAAGAGAAAAGGCGACAGAGCGAACGCACGTGTTACGGCCGCCGCGCCGCCGCGAGAAAGGGCATGAAAATGGCCGCAGGTGGACTGTCCCGGCCGAGGAGGCGGCACTCGCCCTCCCAAAGGGTGACCTCACCCTAGAGAGGGCGCGCGCGCATCGAGGCACCCTAGTGTATGCCTGCCGACAGCGCCGTATGGCCAGCCGTGGTCGTTTCCGCTGTGCTTGCGAACGAAAAATATACGCCCGCCACAGACTCAAATGTGTGCGTGCGTGGTGCAATACGAGCGCACGACCTCTAACTGCAGGGTGGAATCACGTGTTCCCTCGCCTCTGATTAAAACTAGCGCGGCCAAGACTTTGGGAGGCGCCGGGATCCAATTGGGTGAACTTGATTGGATCCTCACCGATATCTGCCGTTCCCCAACACAGGGAACTAGGGAAAGAAGTTATTAAAACGCAGGTTTTAGAGCAAGCTAAGCACTCTAGAAGCTGAACCTACAATCTTCTGAAAAGCGTTTGCTCACGAGAACTCCCCATAGCTTATGCCAGCCGAAAGCTACTTTGCCGGGGGAGGCCACCTAGAGGACAATGGAGCGCGAGTGTCTGGCGTTGGTCTGGGGAGTCCAAAAATTATCCGTGTACTTGTATGGCGTTCATATTTTTTTTTCGTCCAAACCGACCACTAACCACTCAGCTACATCCGACAGACGAAACAACTGAACGTTTGGGTGCTTCGATGGAGTTTACTACTCCAGGAGTATCAGTTGACGGTCACCCACATAAAGGGAAGCGAGAATGTGGGAGCCGAATACTTGAGCCTAATATAGGGTTATTTTGCAGTTGGAGATCTTTGTGTTGCATACATAGGCGTGTAATTTTCAGTTCGATTAACTTTCTTTTTGGCATAGCACACATTGTATATTGTGTGTATAGGGTTTTGTACACATGGAGCGGTGTTTCTTAGTTTTTCACAAAAATGTCTCTCGTGAAAGCAAATGTTATTTTATATTATTCTGATAGTGGGGGGCAGTTGTCAAGGTGTGGCATTATACGATTCGGCGGAAGCACCAATCAACGGGCGCCAAAGGGTCGTGGAATAGAGACCGCTGAGCAAGAGGGCTATTGCCGGCGACTCGGGCAAGCGGCCTAAAGAAGTCGAAGGCAGGTTTAGAGATTATTGCCTTTTTGTCGTTGGCGTGACTGTGACGCCCCGACAGTTTTTGTAGGAACCCCTGTGTATTCTCTGCCCCACGCGTGCATTGAAAAGCTTACTAATGAGGCGGGGGTGCGAATAGTTTGTGGTGTGTCTATGCGATCCTGTGTCCACGAAATGCTGACAGTGTATGTGGTGCCGCCGTGGAATCCGGTGTCCACGAATTGCTGACAGTGTAAGTGTGCCGACAGCGTCGTATGGCCGGCCGCATTCATTCCTCCTGTGTTTGTGAAGAACTATAGAGGCCCGCCACGGGACTCAAGGGTGTGCGTGTGTGGTGCAACACGAGTACGCGACCTCTAAATACAGGGGGGGGGGGGGGAATCACCCGTTCTCTCGCCACTAATTAAAAGGGGCGCGGCCAAGGCCTTGAGAGGAGCCGGGATCCAATTGGATGAACTTAATTGGATCGTCACCAATATCATCAAGTTATTCAAACGCAGGTCCGAGCTAAGCCTACAATCTCTTGAGCTGAGGCTACAATCTGCTGAAAAGCGTCAAGGAGCTAGTTCCGTCCAGTATCACCTGGGCCGCCTAGCCGAGTTGATAGTTGACGTAAGAGACGACAAACCAACGCTTGCAACGAAGCTCATGGTAGTTCCCTTAAAGTAGCTCAACCTGCTCGAGGGAACACGTCAGACCTTGACTGCCGGGAAACCCAGCCCAGAAATTGCATCCACCGCAACGAGATCGGCTTGCCAGCGTTCTTCGGGAAAGCTATGCCGCCGACTCCACACTTTATGGGCGTGCTGCTGCCGCTGCCCGGCCACACGTGTGCCATCATTTGTTTTTTGTTTTGTTTTTTACTCTGTTTAGTTGACCACCGCTAAGTGTGTTTGGTGCAGTGTTAATTTTTATATTTACTGTTATACTGTTCGTTCTATTTCTTTTGCCTTCATAATTGATCAAGATTAAGTGCATATGTCTTAGTGTTCTTGTGGTTTTTGTGTTTCTATTAATGTTTTTGTCATTGTGAGTCGATAAGTTTTTTTTTTTTTTTTTTGTCTTTCTCCCGACTCTGACGCTGTGTTCGCTTGAGTACACAAAGACCAACCGGCTTTTATACCCCGTCGACGACTTCGCGCCGACGGCGAACGGATGAAAAGCCGTGACAGTGACATAAATGCACTGAAACCGCTAAGCCCACAAACCACATACAAAATAAATTTGGACATACGGCCATTTCACATAAATTTAGAAGAGATAACACAGAATTCATTGGAACTGAAAGTCAGTCAATTCGTATACACGAAATGCAAGTCACAACCGATGTCATATAAGGCACTAGAACCTGAAATCAGCTGCTATACACTGAATATAGAAAACACCAAATGAGGTCATGGTGATTCAGAAAGGCACAGGCACAGAAAGGAATATGAAGGCTATATGCTCACGCATTTCTGTCGAGTAAAAAAGTTGATCGACTGTTTAGTTTTATAAGGACAGCTTTGCACGTGTGTACGATTTCCTTGAAGCAAAGCTTTCTTTTCCTCTTCTTCCCACTAATCGGGTGCAATCTTTCCGAGTAGACACCAACTTGGTCCACTATGTGTATGGCAAGGCGTGTGTGCCCAAATCGGCAACTTTGACCACTGGGCATGTGCCCATAAGCAAGCTGTATGTGTCACCCGCCGTGGTTGCTCAGTGGCTATGGTGTTAGGCTGCTGAGCACGAGGTCGCGGGATCGAATCCCGGCCACGGCGGCCGCATTTCGATGGGGGCGAAATGCGAAAACACCCGTGTACTTAGATTTAGGTGCACGTTAAAGAACCCCAGGTGGTCGAAATTCCCGGAGTCCTCCACTACGGCGTGCCTCATAATCAGAAAGTGGTTTTGGCACGTAAAACCTCATAATTAAATTTAAGCTGTATGTATATCTCTTGACTTGTTAACATCCCTGCCTTTATATATATATATATATATATATATATATATATATATTCGCATATCTATCATACTTCATTGTGCATACACATGTCATCAAGATTCTTCTGCCGCCACGCGTAGATCGGCTCCGTCTTCCTCATAAACAGCTTGCACAGCCGATATACAGACGACGAAGTATTGCTCCTGTCATCCTCTCCACCACTGCTACACGAGTAACTCGGGCAAGCCTCGCGACATTTATTTTCCAACATTGCGTTTGATCTGTTCTCCATTTTCTTGTAACTGGAACAGCAGTTATTATGCAATGCTTAAAACGTAAATCTTATTTCATGAAAAAAACGAATGTCCTTTCTCATTAATAAAATGCATTTAAGTGACGTAAACTCTTTTATAGGATTTATGGCATACATAGAGGCTGACGGAACTCACTCACCAAGTGTAGCATCGATGATGTATGGTATGACTCCTCCAGGCCACAGAATCCTTAAGCTATACGTTGCAGTCCGCTGCACAGATTCAATAGTTCCATGCGTTCCCATGACCTCGAACAGCAAATTTATCTCCGGTGTCGAGGATCTCAACATAAACGTTTAAATCAGCAAATTTCTCAGCAAAACAAATTTAGTACCTATGTAGCAATACGTAAGTAGACCAAGTTAGTATACAGAAACGCTATAAAGCATATACCACCATCTCATTTGTATAGCGACTCACTTTTTTTTTCTTTTACATCGAACGTGTCTATTGCTAGGATCTCGGAATTTTTTTTTCTGGCGTTGCGTTGACTGAGAACTATCATCATCAGTAGCCCATACCCCAATTGCAATGGCTCATAGCCCCTTTTTAACTGGTTAAACTGGTTAACTGGCTAAACTGGTTTAACTGGCTAAACTGGTTAACCTCCCTGCCTTCCTTCTCCACTTTTTCCTTCCTTCCTTCCTCATAGCCCCTTAAGGCAGACTACGAGCACTCAACAAAATGAAGCCAACAGCGTATATGTTCTTTGCAATCACGCATACAACATACAGAACAGCTTATGGTTTTAAAATGGACATGGTCAAAACAACCATCAAAATCACATAATTGATACGGTACTCCTGCACCTACGTGCAATGCGAAGCACGTGTCCGTATACATTTCCCGGCAAAAATTACCGTTGCGATGGCTGCCGCATCGACGGCAGCTCGTTTGTACCATGCGAAACAGGGAGTGACGTAACCACACCTTCATTCATAAAAGAAGAACCCGCCAAGCAAGTGATTTGTGTTGTAACAGTGCTATGGGAAGGCGACGTGTCGTGAAGACTCCTCAAGACCAGCGGCCATATGAGGCACGGCGAATTTCTCTTCTCTCTGGTCCACTTTTTGTGGCTGCATGAAGTAGCGCCGCAAGCCAAGTCGCAGGCCGTCAAAACGTCTTCGGCTAATGATTAGGTAAGGTCGCCAAGTGAATTCTTTCAGCCTATGTCGCAATTGGTAATCCTTGTACATGTCGCTTACAGCTTCGCTGTTCAACTACCTTCACAGCGTGGATTGGAAAGCATTAGTTGTGTAAAATATGTTCATGTGTATTTTATGTCGCACCATGAATTAAACTAGGAGCAGCCAAGCTGTTGAAGGAATATTTAACGCACGTGAAATAATCAAGAAGAACGTTCTGGTACAGCTGCTTATTAATTGTCCTAAGAAAAAGGCTCACGCCAGTCTCGTGGTGCCCTTCCATGACGATGTCTCCTTCAATGTCCCCAGGTTGCATCGCACGAACCCCTGCATGAAAAAAGCGTGTGAATAAAAAATCGTGTTATGGCAACATAATTTCTATAATTTAAAACAAATCTTTCGCGATTAGCAAGCAACTTTTCATACGAGAAAAAAATCTATTTTGCTCGGACAAATAAGTTTTTTTGGCGAAGACAGGTGCATCCTTTGCCTGCGCAAGTAAAAGTTACATCGTTAACTGCCTCGCATATCGACCGACTTCTTTGAGAAGCTTCCATATACAGCGTTTTAGACCATTATTCAGGTAAGCTTCCAGAACATATGTGTGTACTCCTTTCCGGCGCAGCTATATATGAATCGGATCCCGGCGTTTCTTCGTCTCTATTGATAGAAAACCATTCCAGGAACAGAAACGAGACGTGCCTATGTCCATTAGAATTACGCATGCAAGACCTACTCCAGTATGTGTTTCAATAAATTGCGAAACAAGTGTCAAATCCACATGAATGACGATGACGCGCGTTCGAACAAAGCGAAGTACGTAGCGTTCACCGCATGCGTTTTCCAGTAACGACTATTGTTGCATGAGCTGCAGTTGCGAGTAGACGGCAACTGATTTCAGTGAGTGACGTCGCTACACTTTCATGTGTAAAAGGAGAACACCCCTACCAATTGATTTTATCTGTGTTGTGATAGCGCTATGGGAAGGTTCTCGTCGTTAGGACTGCCGTAGAGCAGAGTGAATACGACCAGCGGCGTCGGGAACAGGAACATCAATATGCACAAGAGCGTCGTGGTCAGGCTTGGCAGGATGCAGCGGTTACGGCCCAAAGCAAGCCACGCACAATTAGGATGCCTTCTACACTTTACCTTTTAGTTACGTACGTTACATTCAGTTGTATCGCTATCCATAAATTCATGTAATGCATCTCTCCATCGTTCAAGGCTATGCCACATTGGCCTATGGGATCATGTGATACCACAGTTTCGCTGGCACACAACCTTCACATATGGGATTGGATCAGAGTTTTTCCGTTCTAAGCTGGTTAATTCCCATAATGAAAACTGAATAACTCAGTAGCAGTCACGAAATCTTGCATGTGCATCACTGATTAACTAAATTCGCACAGGTGGGAGAATCACCGATTCGGTACGCCGGGTGAACGCGATGTGGCCACGAAGCACCAAACCACCCCATGAGTAACAGGTGTGCTGCATCCTTTGGCAGTGGGTGCGGTCAACCACTTCAATTGGGTGCCGTCAAACCACTTCACGCTGCTTCCCCATCCTGATATGTCCATGTTCTTAAGGGTGGGCTGTGCAACCCGGACGAATGACGAAAGTAAGTACGCAATACGAGCGTGGAATAACAAGTTGTTTATTTTTTCAACCAAGGGACTAAAATATGCAGAAAATGTAAACACGTGTGAAGTGACGCTTACAAGGGTGAAATCGGTGTTAGCCCATCTTACCATTAAAAAAATAAACCAGTGGTTAGTCTGCGATCGTATTGTGTACTTCCTTTCGTCTTTCGTCCGGGTTGGGCTGCCCACCCATAGGAATATGTTCAATCACCAACTCGCCCAGCTTGCCGTGGTAATTCTGATATGTCCGATTGTCTTCGCTCTTTAAATCGACCTTAACTAGACTTAGATTTTCCGCCCATCAGCACCACAACACACGTTTATATTATTGTTAATTGGAATCAATTATTCGTTTAATGCGATAGCAATTATATGCACACTCCAGGTGCATTTCCCTCGTCAGCGTGGCCGTGGTAATCCGTATAAAGTCCAAGTGCGCTAACATCGTGGCCTCGCGCGCTGTACTGTGGGTGCGAGTGGAAGCATGCGAGGGTGACTCGAGGATCATGGCTCGATCTCGCGCGCGCAAGGGAGGAAACCGGTGAGAAAGGGCGGCGCTCCATCTTCCATCCCGCGATAGGCTTCGTGGAGGTTGTTCTACTCCGGCGGTGGCTGCATATGGCATGGCTGCGCGCTGCTGCGCAGGTCCTACCTTGAAATCGATCTGCGAGTGGTAGGAAGTCTAGGGCCAAGGACAGCTGATAGCTTCGTGTGCGCTGTTTTCTAGAAGCTCATTTCGCGTTGAAGCGAGGTACAGCAGGATGTAGAACGTAATCCCACCGCGTTCCCCTGTGCCTAAAGCGTGTGCCGAGCTTCGTGTGCTCGCTATACTATTCGCTCGCTGCTGCTGGCGCCCTTCCTCACGCCAGTGTTCGTGTTTGAGATAAGATGCGTTCATGTTTCCCTGTGCGCAAGTGACACCATGCTTGTTAATTAGTTAGTAAGCGAATATTTGAAGTTTATGCGGCCGATAGAACTACTATCCTAACTTCGTATAACTGTCTACTAATGTGTTATCGCAATCGGCGCCTCGCTTTTTGGGCGTGACTGTGACGTTTTTGAACCTCGCGAGTGCTATACATCAAAGGTTTTAACAAGAGGCCGGCGTTATTAGTGGCTAAGTTTTCATAATGGTTGCTAGTCGGAAAAGAACTTAGAAAGAAACTAAGTTCGATGTAGTGCCATCAGAGTTGAAATAGCGTTAAGTCTGCAGCAGTCTGCAGAAAAAAAGTTGATCGTTGAAACGTGGTTCAACAATGGCATGGCGAGTAGTTCGTGGTTACGTGGCTAGTCCAGACGATGCGCTGTTCTGGTATGATGAACGCCTTTTTGCGAGGCTGAGACCAGCGTAGAAAGCAGAGGCAAGTAATCTGCATGCGAGAGGTCTCAGCGGGGAAAAGGTCTGGCAGAGGGCAGCTCATTCTGGATTTTCAATGCGGAAGTGCTTGTGTTGAAATTACAACCAGAGTCTATGCACCGAAAGCACCCTCTTTGTAAATATATAGGATATCGATGCTAACGTTAGCCAAGCTGTTAAAGAAAACAAAGACTAAAGGATTACATTGGAAGATGCGATGTTAAGACCTACGACATTCGGTCGTCGGACCTCTCAAAAGCGAAGACCGCAGGTCTTGTAATCGTAACTTGCATCGAAATATTTTAATCTTTCTTTTTCTTTGATGACCTTGGCTAATATTAGCTGGGAAACACGGTATAGCGTGCACTTGTCTCCCAAATTTTTGAACCGTTCGTCTAAAGCTACGCTTGGGCAGAAGGTCCGCCAGAACGACGGTGTGCAGTGTAAACGCGATAAGCAGTACCGCAATGCCACGAAACTACCTTTGAGTGGCTCAAAGATAGCTCATAACAAAAAGGAGAAGGATTTCCCAATTATTTCTGTTACCATGAGGAAGACACTTCAAAGTACCATACAGCACACGATGACGGTTGACTGTGGTCGCTCGTTATTCTCGATTGGATCTCAAATGAAATTCAGCGGACATGTGACCACCCGCCGCGGTGGCTTTCTGCGTGTGAAGTTCCAACGCATGCCACCTCGCGCTCATGGTGGTTGCATTCAAATTGAAGTAGAACGCAATCCCACCGTGTTCCCTAGTGCCTAAAGCGTGTACCCAGCTTCGGGTGCTTTCTTTAATGTGCCGCGTTGCTCATATCCCGCGTACCTGTCGACGATAAACCGGCTGATGTGCGCAAGGTCGTTGAGAGCGTTAATAAATTAAATAGCTCTCCGAAAGCTGCTATTCTAATATGCGTGCTAGAGGCCACAATTGAGCTATACCATACCGCATTCCCGGAATATTACGCAAAGCACGTTGCTTTTATTGCCAGAGGGGGCGTGCAAAACTTCGTAAAAAATAATTTTTGTCGTAAATTCTGAAAAACTTTCAGTGCGCAACAAACATACACTTAACCCATTGCATCAAAGACGCTGAGAGAGTTAATACAACTATCAAAAAGCGAGGAAAGTCGACTGTATTACTGCACCACAGTTTTACCTGCGTGTATCTCGGAACGGGGCACTTCAGGAGCGGGAGCAGATTCTGCCTTCCATGCCGTCGTAGCCAGTAGCATCAGAGTAACGTTTTTCACCGCTGACATACTCATGATGCTGGCCCTCTTCCGATTAGGTTGTTCTACGCGGCCAAGCAAGAAGGTCACGGAAAGGCACTTTGTTGCAGAGACAGATATATGATATTCACGAAGCAATTTCACTTATCATGAGCGAACAGAGCTTCTGCGACGCTCACCCCCCACCTGGCCAACATCAGCAATGCCTGCAGCTGTATCAGCGAGTAGTCTAAAATATCTCGTAGGCCAGCGAGGTGAAAATCTGACGCATCCGGTAGAGAGCGTGTTGCAGGGGCTGCGAGTGCTTCCCGCACATTTGGAAAATTGCCGCGTCAGTCATGAGCGCTATTGATTGCGAGCATTGGTTTCCTGTAGCAGACTTCCTGTGGAAATATTTCGAGGGCAGATTTTGCTGTGAGCAATATTCCTGTAAACAATATAATTGGCCACATTTGCGCCACACCATTTCATAAACCGCTTGGTGGGAATGGAATGGAATGGAAAACTTTATTGGTTTTTTAACATATTAGCGAGTTGAGGACGAAGTCTTCATTCTTGAAAACTGTGGGTCCTCTTCAGCCTTGGGTGGTCCCCTAGTCCAGGGCACCACTGAGTCGGGCCACCTCGCTTGCGTGTGCTATGAGGGCCCTTTGGACCCCTAGCTCGCAGCTGGTGAGCCGGCTCTCCCATTGCTCCGCACTTGGTGTTGTATGTTTGTGGAATGTCTTGTTTCTCTCGCATTCCCATGTGATGTGATATAGTGTTGGCCTTGCTCCGCACCACGGGCATACGCCGCAATATTGTGTGGGGAACATCCTGCTTAGTACGTAAAGATTTGGAAAGGAACCCGTCTGCAGTCTACGCCATTCTGCGGCTTCCTCCTTCGTCAACGCTTTGTGTGGTGGGGGGTATTGGAATCTTCGCCCCCTATATAGGTTTAGCAGCTCTGAATAACTGTCCCCGCAAGTAATCTGAGGCTCTCCCGGGGGGACTGAGGTGCCCGCTCGGATGGTGAAGCCTCGAGCTAAGCTGTCCGCCCCTTCATTGCCCTGAATCCCTGCGTGGCTTGGTATCCAGATTATGTTGTGTGTAGGTTGTCCTTCATAGAGCGGTGCTCTACTAAGGATCTTGAGTGCCGTGCTGCTTATTCTACCCCTGATATAGTTTCGGCACGCCTCTTGTGGGAAAAATATCCGCCAAGCGTGAAGAAGAGGGAGAGCGCGTTCGACCGGGAATCCCAGTCACATTGTAGCGGCTGCTTGGCGCGACTAAAACAAAAAGATGACGCTTTATTTCACCCGTGGTTTTTCGGATGCCGTTCGCGATGGTGAGGTTATATTTCAAATACTCTGTAAGTGTTTCCCCACTAATGATAAAAGAATTATTATAATTCTTGTGATATTATATTCTCGCCATCAATTCTTGCGTACTAAGTGTACATTGTTCACGTCTAGCGTTTCCGCTGCGAGCGAAAAAGCAATATCGTGCTCGGTCGACCGCGAAATCGGCGCTCCGGTGCAAGCGCTTGGCATGCCGTTGTAAGGCCCATGTGTTCCTGCATCCGAGCTGGCCGGAGCTGCATCCGGCTGCCATTCACCTCCCGCATTTCCGCTCACTTCAACCTGTGTAACTGACTTTCTGCGTTGTCGTCGAGTGGTGAAATCCCAACTGGCTCACTACATTCGATGGTGTCTCTTTCTCACGCTTTCTCTGTCTTTTCAACGAAAAACATCCGTTCTGTTAGCCCGCTTTATAGACTAACATCCATGCCACTCAGCCAAACACGAGACCAAGTACTATCACTTGCTTATAGCGAAGGCATTTCGGACTACACCTCACTTAGGCATCTCGAAGTAAATAAGCAGCTTGAAGTAGAGCGCCACTTATAATATTCTCGTCTTCACGAGGAAATTGCTTTCACTGAGCGACATAGCGAAACAACAATGCTGCCGCTAATAGTAGCAAGTATTAGAGTCAACTTTCACATTATGTCTTAATTGATTCTGCGGATGGTGGTTAAGCATGTCCACTCTGTTCGTTTTTATACAATTTGCAAGAAAATATATAGAAATTCAGAGACGGCTGGTAGGCCCCGGGTGTTTTTGTCACTGTTGTGGCAGTTCACCACGCAACAACACCGGGCACCTTCGCTATCCGACCGCTTAACACTCTCGAAAGAGCTGCGACGAGAGGAGCAACTTCGCATACATCACGAGAATCGCGTGTGTGTCACTGCGCCGGTGACCTGATACGTGGAGACGCTGCTCTCCACCAGGGAAAGGAATGGCGCTGGCGTTTGTCCGCAAACTTGATGTTGGGAGCCCCCTAAGGTTTTGGTCGACGTCGTAAGTTTTATCACAACAGCAGCAGCCGCATTACGAAGGCGACGAAAAGCGAAAACTCTCATGCACTTTGATTAACGTAACGCGCTAAAGAACCCCAGGTTGTCAAAATTATTTTCGAGTCCCCCACTACGTTGAGCCTGATAATAAGATTGTGGCTTTTGCACGTAAAACATCATACTATAATTCAAGTTTAACAATTCTACCCAGATTCGATGCACCGTCTGAGGCAATGGCAGCACTCCAATTCGTGTCGCTGTGTGTTCTGTGTGCTACGTAGACAAAGACAAGTGGTGCAGGCAACGTAACGTGTGACGTCAACTCACCCCTCTCCTACTGCAATACGCGCTGAAGAACTAAGACATTCTTCCTATACATCAGCGCCAATTACCATCAGTCAACGCAAACAGCACATAAAGCTTAGCTTGCATCATCATCATCATCATCATCATCATCATCAGCCTGGTTAAGCCCACTGCAGAGCAACGGCCTCTCCCATTCTTCTCCAACTACCCCGGTCATGTCCTAATTGTGGCCATGTTGTCCCTGCAAACTTCTTAATCTCATCCACCCACCTTTGTGCCGCCCCCTGCTACGCTTTCCTTCCCTTGGAATCCAGTCCGTAACCTTCAATGACCATCGATTATCTTCCCTCCTCATTACATGTCCTGCACATGCCCATTTCTTTTTCTCGATTTCAACTAAGATGTCATTACCCGCGCTTGTTCCCTGACCCAATCTGCACTTTTCTTATCCCTTAACGTTACACCCATCATTTTTCTTTCCATAGCTCGTTGCGTCGTCCTCAATTTAAGTGGAACCCTTTTCGTAAGCTCCACATTTCGGCCCCGTGCTTGAGTACTGGTAAGACACAGCTGTTATACACTTTCCTCTTGAGGGATAATGGCAACCTGCTGTTCATGATCTGAGAATGCCTGCCAGACGCACCCCAGCCCATTCTTATTATTCTGATTATTACAGTCTCATGATCCGGATCCGCGGTCACTACCTGCCCTAAGTAGATGTATTCCCCTTACCACTTCCAGTGCCTCGCTACCTATCGTAAACTGCTGTTCTCTTCCGAGACTGTTAAACATTACTTTAGTTTTCTGCAGATTAATTCTTAGACCCACCTTTCAGCTTTGCCTCTCCAGGTCAGTGAGCATGCATTGCAATTAGTCCTCTGAGTTACTAAGCAAAGCAATATCATCAGCGAATCGCAAGTTATTAAGGTATTCTCCATTAACTCGTATCCCCATTTCTTTCCAATCCAAGTCTTTGAATACCTCCTGTAAACAGTCTGTGAAGAGCATTGGAGAGATGGTATCTCCCTGCCTGACGCCTTTCTTTATTGGAGTTTTGTTGCTTTCTTTATGGAGGACTACGGTGGCTGTGGAGCCGCTACAGATATCTTTCAGTATTTTTACATACGGCTCGTCTGCACCCTGATTCCGTCAAGTGCATACCCACTGGTCTCTGCTGCGGCGGATGGAAGGGATGCTTCCAGTGGCAATGTGGGTTCTCGGCCGAACAACAGAATGAACGGGGAATAACCGGCAGTTTCAGGACGCGAATTATTATATGCAATAGTGACATAGGGTAGGGCAAGGTCCCAATTAGTATGGTCGGATGAGACGTACCTTGCAAGCATGTCTGTTAGGGTGTGATTCAGACGCTCCGTGAGACCACCAGTATGGGGATGGTAAGACGTAGTGAGCTTGTGCATGGTTGAGCAGGACTGCAGGATGTCGGCGACAGCTTTAGAAAGTAATGTCCGACCACTGTCAGTGAGCAGCTGGTGTGGGGCACCATGCTGCAGAATCACGTCGTGTAAAAGAAAATCGACGAGACCTGTGGCGCAGCTTGTTGGATGCGATCTGGTGGTGTTGTAGCGCGTGACGTAATCTGTCGCTACAGCGACGCACTTGTTGCCAGACGGGAATAGAGGCAAAGGGTCAAGTAAGTCCAAGCCAACGCGAAAGAATGGCTCAAAAGGAATGTAGAGTGGTTGAAAGCACCCCGTGACAGGGAGCGTCGATGTTGTTTCTCGGCGCTGATATTTCTACATGCCGTAACATATTTCTGGACGGAGAGGGAAAGGCCAGGGCAGAAGAAGCGTGGGCGAATCCGGTCGTAGGTGCAGGAGACGACAAGGGGACCTGCCGTGGTAAATCGTGAAGTTCTTGAAGAACAGCTGCCCGGAGGTGCTTGGGAATGACGAGCAGTGACAGTAGGGCAGAACCGTTGGGGCGTACATTGCGGCGGTATAATACACCAACCTGGAGAACCAACAGGTGAAGGGACGAATCATAAGGCGAAGATTCCAAGCCATCAGTGATGGCGCGCAAGGTGGGATCACGGCGTTGCTCGTCGGCAACGTTTAGGAGTTGAGATACGGAGAAAACGCAAGCGTCGGCATCGTGACCAGGTTCTTCGGGTGGTTCGTCTACTGGATAGCGTGAAAAACAGTCTCCGTTTTGATGTAAATGGCCCGACTTGTACGCTACTGCATAGGAATATTCTTGCATCCGCAGAGCCCAGTGACCAAGCCGGCGGGTAGGATCCTTGAATGAGGAAAGCCAGCAGAGTGCGTGGTGGTCCGTGATTACAGAGAAGTGCGTGCCATACAAGTACGGATGGAATTTGGAAACCGCCCAGACGAGAGCCAGGCATTCACGATCTGTAATCGAGCAGTTGCGCTCCGCTGCTGTGTGTAGTCGACTAGCGTAAACGGTAACACGATCTTGACCCTGTTCGCACTGGGCTAAGAGGGTTCCGATACCGTGACCAATAGCATCGCTAAGCACTTCTGTCAAAGTGGGCCAGAATACGTGGAGTGGTGAGAAGGTTGGGGAGGTGGGAAAACGCGGCACTTTAAGTGCGGCCCCACGTAAACGGCACATCCTTCTGTAGAATAGCAGTAAGTGGTCGGGCAATCGCTGCGAAGTCTTTAACGCAGCGTCGGAAGTAGGAGCAGAGTGCTACAAAACTTCGGACGTCTTTGACAGACTGAGGTACAAGAAACGAGGTGATAGCACGAATTTTCTCCGGGTGTCAATGAATACCTGAAGCGACGACGAGGTGGCCCAGCAATTCTGTCTGCCGATGACCGAAGTGACACTTCGATGAACTTAGTGAGAGTCCAGCCTCGCGGAAGACTTGAAGAACCGCTGATAATCGCTCAGGGTGGGTCTCAAATGTAGGCGAAAATACGAGAATGTCGTCGAGGCAGCAGAGGCATGTTGGTCATTTGAACCCTTGAAGCAAAGAGTCCATCATACGTTCGAACGTTGCTGGGGCGCTGCATAGACTGAATGTCATTACTTTAAATTTATAAAGAACATCAAGGGTCAAAGCGGTCTTCTCTTGGTCCTTTTCATCCACAGAAATTTGCCACTAACCAGACCGCAGATGTATTGATGAAAATTAGTTATCACCGTTGAGATAATCGAGGGCGTCATCAATGCGAGGCAAGGGGTAGACGTCTTTCTCTGTAATACGGTTTAGATGACAATAATCTACGCAGAAACGCCATGTGCCCTCTTTCGGTTTAACAAACACCACGGTCGGCGCCACAGGGCTAGACGAAGGTTCAACAATGCTTTTGTCAAGCATGTTGTTCACTTCATCTTGAATAACCTTACGCTCTGGAGCAGAAACTCGATATGATCGGCAATGAATAGAACGGGCATCACTAGTATTTGTGTGATGCTTACCAATTGAAGTCTCGCCCAATTTGCAATTGGTGAGGTCGAAGATGTCGTGGTAGGAAACCAAAAGGCGATATAGAGGTGCTACTCGTTGAGGCAATAGGCCCACAGCAACCACAGGACAAATTGTTGTGTCAGGGCAAATAGCATCCTGTGGACATGCTTAAGAATCTGAGCAGACGTCTGCTGCAAACGTCGTGAAGTCATCATCTCCTATAGTACGCAGCCGTGACCGATATGCCATGGGGTAGAACTTCATTTGTCAGGCCAAAATTGACGACGGGGATGCATGTCCGGTGATCGGCGACGGTGACGACGGAGTGATATTACACAGTAATATAACGTGACTGACGTAATACGTCAGTGAGAGACGGCACAGTGATATTACGCACCAAAAGGACATCAGGAACAGGAGCGCTTTGACGTAAACCTACTCCAAACTTTTCTATTCCAATTCTGGAATCAGCCCTCCGCGATTGGCCGAAAGCTTTTAAGAACGAGCCCCATTTCGCCTGTCTGTCACACGACAGCACGAAAACCACGATAGCTTCACACCTGATATGACGTGTACACAGTGAATATGCACGATTTGACCGAACAAAATAAAAATTGTTGTTTCTGATTCGACGCTCTATCCCCATTAGCGCTCGGCTATTGGACAAATGTATTCGGGCTGCACGCACCTCACCTGCCTGCCACGCGACCTCACAATACCGCAAAAACTCACCGCATCAAAATGACGTGTACGCGTTAAAGATGCATTAATGAGCCGAACAAAACTGAATTTTCTTCTGAGTAGCCGTAGGCTGCCCCGTTCCGAAAGGAATAAAAGATGGCTGCCGCTGATCAATCAGGCACTGGCTACTCGCACCTGACGGAGAGCAAACCGGTTTATTTGCATGTAATAAAGCTTTTTGCGTGGCTGTATAACGTTTTCGAGCACTTTCGGTGCGTCTATGACCTCGTTCTGCCAACTCCTCTTTGCTGAAGATCCGTTTTAGCGTCATTCTTAAGCTTCGTTTGCATGCTGCCGTGATTTTCGACGAGCCACCGCAAGCAGAGTAAGGGAAAGTGAACCAATCGCAGACGCCAGCACCACCCTCTTCATCTAGTTGCGATTTTCAGTGCAGCGCCTCGGCGCCATCGAATCTCTCTTCTCTTGAGCGTGCTCCTCGCCTCTTGTGAGCCAACTCAAGCTATGAAAGTATAGGTTATGCGTTAAGACAAGATAATGCGGAGCTTAAGAGGAGGCTAGACGAGCAAGAAACGAGAACACACGTCAAGGAGGGGGCGTGGGAGAAGTAATTTCAGATGTTTATGAAGAGATGCACCTAGAGCTGAAATTAAAAATAGCAGTGGTGGCAGCGGATTCTGCACAGTTAAGTGCTGGCGGACCAAATCAGTGCTATCCAGAGCTGCTCGGCCTCTGTGTCCCGACGTGGGAGCGGCCCGCATCAGTCCCACACTGATCCCTCAGGACCTAAATAAAATTCGCCATACCATACTGATAGGTTACTGTCTTAACCAAAGAATATCCGTTCTAGAAAAAGGGAAAGAAACGACAACGAAGGAGCACAAATATTCCGGCTGGAAAGCACATTTGAAGGAAACACTTTGGTCCTTGCGTTGGTAAATAACACGGCAACGAGAAAACACCAACTCCTCATGGTATGGCTGATGTGACGCTGATGTGTCCATTAATGCATAACCCGGAAATGTATTAACCATACAGGTCTTGAGGCCGATTTCGGTCACCTCGTGTGCGGCGAAGTTATATGAGCATATAGTGTTCAACAGGTTTTCATCCTACCTAGAAGACATGGGCTTTTACCAAACACGATCCTTGTCTTTCATCAGCACCCATAAAAACAATATATCCTTTTTATATGGAGAAAGATGTAATAGATAAGTGAATTACAATGAACAAGAAAGTCAATCTAACGTTAAACGTAAAGGGAACTTTTGATAACGTCTCATACAAAGGGATACTTCTGCCCGTCAGCCGCTTTAACTGTGGAAACAAGAGTGTGCAGTTGCATGAAAGACTTCCTGTCCCACCGTTGTTGTGCCATTACCACAAGCCCGGATTCCGAATCTACAAGATGCAGAATTTATCCTGCGAGTGCCCTTTGGACAAACCCGGGGCTGCGCCGAAAGGCACAGCGCCCTAATTCTCCCTTGACAAGTCAAGATGCTGAGCCGTCAAGCAGCAATGTCCTGCGGAGAAGTAACAGCGAGCAACATGTCCAAACGTGCCACCAAGTGCCAGACAGCCCGGCGCCGCACCTCCTTTTCCTGGAGGTCACCGCGCGCGCGAACATTGAACCGGGTGGCCAGCGCGGTCGCTGGTTGGACCTCTCGGACGACCGTCGAGTGCTGGCTTTGTATTGGGCCGTTTGAGTGACAATGGTTTCTCGGGGCTTATAAGCCGCGACGCGCCGCCTGGAAAACCGGATCCGCCAACCCACCGGGAGCCAGTGCCGCTCTCGACTGGAGTGAGATGTGTCACGCGTTGCAGTCTCGCCGGACGTCACCGTGCGGGAACAGTTGCGTTTGCTGTGAGCTCTCGGCCCCAGTGCCGATCCGATACTGTCCTGTATAATGACCTGTATATAGTGTATAAAGTCCATTTTGTTATTCTCACCGACGCCTGACTCGGAGTCTTCGCTACCAACGCTCTGTCACGAAACTGGTGACGAGCGCTACGGGACCACCTCAAAGTCGTAATAGTGGTGGCACCGGTGCAAAGTCGTAACACCGTACAGCAACGGTAGAAACAGGAAACCTGAGGTCCCGAAAAGTTTACGTCCAGGCCAGAGGTGCGCCCAGAGTAACGCAATTTCCCTTCTTCTCTTCAACCAGGCATGAAGCACCCTACCGAAAGTCCTCTCTGATGTACAGGGAATTCTACAAACCCGTGATGCGGATGACTTAGCCACATGGACGCTTGAGGGTTCAACGTCAAGACAGCTAGAAGCTTTACATGAGGCAATAGAGAGAACGGAAATGCACCTAGCAGCATGCGGACTACTATGTATCCATAACAAAATGGAACTCCTGATCCTGAGAAAGAGAACAAGAGGGTGCACACCACAAGAAAGGTAACTCTGAAGGGAATGCTCATCCTGTGGGTTAATACACTCCGTATACTCCGTATTATCTTCCAAAAAGATGGAGTGGGGCTTACCATAGTGCATCTCCTTGAACAAATAGTGAAAATTGTACCAAATAGAAGACATGAATTAAGGGAACAAGACACCATAAAACTCGAATAAGCATTGGTCATTTGCAGAATCCCTTGGGCTTAGAGCGTGTACGTGCTCAGATTACAGCCACGATGCAGCATATTCTCAGTTATTGCAAGTGTGTGCAAACAGGGTCCAATCGCCACACCTAGCGCCATGTCTGGCCGATTCCGCAGAGGGTTGCACTAGAGTAACTGTATATGCGACTATTCTAGCTTATGTAATTACATATTAGGTTACATTTCAGCACTTTTGGTCACAGTTGCATAGAACAGAATGGCACGTCTTTCGTTATCGAAATAAAAAGTTAGCGTTTATGGTGTAATTTTATAAGCAAACGCTCATGGCCCACGGCATCATCAACAAAAAAAACAATAAAAAGAAAAACCTCGATAGCTCATATCATAAGCGTGCAACCAGGAATTCTGACAGTGTCAGCTTCCGTCGAGCACATTGGTGGGCTACTTCAGTTTGTGGCCGAAGCGTGATGGCTGCATGTACCAGCAGGCCTCGAGAACAGCTGTGGCGAGTGCGTAGAATAAACCACTGCCGCATGTAGCTGCGCATACACTCAAAAACGTGCATCAACGGCTACAAACTGTTCTCAATGTTGCCACCGGAGTCATGGAGCACATGGCCCACGCGTGCTATAAGCAAAGCTCCATTACATGACTAACACGAGTGGTCGAACATGTAGGAAAAATGACACTGTAGGAAAGGACACTTTTTTAATACGAGAAATATTCGCGTGTACTTCAATATAATGCTTTTTATATACACTTCCGATTTCGTTTTTACCCGCCCTGGTTGCTCAGTGGCTATGGTGTTGGGCTGCTAAACACGAGGTCGCGGGATTGAATCCCGGCAAAGGGGGCCGCATTTCGATGGGGGCGAAATGCGAAAACACCCGTGTACTTAGATTTATGTGCAGGTTAAAGAACCCCTGGTGGTCGAAATTTGCGGAGTCCCCCACTACGTCATGACACATAATCAGAAAGTGGTTTTGGCACTTAAAACCCCGTAATTTTTAATTTCGTTTTCAAGTCCTTGCTGGGTTCTGTATCTATCAAGCGTGCCGGCATGACAGCACTCACACCTCAACAATATACGCCTGTATGTTTCCGGGTGTAAATGTGTGATGCGTACGTGCATGTGAATAGAATTCTGGGGCTTTACATGGCATAACCCCGATTTTATTGAGAGGCACAACGCAATAGGGGGAACTCCGGATTAATTCTGATCGCGAGAGAATCTTTCGCGTGTCCCTGATGTGCGAGGCACGGGCCTCTTTGCATTTCGCATCCATTGAAATGCGGCCGCCGGGGCTGGGATTTGATCCTGCGACCTCACGTTCAGCAGCACCTATCCAATAGCCGCTATGCAACCGCGGCGGGTGGTGCGTGCGTGCGTGCGTGTGTGTGTGCGTATGTTTCCTTCTGCGTGCGTTTAACAGTGCTAAGAAAATATGCCACAGTTGTCGGCGGAGATGCTTTGAATTCTGCTGTGCTGCGACAACATAGCGCTCACTGATGGTCATGCGTTCGCGATGCGAACAGCGCTACAAAAATGTTGAAAGCACAAGCTCCTGCAGCCAACTCTAGCCCTTTGCTGTGCGTACACGAAAGCAGTTGGGACGTTTAAGCACCATAAATGCCTAATAATCCTGCCTCCACGTGGTGCACTGCACAGTCGTGGTTCCGCTGGTGCACCTTGCTCCGGGCGTAGATTGCCACTCTGATGTGACTCCCTCACGTAGGTGGAGGTCATTGAAATTCACACATGCATGCCCAGAGAGAAAACAATTCCTAC
This sequence comes from Dermacentor andersoni, assembly GCF_023375885.2. Taxonomy (NCBI): domain Eukaryota; kingdom Metazoa; phylum Arthropoda; class Arachnida; order Ixodida; family Ixodidae; genus Dermacentor; species Dermacentor andersoni. The sequence goes on from NC_092819.1 coordinate 105,264,364, forward strand.
ACGTACATAAAAAATAACCTCGCTCAAGTAAAAAAGAAACAGACCAGTCAAGAACATTTATTCTTCAAGGCCGTGTTCGTAGCATAGTAAAACACTGAGTCACACTGAATTGAGGCTATTGTGTAGCGCCTCTTATCGTTCAGGTGTCGACCTTCGAGTGAGGCCCACAAGTACCGCAGTTTTTTCTACCGATAGCCGCTTCCTTCTCTCTACATAGTTCCGTTGTTTACCTCGTGTGGCGTCTTTCTAAAGGCATGTTCATGTCAATTCTTCGCTCCTTTGACGACATGTTCTATTTGCTAAATGACATCAAGTGAACAAGATTCAGATATCTCTATTTGCAATTGTAAACGGTGTTAACGCATATAATATGTGGCCTGTTTAGCTCGGGTTCGTCGTAGCCACCCGTGAGCCAACTGCCATCGTTTACCAGCGATGAGGGAAAGCCGGGACCACGGGAAAATAAATCCGAGCCATAGAGCATAACTTAGTCAAAGTCGAATCCTGTCAGGAAGTGGATCTGGCTAGGCTACACCTTCTCGGAGCTTGGCAGGAACTCTGCGAGGCAAAGGAAGAGCGGTAATTCATTGGGCACGGAAGTGCCTGCAAAAGCACGCGGTTTCAAGCGCGTTTGAAAAACATTTCGAATATCACAGTGAATACTCGTTTATTTATTAATATATTTTTATTGTAACAATGCCGGGATGTCGACACGAAATACCACGAAACACCCTGATTTTGCAACGTGCCTCAATTTCTTTTTCCTTTTGCTAAAGTTCTGGCCTATAAGAAAGAATGGCTTTCCGTTTCGGTACATCGATGACACGGGCGAACAGATGAATATGCAAGCATAAGAACAGACATGACGAGTGTCATGGCTGTCCTGTCAGTCATCCTGTCTGGGCTTACTTATTGTACGTGTTGCAGTTTTACGCGTGTTGCCCCCCCCCCCCCCCCATGTCGCTAAAAAAATTTCGCACAACAGCGCAAGAACTCCTCACTTGCGATATTTTTTCTTTCCGATTATTCTTTAATTTCCCTCTTCCCTTCGTCATAATTAACACCCTATTGTGGCGTGAACGCTGTTTCATTCGAAAACGAGTCGATGTATATCATGCAGTGTATTTATGCCTTTTAACCAGTTTTTCTGGATCTTTTTCATTTCTTTATTTTCTTCGACCTGTTTTTTTATTTCTCGGCCAATACATTTTTTTTAATTGCTCCATTATCCATAGATCTTTATGGTGAGCCACTACAGCTTCTGAATGTTATTTTTCTAAGGCAGCATTTTTTATGTACTATACGAGTGACTTGCACAAAGCACTGAATTTCGGAGTTCGGCTCTTTTTTTATATATTTCTTCCGCTTGTATACAAAAATTAGGTACTTAGTGCCGTTCAATGCTTTATCCTTTCTCACAACAAAGCACTTTTTTTTTCGCAATTTTCTCGATTACCGGAGGACGGGGTGCCGAATCAGAAGTACGGAGCACAAGCTCTGGAAACAATTAGCCAACTTGGTCAACGAACAAGGATTTGAGATCATCAAGGGAATTCTCGTTAAATAATATTAAGGAGTCAAGATCAGGACAATGAGGCCACGAATAAATGCTTATTGTTTCTCTCTCTTTTTTCTCTCTCCCTCCTTCGTACTGGTCTAGTAGCTAATGGAAATAAGACATTCAGAAACAATTGCCTTGCTGTATTCCACAGCTTAGACTAATGTGCACACGCGAAACTCATTCGTTCAATAAAACATTTTATGTTGTAACTGTACGTCTTTTAATAGTACAAAGGCGATAAGGGCCTAACATCGTGTGCCACTCACATTTGTTACACTCGTTCATAAGGACTCACGATCGATCTCACTTGTGAGCATAACGTGATTCCGCCAAACATCAAAGCACGCACAAGGTTCTCAATACCATGTGTTGAATTGTTAGCAGACAAGAGATCGGGCAGTGTTCCATGCCAAGAAATCTGCGTAATAAATCTCCTCCACATTTTTCATTTTTAATATTGTTACGTGAAGCTGAAGCGGAATACCATTTACAATTTATTTACAGGGAAGCTCACGGAGGCCAAAATGGCGACGCTGTATCAAACGGGCACAGACGTCGTCTTCGTCCTCCTCAGTGCAGCCACACTGTGGTGGCTGTTCCGTAGCATCACCCCCGGCTGTAGAAGCACCGTCCCGGTGTTTAATCTACACATCCGCGGTGAAAGGTGTGTGGTATGGTTTTAGTCTTGCCACGTGAACGATGTAAGTTGCACCTGATGATGACGCTGAGAGATCGGCGGGGATGATTTGATACGTGACATCGGTCACTTGTCGTACCACACGGTAAGGGCCAGTATAGCGCGACAGCAGCTTTTCGGAAAGGCCCACACGTCGAACGGGTGACCAGAGAAGCACCAGAGAACCCGGAGAAAAGTGTTTGTCACGATGGTGGCAATCGTGGAGGCAACTCTGATGCCCCTGTGAGGCCTCGAGACAGGTGCGGGCGAGCTGGCGCGCGTGGTCGGCGTGTGCGATCGCGTCGCGGGCGTATTCAGTGGCGGAACGTGTGGCCGAGGGCAGCAAAGTGTCCAAGGGCAACACGGGTTTTCGGTCATACAGGAGATAGAATGGTGAATAGCCGGCGGTGTCGTGACGCGATGAATTATACGCGAACGTCACATATTGCCACATGCAGTGGCACAGCAAGGGGTCAAAAGAAGAAGAGAACGAGGTTCGTCTCGGCATCGCGCATCAACGGTTTCGTTTCGTGAAGGACAAACGCCTGGATCCCCATTCAGTGTGTATACTTCAGCAGAGTATACGCGACATTTTGGTGGAACTTGCTGGGTACACCCAACTTATCCAGGAGACCCCACTGGGCAGCAAGAACCTCGCACAATCGGAGTTGACTCCAGTTCACCGCACAAGCCGGCGAATCCGAGGCCTCGTCCCAGAATTTGGAAACCTCCCGGAAAAAGTGATGACTACGACCACTGCGACTTCTACGGAAAGGGTGACACCGACTTACCCAACGCTGCTGAACCCCCAAGTGCCGACGGCTTTTCATGGCGACATATTTGAAGACGCGGAAGACTGGCTGGTGGAGTTCGAGCGCGTGGCTGCGTTGAACGAGTGGGACAACAACGCTAAACTCAGGAACGTCTACTTCAGCCTCCAAGATGGTGCTCGCACGTGGTTTGTGAACCGCGCAAGTGCCCTGTCATCCTGGCCTGAATTCCAGCGCAAGCTACTGGAGACTTACTCCAGCCCCGATCGCCGGGAAAAAGCGGAGCGAGCCCTTCAGTCACGCGTCCAAAAGCCAAACGAGAGCGTCACGATGTACGTGGAGGACATGACGCGCCTCTTTCAGCGTGCCGATCCCAGCATGTCGGAACAGAAGAAGGTGCGTCATCTGATTAGAGGCGTAAAGGAACAGCTCTTTGGCGGTGTTGTTCGGAATACGCCCAAGACTGTTGCGGAGTTCCTCACCGAAACCACCGCAATGGAGGAGACGCTTCAGCAACGGTCGAACATGTACAACCGACAAGTAAATTCCGCCTGCACTCCGGATACGCCCGTAGGCTTCGGGTGAGACGTCGCCTTGCTTTGCCAGCTGATTCGTTCAGTGGTTCGCGACGAGCTGCAGAAGCACCGCGGTACGTCGCCGCCACCAGTCAGCTCCCTAGCCAGCGTCGTACGCAACGAAGTACAGCAGGCACTGCAGGCATCTCTTTCCAGCAGTGGAGCGCCACCTCTGCCAAGTGAATCCCGGCGCAAGACTTACGCAGAAACGTTACGCCCCACCCAAGCTTTCGCACCTACTTATGTTGCGTCGCCAGTCGCACTGCAATCGGCGCAAGCCGCTCCAACAACTCCGCTACCGTACTTCGACGACCGCCGAACACCCGCGAGGAAATCAGAGGTTTGGGGAGCACCCGACCGACGACCGCTGTGCTACCACTGCGGCGAAGCGGGTCATGTGTATTGGGAGTGCTCCTATCGACGACTCGGCCTGCGGGGTTTTTCCATCGATTCGCCTCGACCTAGGTTTGGTCAGAGGCCTCCCGACATCGCAGAATTCATCGAACAGCAGCGCAGGCCGGGTACATCGCAGCGGCAGTCACGCTCACCCTCACCGCGGCGATATTTCCCTGCTCGTGATACCACTTCGAGAACGACGCAAGGGCGATCACCAAGTCCACGCCGGGAAAACTGACGTCAGCGACCTTCCGAGGCGGGGCCGCTGATACTCGACGCGCTGAAGACCTCGTATCGGGCCGACCGCAGAACAACGAGACCACGACGATGCCAGAACCAGTTCCCGCCAACAAGATTTCACTGGACATACCTGTGTTGATCGACGGCAGAAAAATGAGTGCACTTGTAGATACCGGCGCCGATTACTCCATTCTTAGTGGCAAACTGGCGAGCGTTTTGAAAAAAGTTACGTTGCCCTGGAATGGGGCACCAGTTCGTACGGCAGGTGGCCACGCCGTCACACCGCTTGGCTTATGCACGGCGAGAGTAGAAATTCGCGGTGCTGCTTTTCTCGCCACTTGTCTGGTTCTACGCGAGTGTTCCTGCGATTTAATTCTTGGGATGGACTTTCTCCGGGAATATGGCGCCATTATTGACCTCCGCGAGCGCTGCATCACTTTCTCGACACAAAGGGCAACAACACAGACCGACGCCGTTGGACATAGATCCGCATTTCGCGTTTCGGACGACAGCATCACGATACCGCCGCGTGCGAGTGTTATGGTCCCGGTCAAGTCCGACGAGCTACGAGACGGTAAAGCCATTGTAGAAGGCAACATTTCTATGTTGCTGGCCCAAGGTATTTGGGTAGCACGAAGCCTTGTGGAACTTCGTGGTAGCCAGACAGCGGTCCTCGTTACCAACTTTAGCTTTGAGCATCGGCACATTTTTCGTGGCACTACCGTCGCCTACGCCGAACCATCAACGGACATCGTCGAGTGCTTTGCTTCTGAAGTGGACACAAACGACGGTTCGCTCAGAGACGTTGATGTAGACTCCGAGCTTACGGACGACCAAAAGAGCGCACTGCGGGAACTCTTGAACGAATTCCGCGCGTGCTTCGCTCGGTCTACTAAGGTGGGCCAAAAGCCAATCACGAAGCACCGAATCACGACATCCGCCGGCGCACGCCCCATCAAACAACAGCCTTATCGTGTCTCGCCGAAAGAACGTGAGGCAATTCAAGCCCAAGTCAAGGAGATGCTAGATGATGGTGTCATTCAGCCTTCGCACAGGCCGTGGTCGTCTCCGGTCGTTCTGGTCAAGAAAAAAAACGGAACGCTTCGTTTCTGTGTTGATTATCGACGCCTCAACGATGTCACCAAGAAGGACGCGTACCCACTACCACGTATCGATGATTCTTTAGACAGGTTGCGGCGAGCTAAGTATTTTTCGTCTCTCGATCTAAAGAGCGGTTACTGGCAAATTGAGGTAGATGAACGAGACCGCGAAAAAACTGCTTTCGTCACTCCAGATGGCCTTTACGAATTCAGGGTACTTCCTTTCGGGCTCTGTTCGGCACCAGCAACTTTCCAGCGAATGATGGACACCGTTCTCGCTGGTCTGAAGTGGCAAACCTGCGTCGTCTACCTCGACGACGTGGTCGTTTTTTTCGGCGACATTTCACGACCACCTGAAACGACTGCGACAAGTTCTCGAAGCCATCCTATCGGCCAACCTCACCCTTAGGCCTCAGAAGTGTCATTCCGGCTACAAGGAGCTTATGTTTCTGGGACACGTGGTCAGCGCGGAAGGCGTTAGCCCCGATCCCGCGAAAACTGCCGCTGTAGCCACATTTCCAACGCCGACCGACAAGAAAGGTGTCCGACGCTTCCTGGGCCTTTGCGCATACTACCGCCGTATCATCGAAAATTTTTCGAAGATGGCGGAGCTGCTGACTGGACTCACGAGGGACGATGTATCGTTCGTCTGGGCCTCAGAGCAAGAGACTGCTTTCACTGAACTTCGACAGCGTCTGGTGTCAGCACCAGTTCTGGCCCACTTTGACGAGGAAGCGGACACGGAAGTTCATACAGACTCCAGTAACGTTGGTCTTGGCGCGGTATTTGTACAACGGCAGGAAGGTATTGAAAGAGTGATCGCCCACGCAAGTCGCACACTCTCGCGTGCAGAGACCAACTACACCACTACGGAGAAAGAGTGTCTTGCCGTCGTATGGGCGCTGGCCAAATTTCGAGCTTATCTCTGCGGCCGTCCATTCAAAGTTGTAACCGATCGTCACTCGTTATGCTGGCTTGAAAATCTGCGGGACCCTTCTGGACGACTGGCACAGTGGAGTCTACGTTTGCAGGAGTGCGACGTGACCATCGTGTACAAGTCGGGCCGCATACACGAAGACGCTGACGCACTCTCGCGCGCCCCTATCGACACTACCGACCAAGACATTGAGGAAGACGGCGTTTTCCTTGGGGCCGTAAGCGTTACTGATTTGTCCACACGGCAGCGCGCAGACAACTCACTACGACCTATATTCGAACATCTGGAAGGACGAAACCCATCAATACCCCGGCACATCGCTCGAGGATTGTCGTCTTTTTGTTTACGACATGGCGTCTTGTATAAGAACTCCGCTGCCACCAAGAAGACACACCTTTTGGTCGTTCCAGCTGACCTCCGTGCCGAAGTTTTATTCGCCTGTCATGACGAGCCTCCGTCTCGCCATTTGGGTTTTACGCGCACGCTTGATAGAGTGCGCAAATCCTATTACTGGCCGAAACTTGCCGAGCGTGTTAAGCGGTACATCCAAGCCTGCCGTGAATGCCAGCGCCGAAAGTCGCCAGCTGTGAAGCCTGCGGGATCGCTGAATCCGATTGACCCACCTGGCAAACCTTTCGACCAGGTTGGCATGGATCTTCTGGGCCCGTTTCCACTGTCATCTTCTGGCAACAGGTGGATAATCGTCGCCACAGACTATTTAACGCGATATGCTGAGACAAAGGCGTTGCCTCGAGGCACAGCTTCCAAGGTTGCCCAGTTTTTCATACAGAACATCGTCCTACGGCATGGCGCCCCATCGCACGTCATCACAGACCGAGGCAAAGCCTTTACAGCGCAGCTCATTGAAGACGTTTTTAAACTCAGCTGCGCAACCCATCGACGGACAACTGCCTATCATCCGCAGACAAACGGCTTGACCGAACGACTGAACAAAACGATGACTGACATGCTGTCTATGTATGTAGACGTACAGCACAAGACGTGGGACGACATACTCCCATACGTAACGTTTGCGTATAATACTGCTACGCAAGAAACAACACGCTTCACGCCGTTTTACCTCGTTTACGGCCGTGAAGTGCAGACTATGTTAGAAGCAATGCTGCCGCCTCGATCTCGCCCAAAATGCCGAACTCTTCGTGCAACGAGCGGAAGAAGCCCGTCAGCTTGCCCGAGTACACATAAAGAAGCGACAGAGCATCGATGCACAACGTTACAATCTCCGCCATTGACAAGTCGAGTTCCAACCTGGCGATCAAGTTTTGGTCTGGACTCCCGGGCGCCGAAAAGGACTGACTATCCGAGAAGCTTTTGAGTCGCTACTTCGGACATTACAAAGTGTTGCAGCGGATTAGCGACGTGAATTACGAAGTCCTTCCTGACGGAAGCCAGCCTCCCCGACGTCGACAACCGCAATCTGAGATTGTGCATGTTGTGCGGTTGAAACCGTATCATAGCCGCTAAAATCCGACGTCTTCAGCCGCTTAGGTTAGTTTTTGTTGTTGCTCGTCCCTCAGTGATTGTTACTATAGCCTATGTGTTCGTCCTAGGCCATCTCGGCGCTCTCACGTCAAGCCTATGTATGTTTTCATTCTTTTATTTATTTATTTTTTGATGAGGGGGTAGTGCCACATGCAGTGGCACAGCAAGGGGTCAAAAGAAGAAGAGAATGAGGTTCGTCTCGGCATCGCGCATCAACGGTTTCGTTTCGTGAAGGACAAACGCCTGGATCCCCATTCAGTGTGTATACTTCATCAGCGTATACGCGACAATATGGTAAGTGAAGATCCCAGTCGTGGTGGTCGGTCGCAACGTAGTCCGAAAGCATGTCGGTGATGGTCCAGTTGAGGCGCTCCGTGAGGCCGTTGGCCTGTGGGTGGTAGGACGTGCTGAACTTGTGCTTTGTCGAGCAGGAGTGGTGGATGTCCTCGACCACTGCCGACAGAAAGCTGCGGCCACGGTCAGTGAGTAATTGGCGCGGAGCACCGTGCACTAAAATGATATCATAGAGCAGAAAGTCAGCAACGTCAGTAGCGCAACTTGTCGGGAGGGCTCTGGTGATTGCGTACCGCGTAGCATAATCGGTAGCGACTGCGACCCATTTATTTCCGGAGCCCGAGAGAGCAAATGGTCCAAGAAGGTCTACACCAACACGGAAAACGGGTTCGGGTGGGATGTCGATCGGCTGGAGACATCCAGCTGGAGGTGTGGAGGGCTTCTTCCGGCGCTGACAGGGCTCACAAGCGGCAACGTAGCGCCGCACGGAGCGGGCGGGACCCGGCCAGAAGAATCGACGGCGTACACGGTCGTATGTGTGCGAGACGCCCAAGTGTCCAGCCAAGGGAGCATCGTGAAGTTGCTGGAGGACAGTCGAACGCAGGTGCGATGGAATGATGAGCAGAAGGTCAAGGCCGTGTGGATCAAGATAGCGGCGGTATAATGCCCCCTCCTTAAGGAGAAACATCCGGAGAGAGGCGTCGCCAGGAGTTGACTCCAGATGGTCGATGAGGGCTCGTAATGAAGGATCGCGCCGTTGCTCGTTGCCGATTTGAAGCAACTGGGACACAGAGAAAACGCAAGCTATAGCGTCGGTATCAGCCGGTTCTTCGACGGGGTAGCGGGACAAATAATCGGCAACCTGGTGCAAGCGTCCTGTCTTATATACCACGGGGAAGGTATATTCTTGCAGGCGTAACGCCCGGCGAGCGAGTCGTCCCGTGGGGTCCTGGAGCGAGTATAGCCAGCAGTGAGCGTGGTGATCAGTGATGACACACAAGAGGCGTCCGTACAAGTATGGACGAAATTTCGCAACAGCCCACACAAGAGCGAGGCACTCGCGCTCTGTGATTGAATAATTGCGCTCGGCGGGTGAAAGAAGTCGGCTGGCATAGGCTATAACGCGATCATGTCCACGCTGGCGCTGTGCTAACAGTGCTCCTATGCCGTGACCACTGGCATCAGTTCGAACTTACGTTGATGCAGACGGGTCAAAGTGGGCCAAAATTGGAGGTGTGGTAAGGAGAGTAGTTAGCTGCGAGAAAGATGCGGCGTGGTCAGGACCCCAAGAAAAAGGGGCGTCTTTCCTCAAGAGGTCGGTAAGGGGATGTGCCATGGTCGCAAAATCTTTCACAAAGCGTCGGAAATAAGAGGACAGCCCTACGAAACTGAGAACGTCCTTGGTAGACTTCGGAACAGGAAAATTCGTAACGGCGCGAATATTGTCCGGATCGGGGCGCACCCCTCTGGCGTCTACGAGGTGTCCAAGGACGGCGATTTGGCGGCGAGCGAAATGAAATTTTGACGAGTTCAACTGGAGACCGGCGCGGCGGAACACGTCAAGAATCGCTGAAAGACGGTCTAGATGCGTGTCGAATGTGGGCGAATAAACGATAACGTCGTCCAGATAGCACAAACAGGTGGACCACTTGAACCCCTGAAGCAAAGAGTCCATCATTCGTTCGAAGGTGGCGGGTGCGTTACAGAGACCGAAAGGCATCACCTTGAACTGATAAAGGCCGTCAGGGGTAACAAATGCAGTCTTCTCTCGGTCTATGTCATCGACGGATATCTGCCAGTAGTCGGACTGCAAGTCGATAGAAGAAAAATAGGTGGTACCGTACAGGTAGTCTAGAGCGTCATCAATACGTGGCAAAGGGTACACATCCTTTTCGTGATTTTGTTCAGGTGGCAATTTTCTACACAAAAGCGCCACGTTCCATCCTTCTTTTTGACAAGTACGACGGGAGATGCCCAGGGACTACAGGAAGGCTCGATAATGTCCTTTGCAAGCATCTTTTTGATTTCCTGTTGGTAAACAGCTCGTTCCGACGCAGAAACACGATATGGACGTCGGCGAATAGGGTTCGCATCGCCAGTATTTATGCGATGGGTCACGACGGACGTTTGACCTAAGGGTCTATTGTCAAAGTCAAAGATGTCGCGATAGCCTTCAAGAATGCGGCAAAGAGCTTCAGCTTGAGCAGGTGTAAGGTCACAGGAAATCATCTTCTTAATGTCGACGTCAGTACCGTGCGATGGCGTCACGGTATGGGCTGAGCTGTAACGATCTTCCACTGTGAATGGCTCGACCTCATCATCCTGCAAAGCGCTAATTATAGCCAAGGAGATCCCTAGAGGCAGAACTTGCGCGGTTAGCGCGAAGTTGACAAGTGGGAGGCAGGTGCGGTTGCCAGTAATCTTCAGCACAGTGTGCGGCACGGTAACACCATGTGTAAGCATAACGGCCGGAATTGGTGCGGCCACGTAATTGACGTCAGGAACTGCTGGTGAGGACAACAGGTCGACGTGCATCACAGAGTGAGGCGGTAGGTGAATAAAATCCATGCAGCTCAGATGGCTTGGGGGCGGGTCCACAGGGGTCGGCAAGAAGAGGCAAGTCAAGACGAAGTTAGCCGGCCGAAGAGTCAATGAGAGCAGAATGATTGGCAAGAAAATCCAGACCGAGAATGACTTCGCGAGGGCAATGCTCGATGGCGGTGAAGAGAACGACGGTGTGTCTCTCAGCAATGGTGAGTCGGGCAGAACACATGCCAACAATAGCGACAGTCCCTCCGTCGGTGACTTGTACAACTCGGTTCGGGGCAGGCGTCAGAACTTTCTTGAGCCGACGGCGAAGAGCAGCACTCATAATGGACACATGCGCCCCGGTATCAATCAACGCGCACACAGGAACATTGTCGACGAGAACGTCCAAAAGATTCTTGTTCAAGGGTAAGGTGAAGCGAGGATTTCGTGCCAATGTCGTCAACGCAGCTTCACTTCCAGAAGCTGCACTGTCTAGTTTTCCGGTCGCGGGTGCGGCGAGTAGGTCGGAGAAGGAGCATGGCGTGACGGGGGCGAGCGAGATTGGCGGCGGGAGGGAGAAAGCAAGCGGGTACGGAAAGGCAATGTCGGCCTTCACTTGGCTCTTTAGTTTATTATACCACCAATATCTGTAGCGAATCTCCCTGTCGCCGTACATACGGTTACCTGTTTAAAAACGGTACGAAGACCGTGTTGATAATCCATACAGAAAACCATTCACAGCACTTTTCCGTGCATCTACTATGTGTGGTTCGTCTCCCTTCGCGCTGTCAATAGTTTTCAGCCCTCCTATTTGTGTTCGCTGAGTTCCTTCACACGTTCGCCCCTGCTAGCTAGCCACATTAGTTTCTCAGTAAAAGCAACACGTTCACTGCAAGCCTAGTCTATCTTTCAATGTTTCTCAGGGACCAAATTGAGGTAGAAGATATATTTTTTCTCCAGTCCAGCCTCTATCATAACTTGAACCACAAAGTACATTTATTTATTCATTCAGTTATGGCAGAGACTCTGGAAGGAGCATTGCGCTAGAGGAGAAAGCGCGGGAATTAGCAAAAAACAAAGTTCAAAGATTTTATAGTGTTAGCGGGTAACGAAGAACCAACAAGTCCCTAACATATATACATAACGCAATAAAGAAATAGAGACGGTATAAGTTAGAAAAAGAAGAAGAAAAAGAAATGATACAAATGTTAGCAGGTAAGCATGAACGAACATGTCTCTAACAAGTATAAATAACGCAATACTTGAAGCAAAAATGATTGTATCCAACCTCGCCAGATTTGCACAGTAGTTTTAGTTGTGATAAATTATAAATTTTATGTTTAAGCGTGTCTGAAGTATATAAGTTCCAGAATGTCAACTTTGTCGTTTCGTACGTCATTTCAATGTTGAATCATGCGTGGCCATGTAGATGCATTGTAAGCATTGGTTCAGCGGAAGACATGCTGGAAGCTCATAAGATTATGCAGGCGTTGAGACCGGTGCATGCTATGGATTACTTTGTAAAACATGCAAAGCAATGCAATGGTTATTCGTGATTAAAGTGATGGGAGATAAAAAGTGAGAATGATACTTACGCTATAGTCTTAGTGATGATCTCTGACAATGAAGCGGGCGGCGCTGTTTTGAACTGACTCGAGAGTCATTATTACAGAAGGTTGATGAGGTGACCAGAGTGGGGCCGCAAATTAGAGCTGAGGCCTCACAAATATGCAGGCGTACCACGAAGCTTACATTTAAGGTAACCAAGCATACGAGAATTTTAACAGTTATTTTTCGATGTGGGCTGACTGTGATAGGTTAGGCGTAAAGATAATTCCTAGGCACTTGTCTGTATTAGTGCGTGTAACGGAGTTCTTATCGAATCAGTAGTCGATAGCAGAAAAGGTTGTTTTGCGGATGATTGTTATCAGCTTGCATTTCTCGGTGTTTAGGCTCATTTTTTCAAGAAGAGCACCAGTTACTGGTAGGGTCATCTCATTGAGGAGTGACTTGATCGGATGGTGAGCAGATTTTATCATGAGTCACGCGGTCATCTGCGAACAAGTGAAAGGATGACGTTGTTTCGGGTGGCAGGTCGTTTCATTAAATCAGAAAGAGTCATGATCTGAGTTTCATCCTTGAGGTACGCAAAATGTTACATCACTAATACTGCAAATGTAGTTATCGACGATGGTGAATTGTTTATGGAATGACAAAGAAGTTCCCATGCAATATATACTGTTAGAAAATCTATGTTCAAGCACGAAATTTCAGGTACGAGAAAGCGATGAGCATTGCGATCGAATCCTTTAGTGAAATTAGTGAAAATGGAATCTGTCTGTGGGCGCATATCCATGTTTATAAAAATAACTGTCTTGAACCTGTTTAGGTGTGCTTCGCACGAGATTTGTTTTACAAAAACATGCTGATGTTTGAAGAAGCTGTTAACTTCCAAGTGATTTGTTACATTTGAAAAGATCATGAGTTCTAGTAGTTCACTTGGAACGTATGTTAGTGATATACGGCGGTAATTGTTAAGAGCACTCTTATCGCAGAACTTAAAAAATGCTATAACTTTACCGACCTTTCAATCATATGGAACTTCCCCTCTTGACAGGAAGCGTTGAGACAAGCGAGAAAGGAGTGTGCTGGAGGGTACTACTGTATATTTTAACATTTCTGGGTTTATGGTATCCATGCCGAAAGGAGTTGACAGCTTGAGCTTATTAATCAACTGAGCAGCACAAGTGGTTGGTGTTGTAGCTTCGACGGGGCGGCCGGACGGAGGACCTACGGCATGAGGCCTATAAACGGCCGGGGCGCGCAGCGCCCCAGAAAAAGAGCCGGACAGCTCAAGTCGGGGACCAGGCAAAGAATTAATTTATTTCGGCGAGGGGAACGCAGCAGGCAACTTACAGCGTTTGGCGCTGAGTGGCGCCCTGACGTAAAACACCCAAAACCGAAACCGGAAGCCAACACAGGATACAACATCACCTCTCCCTTGAGAGGAAAATGCGCTACTCGCTCTCCTCGCAACAAGAGCAAGTCATGAGTTACAGAAGAACACATGTTAGCACTGTAACACGTGTTGACATCATTATACAATGACATCTTTATACGTCTTATAACACATAATGACATCTTTATACAATAGAAAATGACATCTTTGGCTTCCCCATTTTAAGAGAAACGCAATACATGAAGACTGAAAATAACCATGATTGCATTACCGTTCTGAAGAGTTTCAGTACCTGTCTTGGGAAGACGACAAGATGCGCACTTGCACGCACAGATCACACATGAAAAAGAGTTAACCGAGTACAAGTAGACAATGCGAACATCTGTGTGCCCCTGGTACAGCACTGATGTGTGGCTCATTCGCCCTGAGCCCGACTCCAGACAGCTCTGTGACTGTCGGGAATTGGAGATTATGGGTATAAAGCACTTTACAGTGCCAAGAAGTTGGGACAGTCCCCCCTAAGGATGCTAAAGACCTAATTAATGTTCAATTTCTTTTATATCCAGCTTTTCTGGACACGCACCAACTAGAGCACCAAGCGGCCCCGGCACGAAGCTAGGGCGTTTTCAATGGAGCGAGCGGGTTTTCCGCAAATAACAAAAGCTGCAGGTCGATTATTGAAAAAGACAGGTGACAGACATATTCTGGAAGACAATCTACACGAGCCAAATGCAGTGATCACGCTGTGGCAACCAAGAATTCTGTTCCCAGAGCGGTTAAAGATTCTGCAATGGAAGCCTATGGAAACGACGAACATTTGTGCTCAATTTTCGAGACAAAAACGGTAGCTGTGATAAAACTACGGCGTCTATCGTAAAAAGTCGCTGCAGCGTATGTAGTCCCCACAGTCAGCTTTCGATTGATGCCAATATTGATTCTCCACACATAGCGTAACACTGTTCCCAAAAGTGATTTTTGACACACAGTCGTGCAAGTTCACGTGGTGTCTATAAAAACCCAAGCGTATCGCTTGCGGCAGCGTTGGAAACCTCGGCCGAGTCGTTTCATCGCTCGCACCTATTGTACCGCATCATGCTGGCAGTGGGTTCGATGCGGTGGTGATTTTCTTCTTAACGCCACGTTGGACTGAGCTCGACAGTCTTCCACTAGAAGGCCGAAACACAAGACTCATGATTTGGTTTCAATTTTGTTTCTTTCAGGAGGGCTCTTGAAATATTTTTTCTATTTTTGCTTCCTAAAACGTAGGTATGGGTTGCTTATTTGTTAGGTCATTGCTTTTATTATATTGTATTCCTTGGAGAATATAGCAACAAGCATGTGCATGTCTTTGTGTTACGTTAAAAGATGTATATACTATCGTGAGTTGTAGCATGGACATACTCAGGAATTCTGGACATGGCACCTTCACCATCACCAAATTTTCCCCTTCACCTTCACCAAACCTTCATCACCTTCACCTTCACCAAATTTTAGACAATTTTATTTCTATGTAATAGGCGAGTATCCACTAGTTTCAACTGTCTGAGCCAAAAGAGTAGTCTTTTTTTAACAACGTATGCATTTACGACACTTAGCCGGAAGATTGGTCGTGCGTCAGAGCAGTGTTCTGGTCGGAGATGGGCGGTTATGTCACATGAAAGGAGCAAATGGTCTTTCGCCCTCTCAGCATAGGACACATAGACTTGAAGAAACGCGAAATTTAAACCATAAAGCGATTTATTACAGCCGGAGTTTTGAACGGTAATGGCTGAGCGAGTGCCATTCAGTCTGTTTGCATGCGCATGTTTTTGCGAGGCAGCAGGGAAGGAGAGGGAGTGTATATCCGTGTACACGCCTTGAGCGTGCGTGCGTGTGTACTTGCATTTGCGTGTGCGCGCGTGTTTGTGTTTCCGTATTTGAATCTGCGTGTATGTGTGTGCGAGCATACGCGCGTTTGTGTGTGCTTGCAGTTCGGTGGGCCTCCGTGCGTACCTTTTTGTGCGTACCTTCTTGTGCGTGTGCGCACACATGGATACGTATAACTGTGAATGCGGGCGAACATATGCCGTATCTCTGTGTGCGTGCTGGCATGTGTGTGTGTGGATGTGTATGGGGCTGTCAGTGTGTGTGTGTGTGTGTGTGTGCGTGTGCGTGTGCCTGTGCGTGTGCGTGTGTGTGTGTGTGTGTGTGTGTGTGTGTGTGTGTGTGTGTGTGTGTGTGTGTGTGTGTGTGTGTGTGTGTGTGTGTGTGTGTGTGTGTGTGTGTGTGTGTGTGTGTGTGTGTGTGTGTGGGAGCGAGAGAGAGAGCACTTCCCCGCTTACGCCTAATCTCCGCGAAAAATGGGATACAGAGTTCAAATCCATGTTTAAATCTACGAGACAAGAACGAATGACTCTTCATTTATAGTACTATTTCTTTCTGAAAGCGATGTCAACGCAAAAAAAGAACGCCTGAGACGTCCATACCACCGCCCCATATTTCATCACGATGACACCATTGATGGCACCGTCACCATCGGCACGGCTTCGTGAGCTTTCACCTTCGTTATCTTCCCTCCCACGGGGGCAGCTCATTAGCTTCAAGCCAGCGACGCGCTAAACCTGCACCATCATTGCGTCATGCGTCGCTTCTACGAGAAAGCGAGCTTGCGGCGGCACACATTCGCTGCTATATTGATACTAAAACCGTGAACTCTGTCTTCGAATAAACAGCGTTAATAAAGACCGAAAGCGGACTGGCCACCAGTAACATGCTCACGGAGCCCCACTTTTCACATGATAAAGGGGTACGTGCGCTCACTCTTTTTCTGCGTCAGTTGCGCTTTCCGAGGCCGTTTAATTGGAAAATATTTGTTCGCATATCTCTTACAGAAGCATGTTTCATCAAAATGTCCTCGCTCGGCAAGATAATCTCGAAAACAGGCTCCAAACTACTCATTTTCTTTAGCCATTTAAAATCAATACTTGAAAAAATAATTAACGTAGCTTCAATAATTACGCACACAACATCTCAACTTACTCCGTATCTAGACGTTACCAATATTAACTCAAGTGATAAAATGATCTCACCAAGACTTATATTGGTTAGTATTTTTATTTGGTGCAGTTAAAACCAGCCTACATATTGACAGTGCAGTAGCCTTGTAATGAAGCAAGTGTGAAAGCATGGAAAGGTTTTCTTGGCGCGAATCAAGTTCATGAGTTCATAAACCCACGTGCCCAGCCGTGCACTTCTGCCTTTGCAATGGATTCTCCTACATTATAAAAGAAGCTCCTCAGCGCTACGATACGTCACACAAGGTGTGCGAGAACATTGTGTGCGCTCCCGATTACATTTCTGAGCGTTGCTGGCATCAGGCTCGATTTCCTGGCGTCATTAGAAATAAAAAGATGGGAGCCGCTCAAGCTTTGCCTTTAAGAGTGGAACGCCCCCGATTGCATTCAAAGATCCCCGACTGCTGCTCACGCTTCCCGCCAACTGCAGCTTATGTAACTGTAATGTTTGCCGGGAAACGCTGGCGGCGAACGCTATGCACAAAGGTGAGCGTGCTGGTAGAAATGCGGCCTCTTGCGTTGGCCGATCCCGGAGGTAGTGCGCAGCCTCGCCAATAAAATTACGTACTTTTCAGGTTTTGGCGTTGTTTCGCACATTTATTATCTCAGTTTTAGAAGATTTAACATAAAAGGTATGCGCTATCGGTATTTTTTTTCATGGCGTTTGTTTGTGGGCTGTCAGCCTCAAAATTCCATGAACTAAATTTGTCAAGACTGTAAGACAAGGTATGAGCAATTTCAGCGATGGAATGTTGTGGCAACGTAACACGCATATACCGCATGTCATGTAGCAAGGCATGGCGTATACATATGCCTAAATTTGTGAGAAAATGTTTCCTCACAACACCGCCGATGCCAACACCAGATTTTCTGACACACGGGGCACTGAACGCTTTAGCGTTAGAGCAGCTGCCGGGGGGAAAGAATTGGATGTATTCTTCAGTGCTTTGAAACAGATGGAGCAGCGCGGACATGTACAGGCG